>NW_027181881.1:26260311-26780789 GCF_029961685.1 Aristolochia californica | reverse complement strand
CTATAAATTTGGTTAGAAATAACTTATGGTTTGGGAGTCAACATTCAGTTAAAAATGCCTCACACTCCTTTTTCCAATGATTGCAAAACCTAAAATAAAAAAAATTAAAAGAATTTACGTTCTATAAACATAGATACTTTTTGGAATTATTTCTCTCAGCATTTTTTCATTTCCATTTTGGATGTTATTTTTTTTTTGTAATCCAAACTTGTGTTTTCACACTCCCATTTCACTCGTAAACAGAAAGATAAGACAAAAAGATAAAAACAAAATGAAAATTTTAGAGTCTATGAATGCAAAAAATTAAAAACTATAATAAATGCAAGTGAAGAAATTTATTCAATGCACTAAAAATGAACACCAAAGTTTTGTTATCCATGTTTGGGAAATTCCATTAGTACAACTCCTAATAGCTTCGTGTAATTTTATAAGAACGAGATTTCTAATTGATCCTAACATATTTTAAATATGGATCTGCATGCCTAAAACATGTTGAAGATGCAAATGACCTAATGATCCAAAAATTTCAAGGAGTAGGAAAAATTAAATTCTCAAGTTAACGTGCGGTGGGATATTTACCAGATCCAAACAACCCACTTTTTGCCTATTTAAAAAAAGCATACCTAACAATCATTAATCATCGTAAATGTTTGGATCAATTAATGATGTGTAACGGCTATAATTTTTGTTAGAAAAAGCTTATGGTTTGGGAGTAAACACTCAGTGAAAAATGCCCCGCCCCCCTTGTTTCAAATATTTGAAAACCTAAAGTATAAAAAATGAAAAGAGTTTATGATCCATAAAAATCACAGAAACTTTTTGGAATTATCTCTCTCAGCATTTGTGCATTTCCATTTTGGATGTTGAATATTTTTTGAAATCCAAACTAGAGTTGTCAATCTCCCATTATACGTAAACAAAAAGATAAGGCAAAAAGATCACAACAAAATTAAAATTTTAGAGTTTATGTGTGCAAAAAATTGAAAACTGTAATAAATGTTAGTGAAGAAAATTATTCAATGCACTAAAAATTAACACCAAAGTTTTGTTATCCATGTTTGGGAAATTCGTCGAGTACAACCCAAAATAGCTTGGTAGAATTTTATAAGAAAGATATTTCTAATTGATCCTAACATATTTTAAATATTGATATGCATGCCTAAAACATGTTGAAGATGCAAATGACCTAATGATCCAAAATTTTCAAGGAGTAGGAAAAATTAAATTCTGAAGTTAACTTGCAGTGGGATATTTACCAAAGCCAAATAACCCCCTTTTTGCTTATTTACAAAAAAGCAAACCTAACAATCATAGATCCTCGTAAATGTTTTGATTGATTAATTATGTGTGATGGCTATAATTTTTGTTAGAAATGACTTATGGTTTGGGAGTCAACACTAAGTTAAAAATGCCTCCCACTCCCTTTTCTGATGATGGCAAAACCTAATATATAAAAAACTGAAAGAGTTTACAATCTTTAAAAATCACAGATACTTTTTGGAATTATCTCTCTCAGTATTTGTGCATTTCCATTTTTGATGTTCAATTATTTTTTAAATCCAAACTTGAGTTTTCACTCTCCCATTTTTCTCGTAAACAAAAAGATAAGGCAAATAGATCACAACATTATGAAAATTTTAGAGTTTATGTATGCAAAAAATGGAAAACCATAAAACATGAAAGGGAAGAAAATTATTTGACGCACTAAAAATGAACTCAAAAGTTTTGTTATCCATGTTTTGGGAATTCCACTAGTACAACCCCTAATAGCTTGGTGGAATTTTATGAGACTGAGATTTCTAATTGATACTAACCTGTTTTAAATATGCAGGCTTGAAACATGTTGAAGATGCAAATGACCTAATGATCCAAAAATATCAAGGAGTAGGAAAACTTAAGTTCTTATGCTAACGTGTGGTGGGATATTTAACAGAGCCAAACAACCCACTTTTTGCCCATTTTCAAAAAGTAGACCTAACAATCATAGATCATCGTAAATGTTTTGATCGATTAAGGAGGTGTAACGGCTATAATTTTTGTTAGAAATGACTTATATTTTTGGAGTCAACACTCAGTTAAAAATACCTTGCCCCCTTTTTCTGATGATTGCAAAACCTAATATATAAAAAATTAAAAAAGTTTCTATCCTAAAAAATCAAAGATACTTTTTGGAATTATCTCTCTTAGCATTTGTGAATTTCCATTTTGGATATTCAATTTTTTTTCAAATCCAAACTTGAATTTTCACTCTCTCATTTTACTCGTAAACAAAAAGATAAGGCAAAATGATCACAACAAAATAAAAATTTCAGATTTTATGTATGCAAAAAAATTGAAAACTATAATAAATGTTAGAGAAGAAAATTATTCAACACACCAAAAATTAACACCAAAGTTTTGTTATCAATGTTTGGGAAATTCACCAGTACAACTCCTAATAGATTGGTAGAATTTTATAAGAAAGATATTTCAAATTGATCCTAACATATTTTAAATATGGATATCCATGCCTAAAACATGTTGAAGATGAAAATAACCTAATGATCCAAAAATTTCAAGGAGTAGGAAAAATTAAATTCTGAAGTTAATGTACGGTGGGATATTTACCAGAGCCAAACAACCCACTTTTTGCCTATTTACAAAAAGTGTATCTAACAATCATAGATCATCGAAAATTTTTTGATCAATTAATTTTTTGTAACGGCTATAATTTTTGTTAGAAATGACTTACGGTTTTGGAGTCAACACTCAGTTAAAAATGCCTTGCCCCCCCCCCCCCCCCCCCCCCCCTTTTCCGATGATTGCAAAACCTAATATATAAAAAACTACAAGAGTTTTCGATCTTAAAAAATCACAGATACTTTTTGGAATTATCTCTCTCAGCATTTGTGCATTTTCATTACGGATGTTCAATTTTTTTTGAAATCCAAACTTGAGTTTTCACTCTTCCATTTTTCTCGTAAACAAAAAAAAAAGGAGAATAGATAACAAGAAAATAAAAATTTTGGAGTTCATGTATGCAAAAAACTGAAAACTATAATAAATGAAAGTGAAGAACATTATTTCGCACACTAAAAATGAACACTAGTGTTTTGTTATGCATGTTTGGAAATTCCACCAGTACAACCCTTAATTGCTTGGTGGAATTTTATAAGAAAGAGATTTGTTATTGATCCTAACATGTTTTAAATATGGATATGCATGCCTGAAACATGTTGAAGATGCCAATGACTTAATGATCCAAAAAGTTGAAGGTGTAGGATAAATTAAATTCTCAAGCTAACGTGCGGTGGGATATTTACCAAATCCAAGCAACCCACTTTTTGCCTATTTACAAAAAGCAGACCTAAAATTCATAGATCATCGTAAATGTTTTGATGGATTAATGATGTGTAATGGCTATAATTTTTGTTAGAAATGACTTATGGTTATGGAGTCAACATTCAGTTATAAATGCCTCGCCCCCTGGCCCCCTTTTCAGGTGATTGCAAAACCAAATATATAAAAAACTAAAAGAGTTTACGATTCTTAAAAATCATAGATACTTTTTGGCATTATCTCTCAACATTTGTGCTTTTCCATTTTGGATGTTCCATTTTTTTTAAATCCAAACTTGTGTTTTCACTCTTCCATTTTTCTCGTAAAAAAAAGATGAGGCAAATAGACCACAACAAAATGAAAATTTTAGAGTTTATGTATGCAAAAAATTGAAAACTATAAAAAATGTAAGTGAAGAAAATTATTTCACGCACTAAAAATGATCACCAAAGTTTTGTTATCCATGTTTAAGAAATTCCATTAGTACAACCCTTATTACTTAGGTGTAATTTTAAAAGAAAAAGATTTCTAATTGATCCTAATGTGTTTTAAATATAGACATGCATGCCTGAAACATGTTGAAGACGCAAATGACCTAATGATCCAAAAATTTCAAGGAGTTGGAAAAACAAAATTCTCAAGTTAATGTGTAGTGGGATATATATACCAGAGCCAAACAACCCACTTTTTGCCTATTTATAAAAAGTGAACCTAACAATCATAGAGCACCATAAATGTTTTGATCTATTAATGATGTGTAACGGCTATAATTTTTGTTAGAAATGACTTATGGTTTGGGAGTCAACACTCAGTTAAAAATTCCTCACCCCACTTTTTTTTATTATTGGAAAACCTTATGTATAAAAAATGAAAAGAGATTACGACCCTTAAAAATCACAAAAACTATTTGGAATTATATCTCTCAACATTTGTGCATTTTTATTTTGGATGTTCATTTTTTTTTTCAAATCCAAACTTCAGTTTTTACTCTTCCCTTATACTCATAAACAAAAAGATCAGGCAAAGTGATCACAACAAAATAAAAATTTTAGAGTTTATGTATGCAAAAAAATGAAAATTATAATAAATGTAAGTAAAGAAAATTATTCAACATACGAAAAATGAACACCAATGTTTATTTATCCATGTTTGGGAAATTCCACGAGTACAACCCCAAATAGCTTGGTAGAATTTTATAAGAAAGAGGATTCTAATTGATCCTGACATATTTTAAATATGGATATGCATGCCTAAAACATGTTGAAGAAGCAAATGACCTAATGATCCAAAAATTTCAAGAAGTAGGAAAAATTAAATTCAGAAGTTGACGTACAGTGGGATAATTACCACAGGCAAATAACCCACTTTTTGCTTATTTACAAAAAGCGGACCTAACAATCATAGATCATCGTAAATGTTTTGATCGGTTAATGATGTGTGATGGCTTAAATTTTTGTTAGAAATCACTTATGGTTTGGGAGTCAACACTCAGTTAAAAATGCCTCGAACCCCTTTTTGCGATGATTGCAAAACCTAATATATAAAAAAATAAAAGAGTTTAAGATCTTTAAAAATCACAGATACTTTTTGGAATTATCTCTCTCTGCATTTTTGCACTTCCATTTGGGCTGTTCAATTTTTTTTTTAAATCCAAACTTGAATTTTCACTCTCCCATTTTTCTCGTAAACCAAAAGATAAGGTAGATAGATCACAACAAAATGAAAATTTTAGAGTTTATGTATGCAAAAACTTGAAAACCACAAAAATTAAAGTGAATAAAATTATTTGACGCACTAAAAATGAATACAAAAGTTTAGTTATCCATGTTTGGGAAATTCCCCTAGTACAACCCCTAATAGCTTGGTGGAATTTTATGATACAGAGATTTTTAATTGATCCTAACCTTTTTTAAATGTGAATATGCATGCCTGAAACATGTTGAAGATGCAAATGACCTAATGATCCAAAAATTTCAAGCAGTAGGAAAAATTAAATTCTCAAGTTAACGTGTGGTTGGATATTTACCAGAGCCAAACAACCCACTTTTTGCCCATTTACAAAAAGCGGACCTAACAATCATAGATCATCATAAATTTTTTGATCGATTATTGATGTGTAACGGCTATAATGTTTTTAACAAATTAGTTAAGTTTTGGGAGTCAAGATTCAGTTAAAAAGGCATTGCCCCTCTTTTTCCGATGATTGCAATACCTAATATACAAAAAATTAAAAGAGTTTACGATTCATAAAAATCATAGATAATTTTTGGAATTATCTCTCTTAGCATTTGTGCATTTCCATTTCAGATGTTCAATTTTTTTTCAAATCCCAACTTGAGTTTTCGCTCTCTCATTCTACATGTAAAGAAAAAGATAATACAAAAGGAACACAAGAAAATAAAAATTTTAGAGTTTATGGATGCAAAAAAATGAAAACTATAATAAATGTAAGTGAAGAAAATTATACAACACACTAAAAATTAACACCAAAGTTTTGTTATCCTTTTTTTGGAAATTCCACCAATACAACCCCTAATTGCTTGGTACAATTTCACAAGAAAGAGATTTCTAATTGATCCTAATAAATTTTAAATATGGATATGCATGCCTAAAACATGTTGAAGATGCAAATAACCTAATGATCTAAAACTTTCAAGGAGTAGGAAAAATTAAATTTTCAAGTTAACATGCGGTTGGATATTTACCAGAGCCAAACAACCAACTTTTTGCCTATTTACACAAAGTGGACCTAATAGTCATAGATTATTGTAAATGTTTTAATCGATTAATTATGTGTAACAGTTATAATTTTTGTTAGAAATGACTTATGGTTTGGGAGTCAACACTCGGTTAAAAATGCCTCGCCCCCCCTTTACCGATGATTGCAAAACCTAATATATATAAAACTAAAAGTGTTTACAATCATTAAAAATCACATATAATTTTTGGAATTATCTCTCTCGGCATTTGTGCATTTCTATTTTGGATGTTCAAATTTTTTTCAAATCCAAACTTGTGTTTTCACTCTCCCATTTTTATCATAAACAAAAAGGTAAGGCAAATAGATTACAACAAAATGAAAATTTAAGAGTTTATGCATGGAAAATTTTGAAAACCTAAATAAATTTAAGTAAAGAAAATTATTTCACACTCTACAAATGAAGACCAAAGTTTTGTTATCCATGTTTGGGAAATTCCACTAGTACAACCTTTAATAGCTTGGTGCAATTCTATAAGAAAGAGATTTATTATTGATTCTAAAATGTTTTAAATATAAATATGCATGCCTCAAACAAGTTGAAGATGCAAATGACCTAATGATCCAAAAATTTCAAGAAGTATAAAAAATTAAATTCTCAAGTTAACGTACGAAGGGATATTTACTTGAGCCAAACTGCCCATTTTTTGCCTCTTTAAAAAAAGTTGACATAACAATCATAGATCATCGTAAATTTTTTGATCGATTAATGATGTGTATCGGTATTAATTTTGGTTAGAAATGACTTATGGTTTGTGAGTGAACACATAGTTAAAAATGCAACCTCCCTCCCCTTTTTCCGATGATTGGAAAACCTTATAGATAAAAAATTAAAAGAGTTTACAATCCTTCAAAATCATAGATACTTTTTTCAATTATCTCTCTCAGCATTTGTGCATTTCCATTTTCAATATTCAATTTTTTTTCAAATCCAAACTTGAGTTTTCACTCTCCCTTTTTTTCTCGTAAACAAAAAGATAAGGCAAATAGCTCACAACAAAATGTAAATTTTAGCGTTTATGTACGCAAAAAATTGAAAACTATAATAAATGTGAGTGAAGAATATTATTTCACTCACTAAAAATGAACACCAAAGTTTTGTTATCCATGTTTGGGAAACTCCACTAGTATAATCCCTAATAGTGGTGTAGAATTTTATAAGAAAGAGATTTCTAATTGATCCTAACATGTTTTAAATGTGGATATGCATCCCTGAAACATGTTGAAGATGTAAATGACCTAATGATCTAAAACTTTCTAGGAGTACAAAAAATTAAATTCTCAAGTCAACGTACGGTGGGATATTTATCAAAGCCAAACAACCCACTTTTTGCCTATTTATAAAGAGCGGACCTAACAATCATAGATCATCGTAAATGTTTTGATCGATTAATGATGTGTAATGACTATAATTTTTGTTAGAAATGACTTCTTGTATGGGAGTCAAGACTCAGTTAAAAATGTCTGGCCCCCCGTTTTCCGATGATTGCAAAACCTAAGATATATAAAACTAAAAGAGTTTACAATCCTTAAAAGCCACTGATACTTTTTGGAATTATTTCTCTCAGCATTTGTGCATTTCCATTTTGGATGTTCAATTTTTTTCAAATCCAAACTTGAGATTTCACTCGCTCATTTTTCTAGTAAACAAAAAGATAAGGCAAATAGATCACAACAAAATGAAAATTTTAGAGTTTATTTATGAAAAAAGTTGAAAACTATAATAAATGTAAGTGCAGAAAATTATTGCACGCACTAAAAATAAACACAAAATTTTTGCTATCCATGTTTGGAAAATTCCACTAGTACAACCCCTAATAGCTAGGTGGAATTTTATAAGAAAGAAATTTCTAATTGATCCTAACATGTTTTAAATATGGATATGCATGCCTGAAACATGTTGAAGATGCAAATGACTTAGTGATGAAAAACTTTCAAGGAGTAGAAAAAATTAAATTATCAAGTTAACTTGCGGTGGGATATTTACCAGAGCCAAACAACCCACTTTTTGCTATTTACAAAAGGCAGACCTAACAATCAGACATCATCATAAATGTTTTGATCAATTAATGATGTGCAACTGGTATAACTTTTACGAGAAATGACTAATGGTTTGGGTGTCAACACTCAGTTAAAAATGCCACGCCCCCCTTTTTTTATGATTGCAAAACCAAATATATAAAAAACTAAAAGAGTTTACAATCCTTAAAAATCATAGATACTTTTTGGCATTATCTCTCTCAGCATTTGTGCATTTCCATTTTGGATGTTCAATTCTTTTTCAAATCCAAACTTGTGTTTTCACTCTCTCATTTTTCTCGTCAACAAAAAGATAAGGCAAATAGATCACAACAAAATGAAAATTTTAGAGTTTTGCATGCAAAAAATTGAAAATTATAATAAATTTAAGTGAAGAAAATTATTTCACGAACTAAGAATTAACACCAAAGTTTTTTTTCCATGTTTGGGAAATTCCACTAGTACAACCCCTAATATCTAGGTGGAATTTTCTAAGAAAAGAGATTTCTAATTGATCCTAACATGTTGTAAATATGGATATGCATGCCTGAAACATGTTGAAGATGCAAGTACCTAATAATCCAAAAATTTCAAGGAGTAGAAAAAATTAAATTCTCAAGTTAACGTGCGCTGGCATATTTACCAGAGCCAAACAACCCAATTTTTGCCTATTTACAAAACGCGGACCAAACAATCATATGTGATTGTAAATGTTTTGATCGGTTAATCATGTGCAACGGCTATAATTTTTGTTAGAAATGACTAATGGTTTGGGAGTCAGCACTCAGTCAGAATTGCCTTCGCGCCCCCCCCCCCCCCCCCCCCCCCCCCCCTCCCCTCCCTTTTTTGATGATTGAAAAACCTAATATATAAAAAACTAAAAGAGTTAACAATCATTAAAAATCACAGATACTTTTTGGAATTATCTCTCTCTGCATTTGTGCATTTCTATTTTGGATGTTCAATTTTTTTTCAAATCCAAACTTGAGTTTTCACTCGTAAATGTTTTCATGATTAATGATGTCTAACAACTATAAGTTTTGTTAGAAATGACTTACGGATATGCATCCCTGAAACATGTTGAAGATTCAAATAACCTAATGATCCAAAAATTTCGAGTAGAAAAAATTAAATTCTCAAGTTAACGTGCGGTGAGATATTTACTTGAGCCAAAAAAAGTTTTTGCCTATTTACAAAAAGCGGACCTAACAATCATAGATCATCGTAAATGTTTTGATCGATTAATGATTTGTAATGGTTATAATTTTTGTTAGAAATGGCTTGTGGTTTGGGAGTCACACACAGTTAAAAATGCCTCACCCCCCCCCCCCCTCCCTTTTCTGATGATTGTAAAACCTAATATATAAAAAACTAAAAGAGTTTACAGTCCATAAAAATCATATATGCTTTTTGGAATTATCTCTCTCAGCATTTTTTTTCCTTTATGGATGTTCAAGTTTTTTTTCAAATCCAAACTTGAGTTTTCACTCCTCCATTTTTCTCATAAACAAAAAGGTAAGGCAAAAGGATCACAACAAAATGGAAATTTTAGAGTTTATGTATGCAAAAAATTGAAAACTATAATAAATTTAAGGGAAGAAAATTATTTCATGCACTAAAAATGAACATCAAAGTTTTGTTATCCATGTTTTGGAAATTCCACTAGTACAACCCCTAATAGGTTAGTGGAATTTTAAAAGAAAGAGATTTCAAATTGATCCTAACATGTTTAAAATATGGATATGCATGCCTGAAACAAGTTAAAGATGAAAATGACCTAATGATCCAAAAATTTCGAGTCAAAAAAATAAATTCTCAAGTTAACGTTCGAGGGGAAATTTTTACAAAAGCCAAACAACCCACTTTTTTCCCATTTAAAAAAAGTAGATCTAACAAACATAGATCATCGTAAATGTTTCGATCGATTAATGATGTGTAGTGCCTATTTTTGTTAGCAATGACTTATGGTTTGGGAGTCAACACTCTAATGCCTCGCCCCTCTTTTTCGATGACTGCAAAACCTAATCTATAAAAAAATAAAAGAGTTTACAATCCTTAAAAATCACAGATACTTTTTGGAATTATCTCTCTCAGCATTTGTGCATTTCCATTGTTGATGCTCAATTTTTTTTCAAATCCAAACTTGAGTTTTCACTCTCCCATTTTTCTCCTAAACAAAAAAATAAGGAAAATAGATCACAAAAAAAAGAAAATTTTAGAGTTTATGTATGCAAAAAATTGAAAACTATAATAAATGTAAGTAAAGAAAATTATTTCAAGCACTAAAAATGACCACCAAAGTTTTGTTATCCATGTTTTGGAAATTCCACTAGTACAACCCCTAATAGCTTCGTGGAATTTTATTGAAAGAGATTTCTAATTGATCCTAACATGTTTTAAATATGGATATGCATGCCTGAAACATGTTGTAGATGCAAATGACCTATTGATCCAAAAATATCAAGGAGTAGAAAAAATTAAATTCTCAAGTTAGTGTCTGGTGCGATATTTACCTGAGCCAAACAACCCAGTTTTTTCTTATTTACAAAAAGCTAAACTAACAATCATAAATCATCATAAATGTTTTGATCGATTAATGATGTGGAACGGCTATAATGTTTATTAGAAAAGACTTATGGTTTGGGAATCATCACTCAGTTAAAAATGCCTTGCCCCCTCTTTTTCGATGATTGCAAAACCTAATATAAAAAAACTAAAAGAGTTTAAAATCCTTAAAAATCATAGATACTTTTTGGAATTATCTCTCTCAGCATTTGTGCATTGCCAATGCTGATGCTCAATTTTTTTCAAATCCAAACTTGAGTTTTCACTTTCCCATTTTTCTCGAAAATAAAAAGATAAGGCAAATAGATAACACCAAAATAGAATTTTTAGAGTTTTTGTATGCAAAAATTTGAAAACTATAATAAATGTAAGTGAAGAAAATTCTTTCACGCACAAAAAATGAACACCAAAGTTTTGTTATCCATGTTTGGGAAATTCCACTAGTACTACCCCTAATAGCTTGGTGGAATTTTATAAGAAAGATATTTCTCATTGATCCTAACATGTTTTAAATATAGATATGCATGCCTGAAACATGTTGAAGATTCAAATGACCTAATAATCCAAAATTTTCAAAATTATATTCTCAAGTTAACGGGAGGTAGGATATTTACCAAAGCCAAACAACCTAGTATTTTCCTATTTACTAAAAGCAGACATAACAATCATAGATCATCGCAAATGTTTTGATCGATTAATAATGTTTAACGGCTAGAATTTTTGTTAGAATTGACTTATGGTTTGGGAGTCAACACTCAGTTGAAAATACCTCACCCCCCTTTTTCCGATGATTGCAAAACAAAATATATAAAAAACTAAAAGAGTTTACAATCCTTAAAAATCACAGATACATTTTGAATTATCTTTTTCAGAATTTGTGCATTTCCATTTTGGATGTTCAATTTTTTGTCAAATCCAAACTTGAGTTTTCACTCTCCCATTTTTCTCTAAACAAAAATATGGCAAATAGATCGCAACAAAATGAAAAATTTAGAGTTTATGAATGAAAAATAAATAAATATAAAAAAAATGTAAGTGAAGAAAATTATTTCACACACTAAAAATGAACACCAAAGTTTTTTTATCCATTTTAGGAAAATTCCACAATTAAAACCCTTAATAGCTTGGTGGAATTTTATAAGAAAAAGATTTCTAATTGATCCTAACATGTTTTAAATATGAAGTAGAAAAAAAAAATTCTCAAGTTAACGTGTGGTGGGATATGTACCTGAGCCAAAGAACCCTGTTTTTGCCTATTCACCAAAAGTGAACCTAACAATCATAGAGCATCATAAATGTTTTGATTGATTAATGATGTGTAATGGCTATAATTTTTGTTAGAAATGACTTATGGTTTGGGAGTCAACACTCAGTTAAAAATGCCTCACCCCCCCTTTTCCGATAATTGCAAAACCTAATATATAAAACACTAAAAGAGTTTAGAATCCTTAAAAGGCACAAATACTTTTTTGAATTATCTCTCTCAGCATTTGTGCCATTGAATTTTCAATTTTCAATTTTTTTTCAAATCCAAACTTGTGTTTCTCTGTCCCATTTTTCTCATAAACTAAAAGATAAGGCAAATAGATCACATCAAAATAAAAATTTTAGAGTTTATGTATGAAAAATATTGAAAACTTTGATAAATGTAAGTGAAGAAATTTATTTCACGCATTAAAAATGAACACCAACGTTTTGTTATCCATGTTTGGGAAATTCCACTAGTACAATCCCTAATAGCTGGGTGGAATTTTATAAGAAAGTTTTTTCTAATTGATCCTAAAATTTTTTAAATATGGATATGCATGCCTGAAACATTTTGAAGAAGCAAATGACCTAATGATCCAAAAATTTCAAGGAGTAGATAAAATTAAATTCTAAAGTTAATGTGTGGTGGGATATTTAACAGAGCCAAACAACCCACTTTTTGCCTATTTACAAAAAGGGGACCTAACAATCATAGATCATCGTAAATGTTTTGATTGATTAATGATGTGCAACGGCTATAATTTTTGTTAGAAATGACTTATGGATTGGGAGTTAACACTGAGTTAAAAATGCCTCGCCCCCTTTCCGAATGATTACAAAACCTAATATATAAAAAACTAAAAGATTTTTCAATCCTTAAAAATCACAGATACTTTTAAAAATAATCTCTCCTTTTTGGATGTTCAATTTTTTTTCAAATCCAAACTTGTGTTTTAACTCTGCCATTTTTCTCGTAAACAAAAAGATAAGGAAAAAAGATCACAACGAAATAAAATTTTTAGAGTTTTTGTATAGAAAAAATTGAAGACTAAAATAAATGTATGTGAAGAAAAATTTTTCAAACACTAAAAATAAACACCAAATTTTTGTTATCCTTTGTAGGGAAATTCCACAATTACAATCCTTAATAGCTTGGTGGAATTTTATAAGAAAAAGATTTCTAATATCCTAACATGTTTTAAATATTGATATGTATCGCTGAAAAGAGTTGAAGATGCAAATGACCTAATGACCCAAATATTTCAAGGAGAAGAAAAAATAAAATTCTCAAGTTAACGTGTGGTGGGATATTTACCAGAGCCAAACAACCCTATTTTTACCTATTCACCAAAAGCGACCCTAACAATCATTGATCATCATAAATGTTTTGATTTATTAATGATGTGTGATGGCTATAATTTTTGTTAGAAATGACTTATGGTTTGGGAGTGAACACTCAGTAAAAAATGCCTCACCCCCCTTTTCTGATGATTGCAAAATCTAATATATAAAAAAATGAAAGAGTTTAGAATCCTTAAAAAGCACAAATACTTTTTGGAATTATCTCTCTCAGAATTTGTGCCTTTCCATTTTGGATGTTCAATTTTTTTTCAAATCCAAACTAGTGTTTTCTCTCTCCCATTTTTCTTGTAAAAAAAAAGATAAGGCAAATAGATCACAAAAAAATGAAAATTTTAGAGTTTATGTAAGCAAAAAATTGAAAACTTTAATAAATATAAGTGAAGAAAATTATTTCTAGCACTAAAAACGAACACCAAAGTTTTGTTATCCATGTTTTGGAAATTCCACTAGTACTACCCCTAATAGCTTTGTGGAATTTTATAAGAAAGAGATTTCTAATTGATCCTAAGATGTTTTAAATATGGATAAGCATGCCTGAAACATTTTAAAAATGCAAATTACCAAATGATCCAAAAACTTCAAGGTGTACAAAAAATTTAATTCTCTAGTTAACATGCGGTGGGATATTTACCATAGCCAAATACCCACTTTTTGCCTATTTAAAAAAAGCGGACGTAAAAAATCATAGATCATCGTAAATACTTTGAACAATTAATTATATGTAACGGCTATAATTTTTGTTAGAAATGACTTATGGTTTCGAAGTCAACACTCAGTTAAAAATGCCTCCCCCCCCTTTCCGATGATTGCAAAATGTAATATATATAAAACAAAAAGAGTTTACAATCCTTAAAAAGCAAAGCTACTTTTTGGAATTATCTCTCTCAGCATTTGTGCATTTCCTTTTTGGCTGTTCAATTTTTTTTCAAATCCAAACTTGGGTTTTCACTCTCCCATTTTTCTCGTAAAAAAAAGATTTGGAAAAAACAAAATGATAATTTTAGAGTTTATGTATGCAAAAAAATTGAAAAAATTAATAAATATATGGGAAGAAAATTATTTATTGCACTAAAAATGAACATCAAAGTTTTGTTATCCATGTTTTGGAAATTCCACAAGTTCAACCCCTAATATCTTGGTGGAATTTTATATGAAAGAGATTTCTAATTAATCCTAACATGTTTTAAATATGGATATGCATGCTTGAAACAGGTTGAAGATGCAAATGACCTAATGATCCAAAAATTTCAAGGAGTGGAGAAAAGTAAATTTTCAAGTTAACGAGCGGTGGGATATTAACAAGAGCCAAACAACCCACTTTTTTCCTATTTACAAAAAGTGAACCAAACACTCATTGATGATGTAAATGTTTTGATTGATTAATGATGTGTAACGGCTATAATTTTTTTTAGAAATGACTTATGCATTGGGAGTCAACACTCAATTAAAAATGCCACACCCACTCTTTTTCAATGATTGCAAAACCTAATATATAAAAAACTAAAAGAGTTTACAATCCTTAAAATCACTGATACTTTTTGGAATAATCTCTCTTAGAATTTTTGCATTTCCATTTTGGATGTTCAATTTTTTTTCAAATCCAAACTTGAGTTTTCACTCTCCCATTTTTATCGTAAACGAAATGATAAGGCAAAAATATCACGACAAAATAAAAATTTTAGAGTTTTTGTATGCAGAAAATTGAAAACTGTAATAAGTGTAAGAGAAAAAAATTATTTCACACACTAAAAATGAACACCAAAGTTTTGTTATCCATGTTTGAGAAATTCCACTACTACAACCCCTAATAACTTGATGGAATTTTATAAGAAATTGATTTCTAATTGATCCTAACATGTTCTAAATATGTATATGCAAGCCTAAAACATGTTGAAGATGCAAATGACCTCATGATCCATAAATTTCAAGGAGTAGAAAAAATTAAATTCTCAAGTTAACGTCTGGTGGGATATTTACCTGAGCCAAACAACCCATTTTTTGCCTATTTACTAAAAGAGGACCTAAAATCATAGATCATCGTAAATGTTTTGATCGATTAATGATGTGTAACGGCTATAATTTTTGCCATAAAAGACTTATGGTTTGGGAATCAACACTCAGTTAAAAATGCCTCGCACCCTCTTTTCCGATGATTGCAAAACCTAATATATCAAAAACTAAAAGATTTTACAATCCTTAAAAATCATAGATACTTTTTGGAATTATCTCTCTCAGCATTTGTTCATTTCCATTGTTGATGCTCAATTTTTTTTTAAATCCAAACTTGAGTTTTCACTCTCCCATTTTACTCGAAAATAAAAGATAAGGATAATGGCTTACAACAAAATAAAAATTTTAGAGTTTATGTATGCAAAAAATTGAAAACTATAATAAATGTAAGTGCAGAAAATTATTTCAAGCACAAAAAATGAACACGAAAGTTTTGTTATCCTTGTTTGGGAAATTCCACTAGTACTACCCCTAATAGTTTGGTGGAATTTTATAAGGAAGAGATTTCTAATTGATCCTACCATGTTTTAAATGTGGATATGCATCCCTAAAACATGTTGAAGATGCAAATGACCTAATGATCCAAAATTTTCAAGGAGTAGAAAAAATTAAATTCTCAAGTTAACGGGAGGTGGGATATTTACCAGAGACAAACAACCTAGTTTTTGCCTATTTAAAAAAAATGGACCTAACAATAATAGATCATCATAAATGTTTCGATTGATTAATGAAGTATAATGGCCATAATTTTTGTTAGAACTGACTTATAGTTTGCGAGTCAACACTCAGTTAAAAATGCCTCGCCCCCCTTTTCCGATGATTGCAAAACCAAATATATAAAAAACTAAAAATTTTTACAATCCTTTAAAATCACAGATACTTTTTGGAATTATCTCTTTAAACATTTGTGCATTTCCATTTTGGATGTTCGATTTTTTTTCAAATCCAAACTTGAGTTTTCACTCTCCCATTTTTCTCGTAAACAAAAAGATATGGCAAATAAATCACAACAAAATGAAAATTTTAGAGTTTATGTTTGAAAAAAATTAAAAACTAAAATAAATGAAAGTGAAGAAAATTATTTCAAACACTAAAAATGAACAACAAAGTTTTGTTATCCTTTGTAGGGAAATTCCACAATTACATCCCTTAATAGCTTGGTGGAATTTTATAAGAAAGAGATTTATAATTGATCCTAACATGTTTTAAATATTGATATGCATGCCAGAAACAAGTTGAAGATACAAATGTCCTAATGATCCAAAAATTTCAAGGAGTAGAAAAAATAAAATTCTCAAGTTAACGTGTGGTGGGATATTTACCAGAGCCAAACAACCCTATTTTTGCCTAGTCACCAAAGTGAACCTAACAATCATAGATCATCGTAAATGTTTTGATTGATTAATGATGTGTAACGACTGTAATTTTTGTTAGAAATGACTTATGGTATTGGAGTCAACACTCAGTTAAAAATGCCTCACGCCCCTTTTCTGATGATTGCAAAACCTAATATATAAAAAACTGAAAGAGTTTAGAATCCTTAAAAAGCACAAATACTTTTTGGAATTATCTTTCTCAGTATTTGTGCATTTACATTTTGGATCATTTTTTTTCAAATCGAAACTTGAGTTTTCACTCTTCCATTTTTGTCGTATTTTTGTCGAAAACAAAAAGATATGCAAATATATCACTACAAAAATAAAATTTTAAATTTTAGCATTTGTGCAATTCCATTTTGGATGTTCAATTTTTTTTCAAATCCAAACAAGATTTTTGTCTCTCCCATTTTTCTCGTAAAGAAAACGATAAGGCAAATAGATCACAACAAAATGAAAATTTTAGAGTTTATGTTTGCAAAAAATTGAAAACTATAATAAATGTCAGTGAAGAAAACTATTTAACGCACTACAAATGAACACCAAAGTTTGTTATCTAGGTTTGGGAAATTCCATTTGTACAACCCCTAATAGCTTGGTGGAATTTTATAAGAAAGAGATTTCTAATTGATCCGAACTTGTTTTCAATGTAGATATGCATGCCTGTAACATGTTGAAGATGCAAAATGACCAAATGATTCAAAATTTCAAGGAGTAAAAAAAATTAAATTCTCAAGTTAACGTGCGGTGGGATATTTAATAGAGCCAAACAACCCACTTTTTGCCTATTTACAAAAAGCGGACCTAACAATCATAGATCATCGTAAATGTTTTGATTGATTAATGATGTGAAATGGCTATAATTTTTGTTAGAAATGACTTTTGTTTTGGGAGTTCAGACTTAGTTAAAAATGCCTCTCCCACCCCCCACCACCCCCCCCCCCCCCCCCCCCCCCCCCCCCCTCTTCTGATGATTGCAAAACCTAAAAGAGTGTACAATCCTTAAAAATCACATATACTTTTTGGAATTATCACTTTCGGCATTTGTGCAGTTCCATTTTGGATCAATTTTTTCAAATCGAAACTTGAGTTTTCACTCCTCCTTTTTTCTCGTAAACAAAAAGCTAAGGAAAATAGATTACAAAAAAACAATGAAATTTTTGAGTTTATGGATGCAAATAAATGAAAACTATAATAAATATAAGTAATGAAAATTATTTCACACACTAAAAATGAACACCTAAGTTTTGTTATCCATGTTAGGGAAATTCCACTAGTACAACCCCTAATAGCTTGGTGGAATTTTGTAAGAAAGAGATTTCTAATTGATTCTAACATGTTTTAAATATGGATATGCATGCTTTAAACTTGTTGAAGATGCAAATGATGTAATGATCCAAAAATTTCAAGGGGTACAAAATATTAAATTCTCAAGTTTACGTACGGTGGAGCGAAAACACCTAATTTTTACTTTTTAACAATAAACGGACCTAACAATCATAGATCATCGTAAATGTTTTGATCGATTAATGATGTATAATGGCAATAATTTTTGTTAGTCATGACTTATGGTTTGGGAGTCAACACTCAGTTAACAATGCCTCGTCCCTCTATTCCAATGATTGCAAAACCTAATATATAAAACACTAAAAGAGTTTACAATCCATAAAAATCACAGATACTTGTAGGAATTATCTCTCTCAGCATTTGTACGTTTCCATTTTGGATGTTCAATTTTTTTTTCAAATCCAAACTTGAGCTTTCAGTCTCCCATTTATCTTGTAAACAAAAAGATAAGGCAAATAGATCACAACAAAATGAAAATTTCTGAGTTTATGTATGCAAAAAATTGAAAACTATAATAAATGTAAATGAAGAAAATTATTTCACGCACTAAAAATGAACACCAAAGTTTGCTTATCCATGTTTGGGAAATTCCACTAGTACAACCCCTAATAGCTTGGTGGAATTTTATAAGAAAGAGATTCCTAATTGATCCTAACATGTTTTAAATATGGATATGCATGCCTGATACATGTTGAAGATGCAAATGACCTAATGATCCAAAAATTTCAAGGAGAAAAAAATTTAAATTCTCGAGTTAACGTGTGGTGGGATATTTACCAAAGCGAAACAACTTAGTTTTTGCCTTTTTTTTAAAAATGGACCTAACAATTCTTGATCATCGTAGATCTTTTGATCGTTTAATGATGTGTGATGGAACCAATTTTTCTTAGAAATGACTTATGTTTTTTGTGTCAACTCTCAGTAAAAGATGCCTCGCCCCTCACCCCCCCCCCCCCCCCCCCCCCCCCCCCCCCCCTCCCCTCTCCCTCTTCCGATGATTACAAAACCTAATATATAAAAAACTTAAAGAGTTTACAATCATTAAAATTCACATATACTTTTCAGAATTATCTCTCTTAGTATTTTTGCATTTCCATTTTGGATGTTCAATTTTTTTTCAAATCCAAACTTCAGTTTTTACTCTCCCAGTTTTCTTGTAAAGAAAAAGATAAGGCAATTAGATCACAACAAAGTGAAAATTTTAGAGTTTATGTACGCAAAAAATCGAAAACTATAATAAATGTATGTGAAGAAAATTATTTCACTCACTAAAAATTAACACCAAAGTTTTGTTATCCATGTTTGGGAAATTCCACTAGTACAACCCCTAATACCTTGGTGGAATTTGATACAATAGAGATTTCTAATTGGCCCTAACATGTTTTAAATATGGATACACATGCCAGAAACATGTTGAAGATGCAAATGACATAATGATCCAAAAATATCAAGGACAAGAAAAAATTAAATTCTCAAGTTAACGTGTGGTGGGATATTTACCAGAGCCAAACAACCCACTTTTTAGCTTTTTAGGAAAAGTGGACCTAACAATCATAGATCATCGTAAATGTTTTTATCGATTAATGATGTGTAATGGCTATAATGTTATTTAGAAATGACTTATGGTTTGGGAGTCAACACTCAGTTAAAAATGCCTCACCCCCTCACCCCCTCACACCCCCCTCCCCCTTCTTTTCCAATGATTGCAAAACCTAATATATAAAAATAAGAGAGTTTACATATACATGTTGGAATTATCTCTCCAGTATTTTTTCATTTCCATTTTGGATGTTAAATTTTTTTCAAATCCAATCTTGACTTTTCACTCTCCATTTTTCTCGTAAAAAAAAAAAGAAAAGGCAAATAAACCACAACAAAATGAAAATTTTAGAGTTTATTTATGCAAAAAATCAAAAACTGTTATAAATCTAAGTGAAGAAAATTATTTCACGAACTAAAAATGAACACCAAAGTTTTGTTATCCATGTTTGGGAAATTCCACTAGTATAACCCCTAAAAGCTTGATGGAAATTTATAAGAAAGAGATTTCTAATTGGATCTGAACATGTTTTAAATATAGATATGAATGCCAGAAACTTGTTGAAGATGCAAATGACCTAATTATCCAAAAATTTCATGGAGAAGAAAAAATTAAATTCTCAAGTTAACGTATGGTGGGATATTTACTAGAGCCAAACAACCCACTTTTTTCCGATTTAAAAAAGTGGACCTTTCCATTATAGATCACCGTAAATGTTTTGAATGATTAATGATGTGTAACGGCTATAATTTTTGGTAGAAATGACTTAGGCTAGGGAGTTAACTCTCTGTTAAAAATGCCACGCCCCCCCCCCCCCCTTTTCGATGACTGCAAAACCTAATATATAAAAAAAATAAAAGAGTTTACAATCCTTAAAAATCACAGATACTTTTTGGAATTATCTGTGTCAACATTTGTACATTTCCATTTTGGATGTTTATTTTTTTTTCAAATCCAAACTTGAGTTTTCAAACTCCCATTTTTCTTGTAAACAAAATGATAAGGCAAATAGATCACAACAAAAATAAAATTGTAGAGTTTATGTATGCAAAAAATTGAAAACTATAAAGAAAATTATTTCACACACTAAACATTAACCCCAAAGTTTTGTTATCCATGTTTGGGAAATTCAACTAGTAAAACCCCTAATAGCTTTGTGGAATTTTATAAGAAAGTGATTACTAATTGGATCCTAACATGAATTAAATATGGATATGCATGCCTGAAACATGTTGAAGATGCAAATGCACTATGATAAAAAATTAAATCAAGGAGTAGAAAAAATTAAATTCTGAAGTTAATGTGCTGTGGGATATTTACAAGAGCCAAACAACCCACTTTTTGCCTATTTACAAAAACCGGACCTAGCAATCATAGATCATCGTAAATGTTTTGATCGATTAATGATGTGTTACTGCTATAATTTTTGGTAGAAATGACATATGGTTTGGGAGTCAACACTCAGTTAAAAATGCCTCGCCCCCCATTTTCTGATGATTGCAAATCCTAATATATAAAAAACTAAAAGAATTTACAATCCTTAAAAATCACATGTACTTTTTGGAATTTTCTCTCTCTGTATTTTTGTATTTCCATTTTGGATTTTCCATTTTTTTTAAATCCAAACTTGACTCCCATTTTTCTCGTAAACAAAAAGATAAGGCAATTAGATCAAAATAGAATGAAAATTTAAGAGTTTATGTATGCAAAATATCAAAAACTATATTAAATGTAAGAGAAGAAAATTATTTCACTCAATAAAAATGAACATCAAAGTTTTGTTATCCATGTTGGGGATATTCCACTAGTAGAACCCCTAATACCTTGGTAGAATTTTATATTTCTAATTGATCTTAACATGTTTTAAATATAGATATACATGCCCTAAACATGTTAAAGATGCAAATGACCTAATAATCAAAAAATTTCAAGGTGTAGAAACAATTAAATTCTCAAGTTAACGTGCGGTGGGATATTTACCAGAGACAAACAACTCACTTTTTGCCTATTTACAAAAAGAGGACCTTACAATCATAGATCATCGTAAAAGTGTTTATCGATTAATGATGTGTAACGGCTATAATTTTTGTTAAAAATGACTTATGGTTTGGGATTCAACACTCAGTTAAAAATCCCTCGCCCCCCCCCCCCCCCCCCCTTTTTCAATGATTGCAAAACCATCTAATATATAAAAAATTAAAAGAGTTTACATTCCTTAAAAATCACAGATTAGTTTTGGAATTATCTCTCTTAGCATTTGAGCATTTCCAACTTGGATGTGCAATTTTTTTTCAAATCCAAACTTGAGTTTTCACTCTCCTATTTTTCTTGTAAACAGAAAGATAAGCCAAATAGATCACAAAAAAATGAAAATTTTAGAGTTTTGTATGCGAAAAAAAATTAAAACTATAATAAATGTAAGTGATGAAAATTATTTCACGCACAAAAAATGAAAATCAAAGTTTTGTTATCCCTGTTTGGTAAATTCCAGTAGTACAACCCCTAATAGCTTGGTGGAATTTTAAAAAGAAAGAGATTTCTAATTGATCCTAACTTGTTTTTAATATGGATATGTATGCCTGAAACATGTTAAAGATACAAATGACATAATGATCCAAAAATTTCAAGGAGTAGAAAAAATTAAATTCCCAAGTTAACGTGCGGTGGCATATTTACCAGAGCCAAATAACCCGATTTTTGCCTATTTACAAAAAGCGGACCTAACAATGATAGATCATTGTAAATGTGTTTATCGATTAATGATGTGTAACGACTATAATTTTTGTTAAAAATGACTTATGGTTTGGGAGTCAACACTCAATCAAAAATGCCTCACCCCCCTTTCCAATAATTGTAAAACCTAATATATAAAAAACTAAAAGAATTTATGTTGGAAGACAGGGCCCAAGCCCACACGACCAAGGAAGACTCACATATTGAAGTGTATTTGAAGATGGGCCCAAGCCCATAAGACCAAGGAAGGCCCAAATATATAAGAGTATTATAAGATGGGCCACATGACCATGGAAGGCCCACAAGATGGGCTCAAGCACATAAGAAGTTGTACCCACAATGATTACCATGAACTGGCATCTTTATCACATCAGTTGGAAGATCAAGAAGGACTCCTAGTTCTACTCAAGTTAGTCTTCTAGTTGTTTAGATAGACTTACTTAAATTAGAGTAACTTAAAATGAAGAGTTAGAGTTGTAATGTAATTAGGATTGAATGATAATTTGTATAAGGACTCTATATCCTCCTCTACTATAAATAGAGGTACACGTACTTTGATTACAACATGTTATTGAAGTCAATGAAGTATTTCTCTTTTCCATAAAATCAATATAGTATCAGAGCAGGTTATGTGAGTTGAGGGTCAACTCACGGAGGTAATGTGATCCTTTTCTCTAAACCCTAAACCTAAGTCTAGGTTCGTAGTTATTTGTTTTTTTTCAGTCCCTACACCTATAGATTTCTTTGAGTTTTTAACATCTATGATTAGTTTTTCATATTGCAAGATGAATATTGAAGGAAATATATTTGAGTCTACTTTCCAAAGAAGAAAATTTTGTTCCAATCAGAGTTATCTACAGAGAGATATCGATATTTGAATGAGTGAAGGTCAGATTGCGAAAAGGTTCGAGCAGCAGCAGCAATCTTCAAATTCCGAGGTATTTTTTGCTATCAAGAACTAGACTTTATATGGAGAAATATATATCAAATGAAATATATTTAAGTATATTATTTTACCTATTCAATCAATTTTTTATCTGAGTTATGTGCAAAGATAAATCGATATTTAAACCAGCAACAACTCAGATTGAAAAAGAGGTTCGAGCGGCAACAGAAAGCTTCAAATTCCGAGGTATTTTAAGCAATCAAGAAAGAGACTTTATATGGATAATTATATATCAAGAGAAAGTTATGTAAGGCAGTTTTATGACCTATTCAACCAATTCTTGGTATGATTTTTTTAAGGAGATATTGATCTTGGAAGAGTCAATGGTCGTTCTGGAAAAACAGGAGAAACAGAACTTAGTTCAGCCAGATGACAGAGACCGAAACCTATCAGATTATTTATCTTCTAATAATTATATTTTATGAACATATGTTATACTTGGATGAAATTTTTTAAGTCTACTTTCATAAGGAAAAACTTTCATGCCAATCTGATCTATATTGAAAGACATATTTAAATTGGAAGAATCAAAGGTCATGCTGGTATTCTGTTGTATTGAAAAATCCGAATTTATGCCAATTTTTTTGGGTCACTTTTTGAGTTGATCAGGAAAATATCTCACTTCTCCTTTGTTTGAGGGCTTATTTATAAATCTCTGTTATTTGGGTTTATTGCTACGTCTATGATATTTGGTTCAAGCTGGGATCATTGCCATTACCTCCCAGTTTGAGAGGGAGAAGTAGAAGAAGAACAAGAATGAGGTATTTTATTCTTTATGTTGTGGATAAGTTTATGTGAGTAAAATATTCAAGAAAGGGGGACCACAAAAGATGAAGCTTGTGCATCTAAGAAAAAATATTTATATTAGATTATGATTATTTCATGGGTCCTTCTACAAAGTTTATTATTTGGTTTGTGTTATATGTGTTGGAAGATGGTCATGTTATATAGAGTTGCTGCTATTATGTCTCTTTGGGGACATTATTATTGAAGAAGAGGTGGTCTCATATCATCATTTATTTTACCCCGTAAAAAAATATCACGGTTGGGAAACCATGACGGAGGATACCCTATCAAAAAATATCACGGTTAGGAAACAATGATGGGCCCCATAAAAAAAATATCACAGTTTGGAAACCATGATAGGCCTTGTAAAAAAAATTACGGTTGGGAAACCATGACAGAGGAACTTATTATTACATCTATGTTATCCCCCCCCCCCCCCCCCTATAATGGCTTTTTTGACTCCTACCACTTCAGAGTTGTTATCCTGTGGATGGACACAGTGGTGGACACTTCAGAGCAATGCCGATAGACACACTACCGATAGCAGTGGAGTGTGCCCTACATCCAGTATTAGGACTGGATTATGAAGCAATGGCTTACTGGCTAGGAGTGATTTTTACTCTCACTTATATAATGCCGCAAAGCCTCAATGAAGGATGCAACAATGTGTGGGGGAATGTTGAAAGATGAAGGCATATTCGAAGATGTGCCATTTTATAGAAAAAATAAAAATATTCTATACATCATTTGCACCAAGCTGGGAGCTCATGTTGTTCTCTCACCCCCAGCTTGAGGGGGATAGTTGGAAGACAGGGCCCAAGCCCACACGACCAAGGAAGACTCACATATTGAAGTGTATTAGAATATGGGCACAATCCCATAAGACCAAGAAAGGCCCACATATATAAGAGTATTATAAGATGGGCCACATGACCAAGGAAGGCCCACAAGATAGGCCCAAGCCCATAAGAAGTAGGACCCACAATGATTACCATGAGCTGGCATCCTTATCACATCAGTTGGAAGATAGAGAAGGACTCCTAGTTCTACTCAAGTTAGTCTTCTAGTTGTTTAGATAGACTTACTTAAATTAGACTTACTTAAATTGAAGAGTTAGAGTTGTAATGTAAATAAGATTGAATGATAAGTTGTAAGAGGTTAATGTACTCTGATTACAACATGTTATTGAAGTCAATGAAGTATTTCTCTTTTCCATCAATTCAACAATATACACTCCTTAAAATCACAGATACTTTTTTGAATTATCTCTCTCAGCATTTGTGCATTTCTATTTTGGATGTTCAATTTTTTTTCAAATCCAAACATGAGTTTTTACTCTGCCATTTTTCTCGTAAACGAAAAGATAAGGCAAATATATCACAAGAAAATGAAAATTTTAGAGTTTATGTATGCAAAAAATTGAAGACTATAATAAATAAAAGTGAAGAATATTATTTCACGCTCTAAAAATGAACACCAAACTTTTTTTATCCATGCTTGGGAAATTCCACCAGTAAAACCCCTAATAGCTTGGTGGAATTTTATAAGAAAGAGATTTCTAATTGATCCTAACATAAATATGGTGATGCATGCCTGAAACATGTTGAAGATGCAAATGACCTAATGATCCAAAAATTTTGAGTAGAAAAAATTAAATTCTCAAGTTAACGTGCGGTGGGATATTTACCAGAGCCAAACAACCTACTTTTTAGCTATATAGGAAAAGTGCATCTAACAACCATAGATCTTCGTAAATATTTTTATCGATTAATGATGTAGAACGGCTATACTTTTGATTAGAAATGACTTATGGTTTGGGAGTCAACAATCAGTTAAAATTGCCTCACCCCCCCCCCCCTGTTTCTGATGATTGCAAAACCTAATACATAAAAACCTAAAAGAGTTTACAATCCTTAAAAATCACATATATTTTTTGGAATTATTTCTCTCATGATTTGTGCATTTCCATTTTTGTTGTTCAATTTGTTTTCAAATCCAAACTTGAGTTTTCACTCTCCCATTTTTCTTGTGAACAAATAGATAAGGCATATAGATCACAACGAAATAAAAATTTCAAAGTTTATGTATGCAAAAAATTAAAAACTATAATAAATGTAACTAAAGAAAATTATTTCACGAACTAAAAATGAACACCAAAGTTTTGTTATCCATGTTTGGGAAATTCCACTAGTACAACCCCTAATAGCTTGGTGAAATTTTATAAGAAAGTGATTTCTAATTGATCCTAACATGTTTTAAATATGGATATGCATACCTGAATCATGTTGAAGATGCAAATGACCTAATGATCCAAAAATTTCAAGGAGTGGAAAAAAATAAATTCTAGAGTTAACATGCAGTGGCATATTTACCAGAGCCAAACAACCCAATTTTTGTCTATTTACAAAAAACAAACCAAACAATGATAGATCATTGTAAATATTTTTATCGATTAATGATGTGTAACAACTATAATTTTGTTAAAAATGACTTATGGTTTGGGAGTTAACACTCAGTTAAAAATGACTCGGCCCCCCTCTTCCAATGATTGCATAACCTAATATATAAAAAACTAAAAGAATTTATGTTGGAAGACAAGGCCCAAGGCAAATAGATCAGAACAATATGCAAATTTAAGAGTTTATGAAAAAATTGAAAATTATAATAATAGTAAGGGAAGAAAATTATTCCTCGCACTAAAAATGAACACCAAAGTTTTGTTATCCATGTTTGCAAAATTTCAATAGTATAACCTCTAACAGCTTGGTGGAATTTTATAAGAAAGAAATTTCCAATTGATCCTACCATGTTTTAAATATGGAAATGGATGCCTGTATCATCTTGAACATGCAAATAACCTAATGATTAGAAAATTTCAAGGAGAAGAAAAAATTAAATTTTCTAGTTAAATTTTCTAGTTAACGTGTGGTGGGATATTTACCACAGCCAAACAACCCACTTTTTGCCTATTTTACAAAAAGTGGACCTAACAATCATAGATCATCGTAAATGTTTTCATCGATTAATGATGTGTAACGGAAATAATTGTTTTTAGAAATGACTTATGGTTTGGGAGTCAACACTCAGTTAAAAAAGCCCCCCCCCCCTCCCCTCTCTTTCCCTCTTCCGATGATTGCAAAACCCAATATATAAAAAAACTAAAAGATTTTACAATCCTTAAAAATCACAGATATTTTTTGAAATTATCTCTCTCAGTATATGTGCATTTCCAATTCTGATATTCAATTTTTTTCCAAATCCAAATTTGAGTTTTCACTCTCCCATTTTTCTCGTAAACAAAAAGACAAAGCAAATAGATCACAACAAAATAAAAATTTCAGAATTTATGTATGCAAAAACTTGAAAACTATAATAAATGTAAGTGAAGAAAATGATTTCACGCACTAAAAATGAACACCAAAGTTTTGTTATCCATGTTCGGGAAATGAACCCCTAATACCTTGGTCGAATTTTATACAAAAGAGATTTCTAATTGGTCCTAACATGTTTTAAATATGGATATGCATGCCTGAAACATGTTGAAGATGCAAATGAGTAATGATCCAAAAATTTGAAGGAGTAGAAAAAATTAAATTCTCAAGTTAACATGCGGTGGGATATTCACCAGAGCCAAACAACCACTTTTTAGCTATTTACGAAAAGCAGTCCTAACAATCATAGATCATCGTAAATATTTTTATCGATTAATGATGTGTAACCGCTATAATGTTTGTTAAAAATGACTTATGGATTGGAAGTCAACACTCAATTAAACATGCCTCGTCCCCCTTTTCCGATGATTGCAAAACCTAATATATAAAAACCTAAAAAAGTTTACAATCCATAAAAATCATTGATATTTTTTGGAATAATCTCTCTCAGGATTTGTGCACTTCAATTTTTTATGTTAAATTTTTTTCAAATCCAAACTTGAGTTTTCACTCTCCCATTTTTCTCGTAAGGAAAAAGATAAGGCAAATAGATCACAACAAAATGAAAGTTTTAGAGTTCATGTATGAAAAAAATTGAAAACTATAATAAAAGTAAGTGAAGAAAATTATTTCACGCACTAAAAATGAACACCGAAGTTTTGTTATCCATGTTTAGGAAATTGTATTAGTACAACCCTAATAGCTTAGTGGAATTTTAAAAGAAAGAGGTTTCTAATTGATCCTAACATGTTTTATAAATGGATATACATTCCTAAACCTTGTTGAAAATGCAAATGATCTAATGATCCAAAAATTTCAAAGAGTAGAAAAAACTAAACTCTCAAGTAAGCGTGCGGTGGGATATTTACCAGAGCCAAACAACCCTGTTTTTGCCAATTTACAAAAAGCGGACCTAAAATCATAGATTATCATAAAGGTTTTGATCGATTAATGATGTGTAACCGCTATAACTTTTGTTAGAAATGACTTATGGTTTGCGAGTCAACACTCAGTTAAAAATGCCTCGCCCCCCTTTTCCGAAGATTACAAAACCTAATATATAAAAAACTAAAAGTGTTTAAAATACTTAAAAATCACAGATACTTTTAGGAATTATCTCTCTCAGCATTTGTGCATTTCCATTTTGGATGTTAAATTTTTTTTCAAATCCAAACTTGAGTTTTTACTCTCCCATTTCTCTCATAAACAAAAAGATAAGGCAAATAGATTAGAACAAAATAAAAATTTTGGAGTTTATGTATGCAAAAAATTGAAAACTATAATAACTGTAAGTGAAGAAAATTATTTCACACACTAAAAATGAACACCAAAGTTTTGTTATCCATATTTGCGAAATTTCAATAGTACAACCCCAACAGATTTCTAATAGATCCTACCATGTTTGAAATATGGATATGTGCGGCGGGATATTTACTAGAGCCAAACAACACACTTTTTGCCTATTTTACAAAAAGTGGACCTAACAATCATAGATCATCGTAAATATTTTGATCGATTAATGATGTGTAATGGCTATAATTTTTGTTAGAAATGACTTATGGTTTGGGAGTCAACACTCAGTTAAAAATGCCTCGCCCCCCTCTTCCGATGATTGCAAAACCCAATATATAAAAAAACTAAAAGAGTTTACAATCCTTAAATATCACAGATACTTTTTGGAATTATCTCTCTCAGCACATGTGCATTTTTATTTTTGATGTTCAGTTTTTTTTCAAATCCAAACTTGAGTTTTCACTCTCCCATTTTTTCTCGTAAACAAAAGGATAAAGAAAAAAAAACACAACAAAATAAAAATTTCTGAGTTTGTGTTTGCAAAAATTTGAAAACTATAATTAAAGGAAGTGAAGAAAATTATTTCACGCAGTAAAAATGAACACCAAAGTTTTGTTATCCATGTTCCGGAAATTCCACTAATACCTTGGTGGAATTTTATATAAAAGAGATTGTTAATTGGTCCTAACATGTTTTAAATATAGATATACATGCCTGAAACATGTTGAAGATGCAAATGACTTAATGATCCAAAAATTTGAAGGAGTAGAAAAAATTAAATTCTCAAGTTAACATGTTGTGGGATATTTACCAGAGCCAAACAACCCAGTTTTTAGCTATTTACGAAAAGCGGTCCTAACAATCATAAATCATCGTAAATGTTTTTATCGATTAATGATGTGTAACTGCTATAATTTTTGTTGGAAATGACTTATGGTATGGGAGTCAACACTCTGTTAAAAAGGCGTCCCCCCTCCTCTTCCAATGATTGCAAAACCCAATATGTAAAAATACTTAAAGAGTTTACAATCCATAAAAATCACCGATACTTTTTGGAATTATCTCTCTCAGCGTATGTGCAATTCCATTTTGGATGTTCAATTTTTTTTCATATCCAAACTTGAGTTTTCACTCTCCCATTTTTCTTGTAAACAAAAAGATAAAGCAAATAGATCACAAGAAAATAAAATTTTCAGAGTTTATGTATGCAAAAAAATGAAAACTTTAATAAATATATGTGAAGAAAATTATTTCACTCACTAAAAATGAACGCCAAAGTTTTGATATCCTTGTTCAGGAAATTCCACTAGAACAACCCCTAATACCTAGGTGAAATTTTATACGAAGAGATTTCTATTTGGTCCTAACATGTTTTAAATATGGACATGCATGCCTGAAACATGTTGAAGATGCAAATAACTTAATGATCCAAATATTTGAAGGAGTAGAAAAAATTAAATTCTCAAGTTAACTTGTGGAGGGATATTTACCAGAGCCAAACAACCCACTTTTTAGATATTTACGAAAAGCGGTCCTAACAATCATAGATCATCGTAAATGTTTTCATCGATTAACTATGTGTAACAGCTATTATTTTTTTTACAAATGACTTATAGTTTGGGAGTCAACACTCAACTAAAAATGCCTCGTCCACCTTTTCTGATGATTGGAAAACCTAGAACCTAAAAGAGTTTACAATCCATAAAAAGCACGGATATTTTTTGGAATAATCTCTCTCAGGATTTGTGCATTTCTTTTTTTTATGTTCAATTTTTTTTCATATCCAAACTTGAGTTTTCACTGTCCCATTTTTCTCGTAAGCAAAAAGATAAGGCAAATAGATCACAACAAGATAAAAACTTTAGAGTTCATGTATGCAAAAAATTGAAAACTTTTATAAATGTAAGTGAAGAAAATTATTTCACGCACTAAAAATGAACACCAAAGTTTTGTTATCCTTATTCAGGAAATTCCACTAGTACAACCCCTAATAGCTCTGTGGAATTTTATATCAAGGAGATTTCTAATTGATCCTAACATGTTTTAAATATGGATATGCATGCCTGAACCATGTCGAAGATGGAAATAACTTAATGATCCAAAAATTTCAAGAAGTCCAAAAATTCTCAAGTTAACGCGCAGTGGGATATTTACAAGAGCCAAACAACCCTTGTTTTGCCTATTTACAAAAAGCAGACCTAACAATCATAGAAAATCGTAAATGTTTTGATCGATTAATGATGTGTAACCGCTATAATATTTGTTTGAAATGACTTACGGTTTAGGTGTCAACACTCAGTTCAAAATGCCTCGCCCCCCTTTTCCGATGATTGCAAAACATAATATATAAAAAACTAAAAGAGTTTACAACCCTTAAAAATCACATATACTTTTTGGAATTATCTCTCTCAGAATTTGTGCATTTCCATTTTGGATGTTAAATTTTTTATCAAATCCAATCTTGAGTTTTCACTCTCCCATTTTTCTCGTAAACAAAAAGATAAGGCAAATAGATCAGAACAAAATCAAAATTTTAGAGTTTATGTATGCCAAAAATTGAAAACTATAATAACTGTAAGTGAAGAAAAATATTTCATGCACTAAAAACGAACACCAAAGTTTTGTTATCCATGTTTGCGAAATTTCAATAATACTACCCCTAATAACTTCGTGGAATTTTATAAGAAAGAAATTTCTAATTGATCCTACCATGTTTTAAATATGGATAAGCATGCCTGAAACATGTGAAGATGAAAATGACCTAATGATCAAAAAATTTGGAGTAGAAAAAATTAAATTCTTAAGTTAACGTGCGGTCGGATATTTTCTACATCCAAACAACCTACTTTTTGCGTATTTTACAAAATGCAGACCTAACAATCATAGATCATCATAAATGTTTTGATCGATTAATGATGTGTAACGGCTATAAATTTTTTTAGAAATGACTCTCTCCTTCCCCCCCCCTCCCCCCCCCCTCTTTTTCGATGATTGCAAAACCCTTTAAATAAAAAAACTAAAAGAGTTTACAATCCTTAAAAATCACAGATACTTTTTGGAATTACCTCTCTCAACACATGTGCATTTCCATTTTCGATGTTCAATTTTTTTTTAAATCTAAAATTGAGTTTTCATTCTCGATTTTTTCTCGAAAACAAAAGGATAAGGCAGATAGATTAGAACAAAATAAAAATTTCAGAGTTTATGTATGCAAAAAATTGAAAACTTTTATAAATGTAAGTGAAGAAAATTATTTCACGCACTAAAAATGAACACCAAAGTTTTGTTATCCTTGTTCAGGAAATTCCACTAGTACAACCCCTAATAGCTCTGTGGAATTTTATAACAAGGAGATTTCTAATTGATCCTAACATGTTTTAAATATGGAAATGCTTGCCTGAACCATGTTGAAGATGGAAATGACCTAATGATCCAAAAATTTCAAGGAGTCCAAAAATTCTCAAGTTAACGCATGGTGGGATATTTACAAGAGCCAAACAACCCTGTTTTTGCCTATTTACAAAAAGCAGACCTAACAATCATAGATGATCGTAAATGTTTTGATCGATTAATGATGTGTAATCGCTATAATTTTTGTTTGAAATGACTTACAGTTTAGGTGTCAACACTCAGTTAAAAATGTCTCGCCCCCATTTTCCGATGATTGCAAAACATAATATATAAAAAAACTAAAAGAGATTACAATCCTTAAAAATCACATATACTTTTTGGAATTATCTCTCTCAGAATTTGTGCATTTCCATTTTGGATGTTAAATTTTTTTATCAAATCCAAACTTGAGTTTTCACTGTCCCATTTTTCTCGTAAACAAAAAGATAAGGCAAATAGATCAGAACAAAATCAAAATTTTAGAGTTTATGTAAGCCAAAAATTGAAAACTATAATAATTGTAAGTGAAGAAAATTATTTCATGCACTAAAAACGAACACCAAAGTTTTGTTATCCATGTTTGCGAAATTTCAATAGTACTACTCCTAATAACTTGGTGGAATTTTATAAGAAAGAAATTTCTAATTGATCCTACCATGTTTTAAATATGGATAAGCATGCCTGAAACATGTGAAGATGAAAATGACCTAATGATCAAAAAATCTGAAGGAGTAGAAAAAATTAAATTCTTAAGTTAACGTGCGGTCGGATATTTACCACATCCAAACAACCTACTTTTTGCCTATTTTACAAAAGGTGGACCTAACAATCATAGATCATCATAAATGTTTTGATCGATTAATGATGTGTAACGGCTATAATTTTTGTTAGAAATGACTTCCCCCCCCCCCCCCCCCCCCCCCCCCCCCACCCGCCCTCTTCTGATGATTGCAAAACCCTATATATAAAAAAACTAAAAGAGTTTACAATCCTTAAAAATCACAAATACTTTTTGGAATTATCTCTCTCAGCATATGTGCATTTCCATTTTGGATGTTCAAATTTTTTTTTAAATCCAAAATTAAGTTTTCACTCGCCCATTTTTCTCGAAAATAAAAGGATAAGGCAAATAGATCACAACAAAATCAAAATTTTAGAGTTTATGTATGCAAAAAATTGAAAACTTTTATAAATGTAAGTGAAGAAAATTATTTCACACACTAAAAATGAACACCAAAGTTTTGTTATCCTTGTTCAGGAAACTCCACTAGTACAACCTTGGTGGAATTTTATAAGAAAGAGATTTCTAATTGTCTTAACATGTTTTAAATATGAATATGCATGCCTGAAACATGTTGAAGATGCAAATGACTTAATGATCCAAAAATTTGGAGTAGAAAAAGTTAATTCTCAAGTTAACGTGTTGTGGGATATTTACCAGAGCCAAAAAACCCAATTTTTAGCTATTTACAAAATGCGGTCCTAACAATCATAGATCATCGTAAATGTTTTTATCGATTAATGATGTGTAACAGCTATAATTTTTGTTACAAATGACTTATGGTTTGGGAGTCAACACTTAGTTAAAAATGCCTCGCCCCCACTTTTTCAATGATTGCAAAATGTAATATATTAAAACCTAAAATATTTTACAAACCTTTAAAATCATGGATATTTTTTGGAATAATCTCTCTCAGGATTTGTGCATTTAAATTATTTATGTTCAATTTTTTTTCAAATCCAAACTTAAGTTTTCACTCTCCCATTTTTGTCGTAAGCAAAAAGATAAGGCAAATAGATGACAACAAAATGAAAATTTTAGAGTTCATGTATGCAAAAAATTGAAAACTATAATAAATTTAAGTGAAGAAAATTATTTCATGCACTAAAAATTAACACCGAAGTTTTGTTATCCATGTTTGGGAAATTCCACTGGTACAATCCCTAATAGCTTGGTGGAATTTTATAAGAAAGAGATTTCTAATTGATCCTTACAAGTTTTAAATATGGATATACGTGCCTGACTCATGTTGAAGATGCAAATGACCTAATGTTCAAAATATTTCAAGGAGTACAAAAAATTAAATTCTCAAGCTAACCTGCGGTGGGATATTTACCAGAGGCAAACAACCTTGTTTTTGCCGATTTACAAAAAGCGGGCCTAACAATTATAGATCACCGTAAATGTTTTGACCGATTAATGATGGGTAACCTCTATAATTTTTGTTAGAAATGACTTATGGTTTGGGAGTCAACACTCAGTTAAAAATGCCTCGCCCCCCTGTTCCGATGATTGCAAAACCTAATATATAAAAAACTAAAAGTGTTTACAATCCTTCAAAATCACAGATATGTTTTGGAATTATCTCTCTCAGCATTTGTGCATTTGCATTTTGGATGTTCAATTTTTTTTCAAATCTAAACTTGAGTTTTCACTCTCCCATTTTTCTCGTAAACAAAAAGATAAGCCAAATAGATCAGAACAAAATGAAAACTTTAGAGTTTATGTATGTAAAAAATTAAAAACAATAATAACTATAAGTGAAAAAAATTATTTCATGCACTAAAAACTAACACCAAAGTTTTGTTATCCATGTTTGCGAAATATCAATAATACAACCCCTAAAAGCTTGGTGGAATTTTATAAGAAAGAGATTTCTAATTGATCTTAACATATTTCAAATATGGATATGCATGCCTGAAACATGTTGAAGATGCAAATGACCTAATGATCAGAAAATTTCAAGTAGTAGAAAAAATTAAATTCTCAAGTTAACTTGCGATGGGATATTCACCAAAGCCAAACAACCACTTTTTGTCTATTTTACAAAAAGCGGACCTAACAATCATAGATCATCGTAAATGTTTTCATCAATTAATGATGTGTAATGGCTATAATTTTTGTTCGAAATGACTTATGGTTTGGGAGTCAACACTCAGTTAAAAATGCCTCACCAAACACCAACCCCCCCACCCCTCTTCCGATGACTGGAAAACTCAATATATAAAAAGACTAAAAGATTTTAGAATCCATAAAAATAATAGATACTTTTTGGAATTATCCCTTTCAGCATATGTGCATTTCCACTTTGGATGTTCAATTTTTTTTCAAATCCAAACTTGAGTTTTCACTCTCCCATTTTTCTCATAAACAAAAAGATAAAGCAAATAGATCACAACAAAATAAAAATTTCAGAGTTTATGTAGGAAAAAAATTGAAAACTTTAATAAATGTAAGTTAAGAAAATTATTTCACGCACTAAAAAGGAACACCAAAGTTTTTTTATCCATGTTCCAGAAATTCCACTAGTACAACCCCTAATACCTTGGTGGAATTTTATACGAAAGAGATTTCTGGTTGCTCCTAAAAAGTTTTAAATATGGATATGCATGCCTAAAAAATGTTGAAGATGCAAATGACTTAATGATCCACAAATTTGAAGGAGTAGAAAAAATTAAATTCTCAAGTTAATGTGCGGTGGGATATTCACCATAGCCAAACAACCCGCTTTTTAGCTATTTACGAAAAGCAGTCTAAACAATCATAGATCATCCTAAATATTTTTATTAATTAATGATGTGTAACGGCAATAATTTTTGTTACAAATGACTTATGGTTTGGGAGTCAACACTCAGTTAAAAATTCCTCACCCCCCCTTTTTCGATGATTACAAAACCTAATATATAAAAACCTAAAAAGTGTTTAAAATCCTTAAAAATCATTGATATTTTTTGGAATAATCTCTCTCAGCATTTGTGCATTTCCATTTTGGATGTTCAATTGTTTTTCAAATCGAAACTTGAATTTTCACTCCCCCATTTTTCTCGTAAACAAAAAGATAAGGCAAATAGATCAGAATAAAATTAAAATTTTAGAGTTTAAGTATGCAAAAAATTGAAAACTATAATAACTGTAAATGATGAAAATTATTTCACGTAGTAAAAATGAACACCAAAGTTTTTTTATCCATGTTCGCGAAATTTCAGTAGTACAACCCTTAATAGTTTGGTGGAATTTTATAAGAAAGAGATTTCTAATTGATACTAACATGTTTTAAATATGGATATGCATGCCTGAAACATGTTGAAGATGCAAATGACCTAATGATCAAAAATTTCAAGGAGTAGAAAAAATTAAATTCTCAAGTTAACGTCCGGTGGGATATTTACCAGAGCCAAACAAGCCAATTTTTTGCGTATTTACAAAGAGTGAACCAAACAATCATAGATCATCGTAAATGTTTTGATCGATCAATGATGTGTAACCACTACAATTTTGGTTAGAAAGGACTTTTGGTTTGTGAGTCAACACTCAGTTAAAAATGCCTCATCCCCCACTTTTTCGATGATTGCAAAACCTAATATATAAAACCTAAATGAGTTTAAAATCCTTAAAAATCACAAATATTTTTTGGAATTTTCTTTCTCAAGATTTGTGTATTTCCATTTTTTATGTTCAATTTTTTTTTAAATCCTAACTTGTGTTTTCCCTCTCCCATTTTTCTCATAAACAAATAGATAAGGCATATAGATCACAACGAAATGAAAATTTCAGAGTTTATGTATGCAAAAAATTGAAAACTATAATAAATTTAATTGAAGAAAGTTATTTCACGCACTAAAAGTGAACGCCAAAGTTTTGTTATCCATGTTTGGGAAATTCCACTACAGCAACCCCTAATAACTTGGTGGAATTTTTTAAGAAAGTGATTTTTAATTGATCCTAACATATTTTAAATATGGATATGCATGCCTGAAAAATGTTGAATATGCAAATGACCTAATGATCAAAAAAATTCAAGTAGTAAAAATTAAATTCTCAAGTAAAATTAAATTAAATATGCGAGGGCAAATTTTAACAAAAGCCAAACAACCCACTTTTTGCCTATTTACAAAAAGTATACCTAACAATCATAGATCATCATAAATGTTTTGATCGATTATGGATATACATGACCAAAAATGTTGAAGATGCAAATGATTTAATGATCCAAACATTTCAAGGTGTAGAAAAAAGTAAATTCTCAAGTTAACGTGCAGTGGGATATTTACCAAAGCCGAACAACTCACTTTTTTTGCCTTTTTTTAAAAAAAGGACCTAACAATCATAGATCATCGTAAATGTTTTGATCAATTAATGATGTGTCATGGTTATAATTTTTTTAGAAATAACTTATGGTTTGGGAGTCAATACTCAGTTAAAAAAGCGTCGCCCCCCTTTTCTGATGATTACAAAACCTAATTTATAAAAAACTAAAAGTGTTTACAATCCTTAAAAATCAAAGATACTTTTTGGAATTATCTCTCTCCGCATTTGTGCATTTCCATTTTGGATGTTCAATTATTTTTCAAATCCAAACTTGAGTTTTCACTCTCCTATTTTTTGCGTAAACAAAAAGATAAGGCAAATAGATCACAATAAAGTGAAAATTTTAGAGTTTATGTATGGAAAAAATCGAAAACATTTATAAATGTAATTGAAGAAAATTATTTCATGCACTAAAAAGGAAAAACAAAGTTTTGTTATCCATGTTTGGGAAATTCCACTAGTTCAACCCCTAATAACTAGGTAGAATTTTATAACAAAGATATTTCTAATTGATCCTAACATGTTTTAAATATGGATTTGTATGCTTGAAACATGTTGAAGATGCAAATGACATAATGATCCAAAAAATTAGAGTAGAAAAAATTAAATTCTCAAGTTAATGTGCGATGGGATATTTACCTCAGCCAAACAACCCAATTTTTGCCTATTAGAAAAAGCGGACCTAACAATCTTAGATCATCGTAAATGTTTTTATTGATTAATGATGTGTAACAGCTATAATTTTTGGTAGAAAGGATATATGGTTTGGGAATCAACACTTAGTTAAAAATGCCTCGCCCGCCCTTTTCCGATGGTAACAAAACTTAATTTTTAAAAAACTAAAAGAGGTTACAATCCATAAAAATCACAAATACTTTTTGGAATTATCTCTCTCCGCATTTGTGCATTTCCATTTTGGATGTTCAATTATTTTTCAAATCCAAACTTGAGTTTTCACTCTCCCATTTTTTGCGTAAACAAAAAGATAAGGCAAATAGATCACAATAAAGTGAAAATTTCAGAGTTTATGTATGGAAAAAATTGAAATTTTTTATAAATTTAATTGAAGAAAAGTATTTCATGCACTAAAAAGAAAAACAAAATTTTTTTATCCATGTTTTGGAAATCCCACTAGTTCAACCCCTAATAACTAGGTGGAATTTTATAACAAAGAGATTTCTAATTGATCCTAACATGTTTTAAATATGAATTTGTATGCTTGAAACATGTTGAAGGTGCAAATGACCTAATGATCCAAAAAATTAGAGTAGAAAAAAATTAATTCTCTATTTAATGTGCGGTGGGATATTTACTAGAGACGAACAACCTACTTTTTGCCTATTTAGAAAAAGCGGACCTAACAATCATAGATCATCGTAAATATTTTGATTGATTAATGATGTGTAACGGCTATAATTTTTGTTAGAAAGGATTTATGGTTTGGGTGTCAACACTCAGTTAAAAACGCCTCGCCCCCCTTTTTTCCGATGATAGCAAAACTTAATTTTTAAAAGACTAAAAGAGTTTACAATCCATAAAAATCACAGATACTTTTTGGAATTATCTCTCTCAACATTTGTGCACTTCCCTTTAAGATGTTTAATTTTTTTTCTAATCCAAACTTGATTTTTCACTCTCCCATTTTTCTCATAAACAAAAAGAAAAGAAAATTCCAGAGTTTATGTATGCAAAAAATTGAAAACTATAATAAATGTAAGTGAAGAAAATTATTTCATGCACTAAAAATGAACACCAACATTTTGTTATCCATGTTTGGGAATTCCACCAGTACAACCCCTAATAGCTTGGAGGAATTTTATAAGAAAGAAATTTCTAATTGATCATAACATGTTTCAAGTATGGATTTGCACGCATGAAACATGTTGATGTTGCAAATGACCTAATGATCCAAACCTAATGATCCAAAAATCTCAAGGACTAGAAAAAATAAAACTCTCAAGTTAACGTAGGGTGGGAAATTTACCAGAGCCAAACAACCCACTTTTTGCCTATTTACAAAAATTGGACCTAACAATCGTACATCATCGTAAATATTTTTATCGATTAATGATGTGTAACGGCTATAATTTTTGTCAGAAATGACTTATGGTTTCGGAGTCAATACTTAGTCAAAAATGCCTCGCCACCCTTTTTCCGAAGATTGCCAAGCCTAATATATAAAAAAACTAAAAGAGTTTACAATCCTTAAAAAGCACAGATACTTTCTGGAATTATCTCTCTCAGAATTTGTGCATTTGCACTTTGGATGTTCAATTTTTTCTCGTAAACAAAAAGATAAGGCAAATAGATCACAATAAAATTAAAATTTTAGAGTTTATGTATGAAAAAAATTGAAAACTATAATAAATGTAAGTAAAGAAAATTATTTCACGCACTAAAAATTAACCCTAAGTTTTATTATCCTTGTTTGGGAAATTCAACCAGTACAACCCCAAATAGCTTCGTGAAATTTTATAAGGAAGAGATTCCTTATCGATCCTAACATATTTTAAATATAGATATGCATGACTGAAACGTGTTGAAGATGCAAATCATCTAATGATCCAAAAATTTAATGGAGTCGGAAAAACTTAATTCTCAAGTAAACGTGCAGAGGGATATTTACCAGAGCCGAACAACCCACTTTTTGCCTATTTACAAAAAGCGGACCTATCAATCATAGATCATAATAAATGTTTTGATCGATTAATGATGTGTAACGGCTAAAAGTTTTGTTAAAAATGAATTATTGTTTGGGAGTCAACACCCAGTTAAAATGTCTCATGCCACCTTCTCCGATGATTGCAAAGCCAAATATATAAAAAAATAAAAACGTTTACAATCCATAAAAATCATAGGTACTTTTTGGAATTATCTCTCTGAGTGATTTTGCATTTCCAATTTGGATGTTCATTTTTTTTCAAATTCAAACTTGTGTTTTCTCTCTCCCATTTTTCTCGTCAACAAAAAGATAAGGCAAATATATCGCAACAAAATTAAAATTTTAGAGTTTATGTATGCAAAAAATTGAAAACTATAATAAATGTATGTGAAGAAAATTATTTTTACACACTAAAAAGGAACACCAAAGTTTTTTTATCCATGTTTGGGAAATTCTACCAGTACAACCCCCAATAGCTTGGTGGAATTTTATAAGAAAGAGATTTCTAATTGATCCTGACATGTTTTAAATATGGATATGCATGCCTAAAACATGTTGTAGATGCAAATGACCTAATGATCCTAAAATTTCAAGGCGTAGGAAAACTTAAATTCTCAAGTTAACGTGTGGTGGGATATTTACCAGAGCCAAACAACCTTCTTTTTGTGTATTTACAAAAGGCGGACCTAACAATCATAGATCATCATAAATGTTTTCTTCAATTAATGATGTGTAACGACTATAATTTAGGTTAGAAATTACTTACGGTTTGGGAGTCAACACTCAGTTAAAAAGGCCCAGCCCCCCCTTTTTGGTTGATTGTAAAACCTAATATAAAAAACAAATAGAGTTTAAAATCCTTAAAAACACATATACTTTTTGGAATTATCTCTCTCAGCATTTTTGCATTTCCATTTTGGATGTTCAATTTTTTATCAAATCAAAACTTGAGTTTTTACTCTCCCATTTTTCTCGTAAACTAAACGATAAGGCAAATAGATGACAAAAAAATGAAAATTTTAGAGTTTATGTATGCAAAAAAATTCAAAACTATAATAAATGTATGTGAAGAAAAGTATTTCATGCACTAAAAATAAACAGCTAAGTTTTGTTATCCATGTTTGCGAAATTTCACTAGTACAACCCCCAATAGCTTGCTGGAATTTTAAAAGAAAGAGATTTCTAATTGATCCTAATTTGTTTTTAATATGGATATGCATGCCTGAAACATGTTGAAGATGCAAATGACCTAATGATCCACAAATTTCAAGGAGTAGAAAAAATTAAATTCTCAAGTTAACGTGCGGTGGGATATTTACCAGAGCCAAACAAGCCAGTGTTTGCGTATTTACAAAAAGCGTACCAAACAATCATAGATTATTGTAAATGTTTTGATCGATTTATGATGTGTAACCATTATAGTTTTTGTTAGAAATGACTTATGGTTTGGGAGTCAACACTCAGTTAAAAATGACTCGCCACCCCTTTTCCAATGATTGCAAAACCTAATATATAAAAAACTAAAAGAGTTTACAATCCTTAAAAATCACAGATACTTTTCAAAATTATCTCTCTCAGCATTTGTGCATTTCCATTTTGGATGTTCAATTTTTTTTCAAATCAAAACTTGAGTTTTCACTCTCACATTTTTCTCATAAACAAAAAGATAGGGCAAATAGATCACAAAAAAAATGAAAATTTTAAAGTTTTTGGATGAAAAAATTGAAAACTATAATAAATGTATGTAAAGCAAATTATTTCACACACTAAAAATGAACACCACAGTTTCGTTATCCATGTTTGGGAAATTCCACTAGTGTACAACCCCTAATAGCTTGGTGGAATTTTATAATAAATAGATTTTCTAATGTATCCTAACATGTTTTAAATGTGGTGGATATGCATGACTGAAACATGTTGAAGATGCAAATGGCCTAATGATCCATAAATTTCAAGGAGAATAAAAAATTAAATTCGCAAGTTAACGTGCAGTGGGATATTTACCAGAGCCAAACTGCCCACTTTTTGCCTTTTTAAAAATAGCGTACCTAACAATCAATGATCATCGTAAATGTTTTGATCGATTAAAGATGTGTAACCGTTATAATTTTTGTTCAAAATGACTTACGATTTGGGAGTAGCACTCATTTAAAAATGCCTCGGACCACCTTCCTGATGATTGTAAAACCTAATAAATACAAAACTAAAAGAGTTGAATATCCTTAAAAATCACAGATAACTTTTGGAATTATCTATCTCAGCATTTGTGCATTTCCATTTTGGAGGTTCAATTTCTTTTCAAATCCAAACTTGAGTTTTCACTCTCCCATTTTGTAAGTGAAGAAAATTATTTCACACACTAAAATGAACACCGAAGTTTTGTTATCCAGGTTTGGGAAATTCCACTAGTACAACCCCTAATAACTTGATGGAATTTTATAAGAAACAGATTTTCATTGATACTAAATGTTTTAAATATGGATATGCATGCCTGAAACATGTTGAAGATGGGAATGACCTAATGATCCAAAAATTTCAAGGAGTAGAAAAAATTAAATTCGCAAGTTCAAGTGCGGTGGGATATTTACCAAAGCGAAACAACCCATTTTTTGTCTTTTTATAAAAAGTGGACCTAACAATCATAGATCTGCGTAAATGTTTTGATTGATTAATGATGTGTAACGACATTAATTTTTGTTAGTAATGACTTATGGTTTGGGAGTCAACACTCAGTTAAAAATGTCTCTCCCCCCCCCCCCCCAACTCTTTTTCGATGATTGTAAAACTTAATATATAAAAACCTACAAGAGTTTACAATCCTTAAGAATCACAGATACATTTTGGAATTATCTTTCTCAGTATTTTTGCATTTTCGTTTTGGATGTTAAATTTGTTTTCAAATCCAAATATGAGTTTTCACTCTCCCTTTTTTCTCGTAAACAAAAAGATATGGCAATTAGATCTCAACAAAATGAAAATTTCTGAGTTAAAAATGAACACCAAAGTTTTTTTTATCCATGTTTGGGAAATTCCTCTAGTACAACCCCTAATAGCTTGGTGGAATTTTATAAAAAAGAGATTTCTAATTGATCCTAACATGTTTTAAATATTGATATGCTTGCTTGAAACATGTTGAAGATGCACTAAAAAATAACACCAAAATTTTGTTATCCATGATTGGGAAATTCCATTAGTACAAACCATAATAGCTTGGTGGAATTTTATAAGAAAGAGATTTCTAATTGATCCTAACATGTTTTAAATATTGATATGCTTGCTTGAAACATGTTGAAGATGCAAATGATCTAATGATCCAAAAATTTCTGGAGTAGAAAAAATGAAATTCTCAAGTTAACGTGCGGTAGGATATTTACCGAGGCCAATTTTTGCCTAGTAACAATAAGCGGATTTAACAATCATAGTTCATCATAAAAGTTTTGATTGATTAATGATGTGTAATGGGTATAATTTTTGTTAGAAATGACTTATGGTTTGGGAGTCAAGACTCAGTTAAAATTGCATCTCCACCCCATTTCAGATGATTGCAAAAGCGAATATATAAAAAACTAAAAGATTTTACAAACCTGAAAAATCACAAATACATTTTGGAATTATCTCTTTCAGCATTTGTGCATTTCCATTTTGGATGTTCAATGTTTTTCAAATCCAAACTTGAGTTTTCACTCTCCCATTTTACTTGTAAACAAAAAGATAAGGCAAATAGATCACAAAAAAAATGAAAATTTTAGAGTTTATGTATGCAAAAAATTGAAAACTATAATAAAAGTAAGTGAAGAAAATTATTTCATGCACTAAAAATGAACCCCAAAGTTTTGTTATCCATGTTTGGGAAATTCCACCAGTACAACCCCTAATAGCTTGGTGGAATTTTATAAGAAAGCAGTTTCTAATAGATCCTAACATATTTTAAATATGGATATGCATGCCTGAAACATGTTGGAGATGCAAATGAGCTAATGATCCAAAAAATTTCAAGGAGTAGAAAAAATTTAATTCTCAAGTTAATGTGCGGTGGGATATTTACCAGAACCAAACAACACACTTTTTTCCTATTTAAAAAAAGTGGACCTAACAATTATAGATCATTGTAATTCTTTTGATTGATTGATGATGTGTAGCGGCAATAATTTTTGTTAGAAATGACTTATGGTTTGAGAGTCAACGCTCAGTTAAAAATGCCTCGCCCACCCTTTTTCGATGATTACAAAACCTAATATATAAAAACCTAAAAGAGTTTACAATCCTTAAAAATCACAGATGCTATTTGGAATTATCTCTCTCAGCATTTGTGCATTTCCATAATCGATGTTTAATTTCTTTTGAAATCCAAACTTTTGTTTTCACTCTCCCATTTTTCTAGTAAACCAAAAGATAAGGCAAATAGATCACAATAAAATGAAAATTTTAGATTTTATCTGTGGAAAAAAAATGAAAACTATAATAAATGTAACTGATGAAAATAATTTCATGCACTAAAAATGAACACCAATATTTTGGTATCCATGTTTGGGAAATTCCACTAGTACAACCCCTAATAGCTTAGTGGAATTTTATAAGATAGAGATTTCTAATTGATCCTAAAATTTTTTAAATATGGATATGCTTGCCAGAAACATGTTGAAGATGTGAATGATCTAGTGATCCAAAAATTTCAAGGACTAGAAAAAAAATTAAATTCTCAAGTAAATGTGTGGTGGGATATTTACCTAAGCAAAACTACTCAGTTTTTACCTATTTACAAAAAGCGGATCTAACAATCATAGATCATCATGAATGTTTTGATTGATTAATGATGTGTAACGGCTATAATTTTTGTTAGAAATGATTTATGGTTTCGGAGTCAACACTCAGTTAAAATTGCCTCGCCCACCCTTTTTCGATGATTATAAAACCTAATATATAAAAAACTAAAAGATTTTACAATCCTTAAAAATCACATATACTTTTTGAAATTATCTCTCTCAGCATTCGTGCATTTTCTTATTGGATGTTCAATTTTTTTCAAATCCAAACTTTAGTTTTGACTCTCCCATTTTTCTCGTAAACAAAAAGATAAGCCAAATAGATCACAATAAAAAGAAAATTTTAGAGTTTATGCGTGCAAAAAAATTGAAAACTATAATAAATGTAACAGAAGAAAATAATTTCATGCACTAAAAAATAACACCAAAATTTTGTTATCCATGATTGGGAAATTCCATTAGTACAAACCATAATAGCTTGGCGGAATTTTATAAGAAAGAGATTTCTAATTGATCCTTACATGTTTTAAATATGGATATGCATGCCAGAAACATGTTGAAGATGCGAATGATCTAATGATACAAAAATTTTAAGGTTTGGGAGTCAACACACAGTTAAAAATGCCTCGTCCCCCCTTTTTCGATGATTACAAAACCTAATATATAAAAAAATAAAAGAGTTTCCAGTCCTTAAAAATCACAGATAGTTTTTGGAATTATGTCTATCAGCATTTGTGCATTTGCATATTGGATGTTCAATTTTTTTTTAAATCCAAACTTGAGTTTTCACTCTCCCAATTTACTTGTAAACAAAACGATAAGGCAAATAGATCATAACAAAATGAAATTTTTTGATATCCAAAAAATTAAAAACTATCATAAATGTAAGTGAAGAAATTTACTTCACGCACTAAAAATGAATACCAAAGTTTTTTTATCGATGCTTGGGAAATTCCTCCAGAACAACTCATAATAGCTTGGTGGAATTTTTTAAGAAAGAGATTTCTATTTGATCCTAACATGTTTTAAATATGGATATGAATGCCTGAAACATATTGAAGATGCAATTGACCTAATGATTGAAAAATATCAAGGTCTAGGAAAAATTAAATTCTCAAGTTAAAATGCGTTAGGATATTTACCAGAGCCAAACAACCCACTTTTTGTATATTTACAACAAGCGGACTAAATATGAACCCATTTTTTTAAATTATTTCACGCACTAAATATGAACCCCAAAGTTTTGTTATCCATGTTTGGGAAATTCCACTAGTACAACAACCCCTAAAAGCTTGGTGGAATTTTATAAGAATGAGATTTCTTATTGATCCTAACATGTTTTAAATTATCGAGTCCTTAAAAATCACAGATACTTTTTGGAATTACCTCTCTCAGCATTTGGGCATTTCCATTTTGGATGTTTAATTTTTTTTCAAATCCAAACTTGAGTTGTCACTCTGCCATTTTTTCTCATAAAAAAAAAAGATAAAGCAAATAGATCACAACAAAATGAATACCAAAATTTTATTATCCATGTTTGGGAAATTCCACTAGTACAACCCCTAGTAGTTTGGCGGAATTTTATAAGAAAGAGATTTCTAATTGATCCTAACATGTTTTAAATATGGATAATCATGCCTGAAACTTGTTGAAGACGCAAATGACCTAATGATCCAAAAATTTAGAGGAGTAGAAAAAATTAAACTCTCAAGTTAACGTGCGGTGGAATATTTACCAGAGCCAAACCCCCCACTTTTTGCCTATTTAAAAAAAGCAAACCTAAGAATCATAGATCATCGTAAATGTTTGAATCGATTAATGATGTGTAACGGATATATTTTTTTTGTTACAAATGACTTATGGTTTGGGAGTCAACTTTCAGTTAAAAATGCCTTGGGCCCCCTTTTCGATGATCGCAAAACTAATATATAAAAAACTAAAAGAGTTTACAATGCAAAAAAATCACAAATTTTTTTTGGAATTATCTCTCTCAGCATTTGTGCATTTCTGTTTTGGATGTTCTATTTTTTTTCAAATCCAAACTTAAGTTTTCACTCTCCCATTTTTCTCGTAAACAAAAAGATAAGGCAAATAGATCACAAAAAAATGAAAATTTTAGAGTTTATGTATGTAAAAAATTGAAAACTATAATAAATTTAAGTGAAGAAAATTATTTCACGCACTAAAAGGAACAACAAAGTTTTGTTATCTATGTTTTGGAAATTCCACTAGGAGAACACCTAATATCTTGGTTTAATTTTATAAGAAAGAGATTTTTAATTGATCCTAACATCTTTTAAGTATGGATATGCATGCCTGAAACATGTTGATGATGCAAATGACCTAATGATCCAAAATTTTAGTGGTGTAGAAAAAATTAAAGTCTCAAGTTAACGTGTAGTGGGATATGTACCAGAGCCAAACAAGCAACTTTTTGTCTATTTACAAAAACCGGACCTAAAAATCATAGATCATCGTAAATTTTTGGTGAGATTAATGATGTGTAACAGTGATACTTTTTGTTAGAAATGACTTATGGTTTGGGAGTCAATACTCAGTTAAAAATGCCTCGCCCACCCTTTTCCGATCTTTGAAAAACCTAATATATGAAAAACTAAAATAGTTTACAATCCTTAAAAATCATAGATACTTTTTGGAATTATCTCTCTCAGAATTTGTGCATTTCCATTTTGAATTATCAATTTTTTATCAAATCCAAACTTGAGTTTTGACTCTCCCATTTTTCTTGTAAACAAAAAGATAAGGCAAATAGATCACAACAAAGTGAAAATTTTAGAGTTTATGTATGCAAAAAATTGAAAAGTATAATAAATGTAAGTGAAAAAATTATTTCACACACTAAAAATGAACACCAAAGTTTTGTTATCCATGTTTGGGAAATTCCACTAGTACAACCCCTAATCTCTTTGTGGAATTTTATAAGAAGGGATTTATAATTGATCCTAACATGTTTTAAATATGGATATGTATGCCTGAAACAAGTTGAAGATGAAAATGACGTAATGATCCAAAAATTTCAAGGTGTAGAAAAAATTAAATTCTCAAGTTAACGTGCGGTGGGATATTTTTCTGAGCCAAACAACCCAGTTTTTGCCTATTTACAAAAAGCAGACCTAAAAATCATAGATCATCGTAAATATTTTTATCAATTAATGATGTGTAACCACTATAATTTTTGTTAGAAATGACTTTTGGTTTGGGAGTCAACACTCAGTTAAAAAAGCCACGCCCCCACCCCCCCCCCCCCCCCCCCCCCCCCCCCCCCCGCCCCCCCTTTTCCGATGATCGCAAAACCTAATTTTTAAAAAACTAAAAGAGTTTAAAATCCTTAAAAATAAAAAATACTTTTTGGAATTATCTCTCTCAGCATTTGTACATTTTCCTTTTGGATGTTAAATTTTTTTTCAAATCCAAACTTGAGTTTTCACTCTCCCATTTTTCTCGTAAACAAAAAGATAAGGCATATTGATTATTACAAAATGAAAGTTTTAGAGCTTATGTATGCAAAAAATTGATAACTTTAATAAATGTAAGTGAAGAAAATTATTTCACGCTCTAAAAATGAACACCAAAGTTTTTTTGTCCATGTTTGGGAAATTCCACTTGTACAACCCCTAATAGCTTGGTGGAATTTCATTGGAAAGAGATTTCTATTTGATCCTAACATGTTTTAAAAATGGATATGCATGCCTGATACATGTTAAAGACGCAAATGACCTAATGATCCAAAAAATTCAAGGAGTTGAAAAACCTAAATTCTCTAGTGATATTTACAAGAGCCAAACAACCCAGTTTTTGCCTATTTACAAAAAGCGGACCTAACAATCATAGATCATCGTAAATGTTTTGATGGATTAATGATGTGTAACGGCTATAATTATTGTTAGAAATGACTTGTGGTTCGGGAGTCAACACTCAGTTAAATATGCCATGCCCCCCCCCCCCCCCCCCCCCCCTCCCCCCCTCTTTTCCACTGATTGGAAAACCTAATATATAAAACATTAAAATAATTTAAAATCCTTAGAAATCACAGATACTTTTTGGAATTATCTCCCTAACCATTTGTGCATTTCTATTTTGGATATTCAATATTTTTTCAAATCCAACCTGGAGTTTTCACTCTTCCATTTTTCTCGTAAACAAAAAGAGAAGGCAAATAGATCACAACAAAATGAAAATTTTTGAGTTTATGTTTGCAAAAAATTTAAAACTATAATTAAATGTAAGTAAAGAAAATTATTTCACACACTAAAAATGAACACCAAAGTTTTGTTATCCATGTTTGGGAAATTCCACTATTACAACCCCTAATAGCTTGGTGGAATTGTATAAGAAAGATATTTTGAATTGATCCTAACATGTTTTAAATATAGATATGAAGGCCTAAAACTTGTTGAAGATGCAAAATAACCTAATGATCGAAAAATTTAGAACAGTAGAAAAAAATTAAATTCTCAAGTTAACGTGCGGCGGGATATTTACCAGAGGCAAAGAACTTTTTGCCTATTTACAAAAAGTGGACCTAAAAATCATAGATCATCATAAATGTCTTGATCAATTAATGATGTCTAACGGCTATAATTTTTGTTAGAAATGACTTATGGTTTTGGAGTCAACACAAAGTTAAAGATGCCTCACCACCCCTTTTCGGATGATTGCAAAACCTAATATATAAAAAACTAAAAGAGTTTATAGTCCTTAAAAATCACAGATACTTGTTGGAATTGTCTCTCTCAGCATTTTTGCATTTCCTTTTATGATGTTCAATTTTTTTTTACTTCCATACTTGAGTTTTCACTCTCCCTTTTTTCTCTTAAACAAAAAGAAAAGGCAAAAAGAACACAAAAAAATTAAAATTTTTGAGTTTTTGTATGCAAAAAATTGAAAACTATAATAAATATAAGTGAAGAAAATTATCTCACGCACTAAAAAAGAACACCAAAGTTTTGTTATCCATGTTCGGGAAATTCTACTAGTACAACCACTAATAGCTTGGTGGAATTTGATAAGAAAGAGATTTCTAATTGATCCTAACATGTTTTAAATATGGATATGCATGCCTAAAACATGTTGAAGATGCAAATGATCTAATGATCCAAAAATTTCAAATAGTAGAAAAAATTAAATTCTCAAGTTAACTTGCGGTGGGATCACTAGAGCCAAACAAACCACTTTTTGACTATTTACAAAATGCGGACCTAACAATCATTGATCATCGTAAATGTCTTGATCGATTAATGATATGTAGCGACTATAATTTTTGTTAGAAATGACTTATGGTTTGGGAGTCTACACTCAGTTAAAAATACCTCGCCCCCCATTTTTCGATGATTACAAAACCTAATATATAAAAAACTAAAAGAGTTTACAATCCTAAAAAATCACATATACTTTTTGCAATTTTCTCTCTCAGAATTTGTGCATTTCCATTTTGGATATTTAATTTTTTTTCTGATCCAAAGAAGAGTTTTCACTCTCCCATTTTTCTCGTAAACAAAAAGATAAGACAAATAAATCACAAAAAATGAAAAGTTTAGAGTTTATGTATGCAAAAAATCGAAAACTATAATAAATGTAAGTGAAAAAAGCTATTTCATGCACTAAAAATGAACACCTATGTTTTGTTATCCATGTTTGGGAAATTCCACTAGTACAACCCCTAATAGCTTGGAGGAATTTTATACGAACGAGATTTCTAATTGATTCTAACATGTTTTAATTATGGATATGCATGCCTGAAGCATGTTGAAGATGCAAATGACCTAATAATCCAAAAATTTAGAAGAGTAGAAAAAATAAATTCTCAAATTAACCAGCGGTAGGGTTATTTTCTAGAGTCAAACAACCCACTTTTTGCCTATTTACAAAAAGCAGACCTAACAATCATAGATAATCGTAAATATTTGGTTAGATTAATGATGTGTAACGGTGATACTTTTTGTTAGAAATTACTTATGGTATGGGAGTCAACACTCAGTTAAAAATGCCTCATCCACCATTTTCCGATCATTGCAAAACCTAATATATAAAAAACTAAAAGAGTTTATAATCCTTAAATCGCAGATACTTTTTGGAATTATCTCTCTCAGCATCTGTGTATTTCCATTTGGGATGTTGAATTTATTTTCAAAACCAAACTTGAGTTTTCACTCTCCCATTTTTCTCATAAATAAAAAGATAAGGCAAATAGATCACAAAAAAATGAAAATTTTAGAGTTTTTGTATGCAAAAAATTGAAAACTATAATAAATGTAAGTGAAGAAAATTATTTGACGCACTAAAAAAGAACACCAAAGTTTTGTTATCCATGTTTAGAAAATTCCACTAGTACAACCCCTAATAGCTTGGTGGAATTTAAAAAAAAAAGAGATTTCTAATTGATCCTAACAATCTTTAAATATGGATATGCCTGCAACATGTTGAAGATGCCAATCACCTAATGATCCAAAAATTTCAAAGAGTAGAAAAAATTAAATTCTCGAGTTAACGTGCGGTGGGATATTTATCAGAGCAAAACAACCCACATTTTGCCTATTTACAAAAATCGGACTTAACAATCATAGATTATCGTCAATATTTTGGTCGATTAATGAAGTGAAACAGCCACAATTTTTGTTGGAAATTACTTATGGTTTGGGAGTAAACACTTAGTTTATTGCCGACCATTGTCGATAAGTGTAAAACCTAATATATTAAAAACTAAAAGAGTATACAATCCTTAAATATCACAGATACTTTTTGGAATTATCTCTCTCAGCATTTGTGCATTTCCATTTTGGATGTTCAATTTTTTTCTAATCCAACTTGAGTTTTCACTCTCCCATTTTTCTCTTAAACAAAAAGATAAGGCAAATAGATCACAACAAAATGAAAATTTTATAGTTTATGTATGCAAAAAATTGAAAATTATAATAAATGTAAGTGAAATAAATTATTTCACACACTAAAAATGTATAGAAAAGTTTTGTTATCAATGGTTTGGAAATTCCACCAGTACAACCCCTAATAGCTTAGTGGAATTTTAAAAGAAAGAGGTTTCTAATTGGTCCTAACATGTTTTAAATATAGATATGGATGCCAAAACCATATTAAAGATGCAAATGACCTAATGATCAAAAAATTTCTATGTGCAGGAAAAATTAAATTCTCAAGTTAATGTGCGGTCGGACATTTACCTGAGCCAAACAACCCATTTTTTGCCTATTTACAAAATGCGGACCTAACAATCATAGATCATTGTAAATGTTTTGATCAATTAACGATGTGTAACGGCTATAATTTTTTTAGAAATGACTTATGGTTTGGGAGTCAACACTCAGTTAAAAAAGCCTCCCCCCCCCCCCCCCCCCCCCTTAATATGTAAAAAACTAAAAGAGTTTACAATCCTTAAAAAACATAGATAATTTTTTTAATAATCACTCTTAGCATTTGTGTATTTCCATTTTGGATGTTCAATTTTTTTTCTAATCTAAACTTGAGTTTTCTCTCCCATTTTTCTTGTAAACAAAAAGATAAGGCAAATAGATCACAACAAAATGAAAAATTTAGAGTTTATCTATGCAAAAAATTGAAAACTATAATAAATGTAAGTGAAGAAAATTATTTCATGAACTAAAAATGAACACCAAAGTTATGTTATCCATGTTTGGGAAATTCCACCAGTACAACCCCTAATAGATTGGTGGAATTTTATAAGAAAGAGATTTCTTATTGATCCTAACATGTTTTAAATATGGATCAACATGCCTAAAACATGTTGAAGATGCAAATGACCTAATGATCCAAAACTTTCAAGGAGTAGAAAAAATTAAATTATCAAGTTCATGTGTAGTGGGATATTGACCAGGGCCAAACAACCCACTAGGCAAAAAGCGGACATAACAATCATAGATCATCATAAATGTCTGAATCGAATAATGATGTGTAACGACTATAATTTTTGTTAGATATGACTTATGGTTTGGTAGTCAACACTCAGTTGAAAATGGCTCGCTCCCCCTTTTTCGATGATTGTATTACCTAATATATGAAAAACTAAAAGAGTTTACGATCCTTAAAAATCAAAGATACTTTTTGGAATTATATCTCTCAGCATTTGTGCATTTCCATTTTGGATGTTCAATTTTGTTTCAAATCAAAACTTGAGTTTTAACTCTCCCTTTTTCTCGCAAACAAAAAGATAAGGCAAATAGATCACAACAAAATGAAAATTTTAGAGTTTATGTATGCAAAAAATTAAGAAATTATAACTAATGTAAGTGAAGTAAATTATTTCACGCACTAAAAATGAACACGAAAGTTTTGTTATCCATGGTTGGGAAATTCCACCAGTACAACCCCGAATAACTTGGTGGAATTTTATAAGAAAGAGATTTCTAATTGATCCTAACCTGTTTTAAATATAGATATGCATGCCTGAAACATGTTGAAGTTGTAAATGACCTAATGATCCAAAAATTTTGAGTAGGAAAAATTAAATTCTATATTTAACGTTTGGGAAATTCCACCAGTACAACCCCTAATAGCTTGGTGGAATTTAATAAGGAAGAGATTTCGAATGATCCTAACATGTTTTAAATATCGATATGCATGCCTAAAACAGGTTGAAGATGCAAATGACCTAATGATCCAAACATTTCAAATAGTTGAAAAAACTAAATTCTCAAGTTAACATGCAGTGGGATATTAACTAAAGCCAAACAACCCATTTTTTGACTATTTACAAAAAGCGGACCTAAAAATCATAGATCATCGTAAATGTTTTGATCAATTAAAGATGTGTAACGGCTACTATTTTTGTTAGAAATGACTTATGGTTTGGGAGTCAACACTCAGTTAAAAATGCCTTGCCCACCCTTTTCTTATGATTGCAAAACCTAATTTATAAAAAACTAAAAGAGTTTACAATCCATAAAAATCATAGATAGTTTTTTGAATTAATTCTCTCAGCATTTGTGCATTTCAATTTTGGATGTTCAATTTTTTTTCAAATCCAAACTTGAGTTTTCTCTCTCCCATTTTTCTCTTAAACAAAAAGATATGGCAAATAGATCACAACCAAATGAAAATTTTAGAGCTTAAGTATGAAAAAATTGAAAACTATAATAAATGTAAGGGGAGAAAATTATTTAACGCACTAAAATTGAACACCAAATATCTTGGTGGAATTTTTTAAAAAAGAGATTTTTAATTGATCCAAACATGTTTTAAATATGGATATTCATTCCTAAAACATGTTGAAGATGTAAATGACCTAAAGATCCAAAAAATTAGAGTAGTAGAAACAATTAAATTCACAGGTTAACGTGCGGTGGGCTATTTACATGAGCCAAACAACCCACGTTTTGCCTATTTACAAAAAGCAGACCTAACAATCATAGATCATCATAAATTTTTTGATCGATTAATGATATGTAACTACTATACTTCTCTTTGAAATGACTTATGGTTTGGGAGTTAAAACTTAGTTAAAAGGCCTCGCCCTTGCTTTCTCCGATGATTGCAAAACCTAATATATCAAAAAAATTAAAAGAGTTTACAATCCTTAAAAATCATTAATACTTTTTAGAATTATCTCTATCAACATTTGTGCATTTCTATTTTGGATGCTTAATTTTTTTTCAAATCCAAACTTGAGTTTTCACTCTCCCATTTTTCTCGTAAATAAAAAGATAATGCAAATAGATCACAACAAAATGAAAATTTTAGAGTTTATGTATGCAAAAAATTGAAAACTATAATAAATGTAAGTGAAGAAAAAGATTTCATGCACTAAAAATGAACACCAAAGTTTTGTTATCCATGTTTGGGAAATTCCACTAGTACAACCCCTAATAGCTTGGTGGAATTTTATAAGAAAGAGATTTCTAATTGATCCTAACAATCTTTAAATATGGGTATGCCTAAAACATGTTGAAATGCAAATCACTTAATGATCCAAAAATTTCAAGGAGTAGAAAAAAATTAAATTCTCAAGTTAACGTGCAGTGGGATATTTATCAAAGCAAAACAACCCACATTTTGCCTATTTACAAAAAGTGGACCTAACAATCATAGATCATCGTAATTGTTTTGGTCGATTAATGATGTGTAACGGCCGTAATTTTTGTTGGAAATTACTTATGGTTTGGGAGTAAACACTTAGTTTATTGCCCACCATTTTTTGATAAGTGCAAAACCTAAGATATTAAAAACTAAAAGAGTATACAATCCTTAAAAGTCAAAGATACTTTTTGGAACTATCTCTTTCAGAATTTGTGCATTTCCATTTTGGATGTTCAATTTTTTTTAAATAAAAACTTAAGTTTTCTGTCTCCCTTTTTTCTCGTAAACAAAAAGATAAGGCAAATAGATCATAACAAAATGAAAATTTTAGAGTTTATGTATGCAAAAAATTGAAAAATATTGTAAATGTAAGTGAAGTAAATTATTTCACGCACTAAAAATGTGCAGAAAAGTTTTGTTATCCATGGTTGGGAAATTCCACCAGTACAACCCCTAATAGCTTAGTGGAATTTTACAAGAAAGAGATTTCTAGTTGATCCTAACATGTTTAAATATAGATATGCATGCCGGAAACATATTGAAGATGCAAATGACCTAATGATCGAAAAATTTCAAAGTGTAGGAAAAATTATATTCTCAAGTTAAAGTGCGGTTGGATACTTACCTGAGCCAAACAACCCACTTTTTGCTTATTTACCAAATGTGGACCTAACAATCATAGATCATTGTAAATATTTTGATCAATTAATGATGTGTAACGGCTATAATTTTTGTTAGAAATGACTTATGGTTTGGGAGTCAACACTCAGTTAAAAAAGCCTCACCCACCCTTTTTGTTGATTACAAAACCTAATATATAAAAAACTAAAGGATTTTAAAATCCTTAAAAAACACAGATAATTTTAGTAATTATCTGTCTTAACATTTGTGTATTTCCATTTTGGATGTTCATTTTTTTTCAAATCCAAACTTGAGTTTTCACTTCTATTTTTCTTGTAAACAAAAAGATAAGGCAAATAGATCACAACAAAATGAAAATTTTTGAGTTTATGTATGCAAAAAAATGAAAACTATAATAAATGTAAGTGAAGAAAATTATTTCATGAATTAAAAATGAACACCAATGTTTTGGTATCCATGTTTGGAAAATTCCACCAGTACAACCCCTAATAGATTGGTGGAATTTTATTAGAAATTGATTTCTTATTTATCCTAACCTGTTTTAAATATGGATAAACATTCCTGTAACATGTTGAAAATGCAAATGACCTAATGATTAAAAATTTTCAAGGAGTAGAAAAAATTAAATTCTCAAGTTAACATGTAGTGGGATATTTATAGGAGCCAAACAACCCACTACGCAAATAGCGGATTGAACTATCATAGATAATGATAAATGTTTGAATCGATTAATGATGTGTAACGGCCATAATTTTTGTTAGATATGACTTATGGTTTGGTAGTCAACACTCAGTTGAAAATGGCTCGCTCCCCCTTTTTCGATGTAATACCTAATATATGAAAAACTAAAAGAGTTTATGATCCTTAAAAATCAAAGATACTATTTGGAATTATCTCCCTCAGCATTTGTGCATTTCCATTTTGGCTGTTCAATTTTGTTTCAAATCCAAACTTGAGCTTTAACTCTCCCTTTTTCTCGAAAACAAAAAGATAAGGTAAATAGATCACAACAAAATAAAAAATTTAGAGTTTATGTACGAAAAAAAATTAAGAAACTATAATAAATGTAAGTGAAGTAAATTATTTCACGCACTATAAATGAACACAAAAGTTTTGTTATCCATGGTTGGGAAATTCCACCAATACAACCCAAATAGCTTGGTGGAATTTTATAAGAAAGAGAGTTCTAATTTATCCTAACATATTTTAAATTTAGATATGCATGCCTGAAACATGTTGAAGATGCAAATGACCAAATGATCCAAAAATTTCGAGTAAAAAATTAAATTCTCAATTTAACGTGTAGTGGGATATTTACAAGAGCTAAACAACCCACTTTTTTCCAATTTACAAAAAGTGGACCTAACAATCATTGATCACCATAAATTTTTTGATCGATTAATGATGTGTAACACTTATAATTTTTGTTAGAAATGACTTATGGTTTGGGAGTCAACACTCATTTAAAAATGCCTTTGCCCCCCCCCCCCCCCCCCCCCCCCCCCCCCCCCCCCCCCCCTTTTCTATTGATTGCAAAACCTAATATATACAAAACCAAAAAAATTTACCGTCCTTAAAATTTACAGATACCAATTTGCAATTATCTCTCTCAGCATTTGTGCATTTCCATTTTGGATGTTCAATATTTTTTCAAATCCAAACTTGCGTTTTTTCTCTTTCATTTTTCTCATAAACAAAAAGAAGGCAAATAGATCGCAAGAAAATGAAAATTTTAGAGTTAATGTATGAAAATAATTGAAAACTATAATAAATGTAAGTGAAGAAATTTATTTATCATACTAAAAATGAACACCAAAGTTTTATTATCCATGTTAGGAAAATTCCACCAGTGCAACCCCTAATAGCTTGGTGGAATTTAATAAGAAAGAAATTTCTAACTGATCCTAACAAGTTTTAAATATGGATATGCATGCCTAAAACATGTTGAAGATGCAAATGGCCTAATGATCCAAACATTTCAAATAGTAGAAAAAAATTAATTTCTCAAGTTAACGTGTGGTGGGATATTTACTAGAGCCAAACAACCCATTTTTTGCCTAATTACAAAAAGTGGACCTAACAATCATAGATCATCGTAAATGTTTTGATCAATTAATGATGTGTAACGGCTATAATTTTTGTTAAAAATGACTTATGGTTTGGGTGTCAACACTCAGTTAAAACTGCCTCGCCCACCCTTTTTTGATGATTGCAAAACCTAATTTATAAAAAGCTAAAAGAATTTACAATCCGTAAAAATGACTGATAGTTTTCGAATTATCTCTCTCAGCATTTGTGCATTTCTATTTTGGATGTTCAATTTTTTTTCAAATCCAAACTTGAGTTTTCTCTCTCCTATTTTTCTCTTAAACAAAAAGATAAGGCAAATAGATCACAACAAAATGAATATTTTAGAGTTTATGTATGCAAAAAATTGAAAACTATGATAAATGTAAGTGAATAAAATTTTTCACGCACAAAAAATGAACACCAAAGTTTTGTCATCCATGTTTTGGAAATTCCACTAGTACGACCCCAAATATCTTGGAGGAATTTTATAAAAAAGAGATTTTTAATCGATCCTAACATGTTTTAAATATGGATATTCATTCTTGAAACATGTTGAAGATGTTAATGACCTAATGATACAAAAAATTAGAGTAGTATAAAAAATTAAATTCTCAGGTTAACGTGCAATGGGATATTTTACATGAGACAAACAACCCACCTTTTGCCTTTTTACAAAAAGCAGACCTAACAATCATAGATCATTCCAAATGTTTTGATCGGTTAATGATGTGTAACTACTATACTTTTTGTTAGAAATGACTTATGGTTTGGTAGTCAACAGTCAGTTAAAAGGCCTCGCCCCCCCTTTCTCCGATGATTGCAAAACCTTATATATAACAAAACTGAATGAGTTTACAATCCTTAAAAATCACTGATACTTTTTTGAATTTTCTCTATCAGGATTTGTGCATTTCCATTTTGGATGCTTAATTTTTTTTCAAATCCAAACTTGAGTTTTCACTCTCCTATTTTTCTCATAAATAAAAAGATAAGGCAAATAGATCACAACAAATTGAAAATTTTAGAGTTTTGTATGCAAAAAATTGAAACCTATAATAAATGTAAGTGAAGAAAATTATTTCATGCCCTAAAAACGAACACCAAAGTTTTGTTATCCATGTTTGGGAAATTCCAGTAGTACAACGCCTAATAGCTTAGTGGAATTTTATAAGAAAGAGATTTCTAATTGATCCTAACAATCTTTAAATATGGATATGCCTGAAACATGTTGCAGATGCAAATCACCTAATGATCCAAAAATTTCAAGCAATAGAAAAAATTAAGTTCCCAAGTTAACGTGTGGTGGGATATTAATGAGAGCAAAACAACCCACATTTTGCCTATTTACAAAAAGCGGACCTAACAATCATAGATCATCGTAAATGTTTTGGTCGATTAATGATGTGTAATGGCCATAATTTTTTTTGCAGATTACTTATGGTTTGGGAGTCAATACTCAGTTAAAAAAGCCTCGCCCTGCCTTTTTTAAGATTGCAAAACTTAATATATAAATAACTAAAAGAGTTTACAATCCTCAAAAACACACAAATAATTTTGTCATTATCTCTCTTAGCATTTGTGTATTTCCATTTTGGATGGTTATTTTTTTCTAATCCAAACTTGAGTGTTTGCTCCCATTTTTCTTGTAAACAAAAAGATAAGGCAAATAGATCACTACAAAATGAAAATTTTAGAGTTTATGTATGCAAAAAATTGAAAACTATAATAAATGTAAGTGAAGAAAATTATTTCACGAACTAAAATGAACATCAAAGGTTATGTTATCCATGTTTGGGAAATTCAACCGGTACAACCCCTAATAGATTGGTGAAATTTTATAAGAAAGAGATTTCTAATTGATCCTAACATGTTTTAAATATGGATAAACATACCTGAAACATGTTGAAGATGCAAATGATCTAATGATCCAAAAAAATCGAGTAGAAATAATTAAATTCTCAAGTTGACGTGTTGTGGGATATTTACCAGAGCCAAACAACCCACTAGACAAAAAGCGGACCTAACAATCATAGATCATCATAAATGTTTGAATCGATTAATGATGTGTAATGGCTATAATTTTTGTTAGATATGACTTATGGTTTCGTTGTAAACACTCAGTTGAAAATGGCTCGCTCCCCCTTTTTCGATGATTGTAATACCTAATATATGAAAAACTAAAAGAGTTTACAATCCTTAAAAATCAAAGATACTTTTTGGAATTATCTCTCTCAGCATTTCTGCATTTCCATTTTGGATGTTCAATTTTGTTTCAAATCAAAACTTGAGTTTTAACTCTCCCTTTTTTCTTGTAAACAAAAAGATAAAGCAAATAGATCACAACAAAATGAAAATTTTAGAGTTTATGTATGCAAAAAATTAAGAAACTATTATAAATGTAAGTGAAGTAAATTATTTCACGCACTAAAAATGAACACAAAAGTTTTGTTATCCATGGTTGGGAAATTCCACCAGTACAACCCCTAATAGCTTGGTGGAATTTTATAAGAAAGAGATTTCTAATTGATCCTAACATGTTTTAAATATAGATATGCATGCCTCAAACATGTTGAAGATGCAAATGACCCAATGATCAAAAAAATTCGAGTAGGAAAATTAAATTCTCAATTTAATTTGCGATGGGATATTTACAAGAGCCTAACAACCCGCTTTTTGCAAATTTACAAAAAGCAGACCTAACAATCATAGATCATCGTAAATTTTTTGATCGATTAATGATTGCAAAACCTAATATATACAAAACCAAAAGAGTGTACAGTCCTTAAAAATTACTGATACCAATTTGGAATTATCTCTCTCGGCATTTGTGCATTTCCATTTTGGATGTTCAATTTTTTTTCAAATCCAAACTTGCGTTTTGTCTCTCCCTTTTTTCTCATAAAACAAGATAAGGTAAATAGATCACAACAAAATGAAAAATTTAGAGTTAATGTATGCAAAAAATTTAAAACTACAATAAAAGTAAGTGAAGAAAATTATTTATCGCACTATAAATGAACACCAAAGTTTTGTTACCCATGTTTGGGAAATTCCACCACTACAACCCCTAATAGCTTGGTGGAATTTAATAAGAAAGAGATTTCTAACTGATCCTAACATGTTTTAAATATGGATATGCATGCCTAAAACATGTTGAAGATGCAAATAACCTAATGATCCAATCATTTCAAATAGTAGAAATAATTAAATTGTCAAGTTAACGTGCGGTGGGATATTTACCAGAGCCAAACAACCCATTTTTTGCCTATTTAAAAAAAGCAGATCATAAATCATCATAAATGTTTTGATCAATTAATGATGTGTAACGGCTATAATTTTTGTTAGAAATGACTTATGGTTTGGGAGACAACATTCAGTTAAAAATGCCTTGCCCACCCTTTTCTGATGATTGCAAATCCTAATTTATAAAAAACTAAAAGAGTTTACAATCCATAAAAATCACAAATAGTTTGTGGAACTATCTCTCTCAGCATTTGTGCATTTCTATTTTGGATGTTCAATTTTTTTCAAACCCAAACTTGAGTTTTCTCACTCCCATTTTTCTCTTAAACAAAAAGATAAGGCAAAAAGATCACAACAAAATGAAAATTTTAGAGTTTATGTATGCAAAAAATTGAAAACAATAATAAATGTAAGTGAATAAAATTATTTTCACTTACTAAAAATGAACACCAAAGTTTTGTCATCTATGTTTGGGAAATTCTACTAGTACGACCCCAAATATTTTGGTGAAATTTGATAAAAAAGAAATTTTTAATTGATCCTTACATGTTTTAAATATGGATATTCATTCCTGAAACATGTTGACGATGTAAATGACCTAATAATAAAAAAAATTAGAGTTGTAGAAAAAATTAAATTCTCAGGTTAACGTGCGGTGGGATATTTACATGAGCCAAACAACCCACGTTTTGCCTATTTACAAAAAGCAGACCTAACAATCATAGATCATCGTAAATGTTTTGATCAGTTAATAATGTGTAACTACTATACTTTTTGTTAGAAATGACTTATGGTTTGGGAGTCAACACTCAGTTAAAAGGCCTCGCCCCCCTTTCTTCGATGATTGCAGAACCTAATATATAAAAAAACTAAGAGGGTTTAGAATCCTTAAAAATCACTTATACTTCTTGGAATTATCTCTATCAGAATTTGTGCATTTCCATTTTGGATGGTTAATTTTTTTTCAAATCCAAACTTGAGTTTTCACTCTCTCATTTTTCTCGTAAACAAAATGAAAAGACTAATAGATCACAACAAAATGAAAATTTTAAAGTTTATGTATGCAAAAAATTAAAAACTATAATAAATGTAAGTAAAGAAAATTATTTCAAGCACTAAAAACGAACATCAAAGTTTATTTATCCATGTTTGGGAAATTCCACTAGTACAACCCCTAATAGCTTGTTGCAATTTTATAAGAAAGAGATTTTCAATTGATCTTAACATGTTATAAATATACATGAAAGAAACATGTTGAAGATACAACTGATTTTATGATCCATAAATTTTAAGGAGTAGAAAAAATTAAATTCTCAAGTTAACGTGTGGTGGGATATTTACAAGAGCCAAACATCCAACTTTTTTCTTATCGACAAAAAAGCGGACCTAACAATCATAGATCATCATAAATATTTTGATCGATTAATGATGTGTAACGACTATACTTTTGGTAAGAAATGACTTATGGCTTGCCAGTCAACACGCAATTAAAAAAAATTATAGTAGAAAAAAATAAATTCTCAGGTTAACGTGCGGTGGGATATTTATATGAGTCGAACAACCCACGTTTTGCCTATTTACAAAAAGCAGACCTAACAATCATCGATCATCGTAAATATTTTGATAGATTAATGATGTGTAACGGCTATACTTTTTGTTAGAAATGACTTATGGTTTGGGAATTAACACTCAGTTAAAAATGCCTCGCCCTTCATTTTCCGATCTTTACAAAACCTAATATTTAAAAAACTAAAAGAGTTTACAATCCTTAAAAATCACAGATACTTTTTGGAATTATCTCCCTTTGCATTTGTGCATTTCCATATTGGATGTTAATTTTTTTTCAAATCCAAACTTGAGTTTTCACTCTCTCATTTTTCTCGTATACAAAAAGAAAAGGCAAATAGATCCCAACGAAATGAAAATTTTAAAGTTTATGTACGCAAAAAATTAAAAACTATAATAAATGTAATTGAAGAAAATTATTTCATGCACTAAAAACGAACACCAAAGTTTTGTTATCCATGTTTGGGAAATTCCACTAGTACAACCCCTAATAGCTTGGTGGAATTTTATAAGAAAGAGATTTCTAATTGATCTTAACATGTTATAAATATGGATATGCATGCAAGAAACATGTTGAAGATACAAATGACCTTATGATCGAAAAATTTTATGGGGTAGAAAAAATTAAATTCTCAAGTTAACGTGTGGTGGGATATTTACAAGAGCCAAACAACCCACTTTTTTCCTATTGACAAAAAGCGGACCTAACAATCATAGATCATCATAAATGTTTTGATTAATTAATGATGTGTAATAGCTATACTTTTGGTTAGAAATGACTTATGGCTTGCCAGTCAACACGCAATTAAAAAAATTATAGTAGAAAAAATTAAATTCTCAGGTTAACGTGCGGTGGGATATTTACATGAGCCAAACAACCCACGTTTTGCCTATTTACAAAAAGCAGACCTAACAATCATAGATCATCGTAAATGTTTTGATCAGTTAATAATGTGTAACTACTATACTTTTTGTTAGAAATGACTTATGGTTTGGGAGTCAACACTCAGTTAAAAGGCCTCGCCCCCCTTTCTTCGATGATTGCAGAACCTAATATATAAAAAAACTAAGAGGGTTTAGAATCCTTAAAAATCACTTATACTTCTTGGAATTATCTCTATCAGAATTTGTGCATTTCCATTTTGGATGGTTAATTTTTTTTCAAATCCAAACTTGAGTTTTCACTCTCTCATTTTTCTCATAAACAAAATGAAAAGACTAATAGATCACAACAAAATGAAAATTTTAAATTTTATGTATGCAAAAAATTAAAAACTATAATAAATGTAAGTAAAGAAAATTATTTCACGCACTAAAAACGAACATCAAAGTTTATTTATCCATGTTTGGGAAATTCCACTAGTACAACCCCTAATAGCTTGTTGCAATTTTATAAGAAAGAGATTTTCAATTGATCTTAACATGTTATAAATATACATGAAAGAAACATGTTGAAGATACAAATGACCATATGATCCATAAATTTTAAGGAGTATAAAAAATTAAATTCTCAAGTTAACGTGTGGTGGGATATTTACAAGAGCCAAACATCCAACTTTTTTCTTATCGACAAAAAAGCCGACCTAACAATCATAGATCATCATAAATATTTTGATCGATTAATGATGTGTAACGACTATACTTTTGGTAAGAAATGACTTATGGCTTGCCAGTCAACACGCAATTAAAAAAAATTATAGTAGAAAAAAATAAATTCTCAGGTTAACGTGCGTTGGGATATTTATATGAGCCGAACAACCCACGTTTTGCCTATTTAAAAAAAGCAGACCTAACAATCATCGATCATCATAAATATTTTGATAGATTAATGATGTGTAACGGCTATACTTTTTGTTAGAAATGACTTATGGTTTGGGAATTAACACTCAGTTAAAAATGCCTCGCCCTTCATTTACCGATCTTTACAAAACCTAATATTTAAAAAACTAAAAGAGTTTACAATCCTTAAAAATCACAGATACTTTTTGGAATTATCTCCCTTTGCATTTGTGCATTTCCATATTGGATGTTAATTTTTTTTCAAATCCAAACTTGAGTTTTCACTCTCTCATTTTTCTCGTATACAAAAAGAAAAGGCAAATAGATCCCAACGAAATGAAAATTTTAAAGTTTATGTACGCAAAAAATTAAAAACTATAATAAATGTAATTGAAGAAAATTATTTCATGCACTAAAAACGAACACCAAAGTTTTGTTATCCATGTTTGGGAAATTCCACTAGTACAAACCCTAATAGCTTGGTGGAATTTTATAAGAAAGAGATTTCTAATTGATCTTAACATGTTATAAATATGGATATGCATGCAAGAAACATGTTGAAGATACAAATGACCTTATGATCGAAAAATTTTATGGGGTAGAAAAAATTAAATTCTCAAGTTAACGTGTGGTGGGATATTTACAAGAGCCAAACAACCCACTTTTTTCCTATTGACAAAAAGCGGACCTAACAATCATAGATCATCATAAATGTTTTGATCAATTAATGATGTGTAATAGCTATACTTTTGGTTAGAAATGACTTATGGCTTGCCAGTCAACACGCAATTAAAAAAATTATAGTAGAAAAAATTAAATTCTCAGGTTAACGTGCGGTGGGATATTTACATGAGCCAAACAACCCATGTTTTGCCTATTTACAAAAAGCAAACCTAACAATCATAGATCATCGTAAATATTTTGATCGGTTAATGATGTGTAACTACTATACTATTTGTTTGAAATGACTTATGGTTTCAGAGTCAATACTCACTTAAAAAGCCTCCCCCCGTTTTTCCGATGATTGCAAAACCTAATATATAAAAAAAAATAAAAGAGTTTAGAATCCTTAAAAATCATTGATACTTTTTGGAATTATCTCTATCAGCACTTGTGCATTTCCATTTTGGATGCTTAATTTTTTTTCAAGTCCAAACTTGAGTTTTCACTCTCTCATTTTTCTCGTATGCAAAAAGAAAAGGCAAATAGATCCCAACGGAATGAAAATTTTAAATTTTATGTATGCAAAAAATTAAAAACTTTAATAAATGTAAGTGAAGAAAATTATTTCACGCACTAAAAATGAACACCAAAGTTTTGTTATCCATGTTTGGGAAATTCCACTAGTACAACCCCTAATAGCTTGGAGGAATTTTGTAAGAAAGAGATTTCTAATTGATCTTAACATGTTATAAATATGGATATGCATGCAAGAAACATGTTGAAGATACAAATAACCTTATGATCCAAAAAATTTAAGGGGTAGAAAAAATTAAATTCTCAAGTTAACAATCATAGATCATCATAAATTTTTTGAGCAATTAATGAAGTTTAACGGCTATACTTTAGGTTAGAAATGACTTATGGCTTGCCAGTCAACACACAATTAAAAATGCCTCAACAACACCCCCCCCCCCTCTCCCCTTTGAAAATCATAGATACTTTTTTTAATTATATCTCTCAGCATTTGTGCATTTCCATTTTGGATGTTCAATTTTTTTTCAAATCCAAACATGAGTTTTTACTTTCCCATTTTTCTCGTAAAGAAAAAGATAAGGCAAATTGATCACAAAAAATTGAAAATTTTAGATTTTATGTATGCTAAAAATTTAAAACTAAAATAAAAGTAAGTAAAGAAAATTATTTCATGCACTAAAAATGAACACCAAACTTTTGTTATCTATGTTTGGAAAATTCCACTAGTACAACCCCTAATAGCTTGGTGAAATTTGTTTAGAAAGAGATTTCTAATTGATCCTAACATGTTTTAAATATGGATATGCATTCCTAAAACAAGTTGAAGATGCAAATGACCTAATAATCCAAAAATTTAGAGGAGTAGAAAAAATTAAATTCCCAAGTTAACATGCGGTGGGATATTTACCAGAGCCAAACAACCAACTTTTTGCCTATTTACATAAAGGAGACCTAACAATCATAGATCATCGTAAATGTTTTGATAGATTAATGATGTGTAATGGCTATACTTTTTGTTAGAAATGACTTATGGTTTGGGAGTTAACACTCAGTTAAAAATGCCTCGCCCATCATTTTCTGATCATTGCAAAACCTAATATTTAAAAAACTAAAAGAGTTTACAATCCTTAAAAATCACAGATACTTTATGGAATTATCTCTCTCAGCATTTGTGCATTTCCATATTGCATGTTATTTTTTTTTTTCAAATCCAAACTTGAGTTTTCACTCTCCCATTTTTCTCGTAAACAAAAAGAAAAGGCAAATAGATCACAAAAAAATGAAAATTTTAGAGTTTATGTATGCAAAAAATTGAAAACTATAATAAATGTAAGTGAAGAAAATTATTTCACGCACTAAAAATGAATACCAAAGTTTTGTTATCCATGTTTAGGAAACTCCGCTAGTCAAACCCCTAATAGCTTGGTGGAATTTTACAAGAATGAGACTTCTACTTGATCCTAACAATCTTTAAATATGGATATGCCTGAAACATGTTGAAGATACAAATGACCTAATGATCCAAATATTTCAAGGTGTAGAAAACATTAAATTCTCAAGTTAACGTGCGGTGGGATATTTATCAGAGCAAAACAACCCACTTTTTGCCTATTTACAAAAAGCGGACCCAACAATCATAGATCATCGTTAATGTTTTGGTCGATCGATGATCTGTAACGGCCATAATTTTTGTTAGTAATGACTTATGGTTTTGGAGTAAAACTCTGTTTATAATGCCTTACCCACTGTTTTTCGATAATTGCAAAACCTAATATATAAAAAACTAAAAGAATATACAATCCTTTAAAATCACATATACTTTTTGGAATTATCTCTCTCAGCATTTGTGCATTTCCATTTTTGATGTTCAGTTTTTTTTCAAATCCAAAGTTTAGATTTCTCTCTCAAATTTTTCTCATAAAAAAAAAAAGATAAGGCAAATATAACACAACAAATGAAAATTTAAGAGTTTATGTATAAAAAAAAATTGAAAACTATAATAAATCTAAGTGAAGAAAATTATTTCATGCACTAAAAATGAACACCAAAGTTTTTTATCCATGTTTGGGAAATTCCAATAGTACAACCCCTAATAGCTTGGTTGAATTTTATATGAAAGTGATTTTTAATTGATCCTAACATGTTTTAAATGTGGATATACATGCCTAAAACATTTGGAAGATGCAAATGACCTAATGATCAAAAAATTTCAAGAAGTAGAAAAAATTAAGTTCTCAAGTTAACGTGTGGTGGATTATGTGCCAGAGCAAAACAACCCACTTTTTGCCTATTTACAAAAAGCGGACCTAACAATTATCGATCATCGTAAATGTCTTGATGGATTAACGTTGTATAACAGTTATAATTTTTATTAGAATTGAGTTATGGTTTGGGAATTATATCTCTCAGCATTTGTACATTTCCATTTTGGATGTTCTATTTTTTTCTAATCCAAACTTGAGTTTTCACTCTCCCATTTTTCTTGTAAACAAAAATATCAGGCAAATAGATCATAACAAAATGAAAATTTTAGAGTTTATGTATGAAAAAAATTGAAAACTATAATAAATGTAAGTGAAGTAAATTATTTCACGCACTAAAAATGAACAGAAAAGTTTTTTTATCCATGATTGGGAAATTCTACCTGTACAACCCCTATTAGCTTGGTGGAATTTTGTAAGAAAGAAATTTCTTATTGATCCTAACATGTTTTAAATATAGATATGCATGCCAGAAACTTTATGAAGATGCAAATCACCTAATGATCGAAAACTTTCAAGGTGTAGGAAAAATAAAATTCTCAAGTTAACGTGCGGAGGGATATTTACCTGAACCAAACAAACCACTTTTTGCCTATTTACAAAAAGCGGACCTAACTGTCATAGGTCATCGAAAATGTTTTGTTTGTGGAATTTTATGTGAAAGTGATTTTTAATTGATCCTAACATGTTTTAAATATTGATATGCTTACCTGAAACATGTTGAAGATGTAAATGACCTAATGATAAAAAAATTTCACGGAGTAGAAAAAATTAAATTCTCAATTAACTTGTGGTGGATTATTTACCAGAGCCAAACAACCCACTTTTTGCCTATTTAAAAAAAGCGGACCTAACAATCATAGATCATTGTAAATGACTTGATCGATTAATGTTGTATAACGGTTATAATATTTATTAGAAATGAATTATGGTTTGGGAGTCTATACTCAATTAAAAATTCCTTGCCCCTCCTTTTTCGATGATTGCAAAACCTAATATAAAAAAAACTAGAAGAGCTTCCAATCCTTAAAAATCACCGATACTTTTTGAAATTATCTCTCTAAGCATTTGTGCATTTCCATTTTGGATGTTCTATTTTTTTTTCTAATCCAAAGTTGAGTTTTCACACTCTCATTTTTCTCGTAAAAAAAAAAGATAAGGCAAATAGATGACAACAAAATGAAAATTTTAGAGTTTATGTATGCAAAAAATTGAAAACTATAATAATTGTAGGTGAAGTAAATTATTTTACGCACTAAAAATGAACACGAAAGTTTTTTATCCATGTTTGGGAAATTCCAATTGTACAACCCCTAATTGCTTGGTGGAATTTTATATGAAAGTGATTTTTAATTGATGCTAACATGTTTTAAATATGGATATGTATGTCTGAAACATGTTAAAGATGCAAATGACCTAATCATAAAAAAATTTCAAGGAGTAGAAAAAATTAAATTCTCAATTGAACGTGTAGTGGATTATTTACTAGAGCCAAACAACCCACTTTTTGCCTATTTACATAAAGCGGATCTAACAATCATAGATTATCATAAATGTCTTGATCGATTAATGTTGTATAACGGTTATAATTTTTATTAGAAATGACTTATGGTTTGGGAGTCTATACTCAGTTAAAAATTCCTTGCCCCTCCTTTTCCGATGATTGCAAAACCTAATATATAAAAAAATAGAAGAGTTTCCAATCCTTATAAATCACAGATAATTTTAAGAATTATCTCTTTCAGCATTTGTACATTTCCATTTTGGATGTTCTATTTTTTTTCTAATCCAAACTTGAGTTTTCTCACTCGCATTTTTCTCTTAAACAAAAAGATAAGGCAAAAAGATCACAACAAAATGAAAATTTTAGAGTTTATGTATGCAAAAAATTGAAAACTATAATAAATGTAAGTGAAGCAAATTATTTCATGCACTAAAAATGAACAGAAAAGTTTTGTTATCCATTGTTGGGAAATTCCACCGGTACAACCCCTAATAGCTTGGAGGAATTTTATAAGAAAGATATTTATAATTAATCCTAACATGTTTTAAATATAGATATACGTGCCTCAAACATGTTGAAGATGCAAATGACCTATTGATCCAAAAATTTCAAGGAATAGGAAAAATTAAATTCTCAAGTTAAAGTGCGGTGGGATATTTACAAGAGCTAGACAACCCACTTTTTGCCAATTTACAAAAAAGCGAACCTAACAATCATACATCATCGTAAATGTTTTGATCGATTAATGATGTGTAACGGCTATAATTTTTGGTAGAAATGATTTACGGTTAGGAAGTCAACACTCAATTAAAAATTCTTGGACCCCTTTTCCGATGATTCCAAAACCTAATATATACAAAACCAAAAGAGTTTATAGTCCATAAAAATTACAAATACCAATTTGGAATTATCTCTCTCAGCATTTTTGAATTTCCATTTCGGATGTTCAATTTTTTTTCAAATCCAAACTTTCGTTTTCACTCTCCCATTTTTCTCGCAAACAAAAAGATAAGGCAAATATATCACAACAAAATGAAAATTTTAGAGTTGATGTATGCAAAAAATGGGAAACTATAATAAATATAAGTGAAGAAAATTATTTCACGCACTAAAAATGAGCACCAAAGTTTTATATCCATGTTCGTGAAATTCCAATAGTACAACCCCTAATAGCTTGTGGAATTTTATATGAAAGTCATTTTTAATTAATCCTAACATTTTTTAAATAATGATATGCATACCTGAAACATGTTGAAGATGCAAATGACCTAATGATCAAAAAATTTCACGGAGTAGAAAAAATTAAATTCTCCAGTTAACTTGAGGTGGATTATTTACCAGAGCCAACAACCCACTTTTTGCCTATTTACAAAAAGAGGACCTAACAATCACGAATCATCATAAATGTCTTGTTCGATTAATGTTGTATAACGGTTATAATGTTTATTAGAAATGAATTATGGTTTGGCAGTTTATACTCAGTTAAAATTTCCTAGCCCCTCCTTTTTCGATGATTGCAAAACCTAATATAAAAAAAACTACAAGAGCTTCCAATCCTTAAAAATCACAGATATTTTTTGGTATTTTCTCTCTCAGCATTTGTGCATTTCTATTTTGGATGTTCTATTTTTTTTCTAATCCAAAGTTGAGTTTTCACACTCTCATTTTTCTCGTAAAAAAAAGATAACGCAAATAGATGACAACAAAATGAAAATTTTAGAGTTTATGTATGCAAAAAATTGAAAACTATAATAATTGTAGGTGAAGTAAATTATTTCACGCACTAAAAACGAACACCAAACTTTTTTATCCATGTTTGGGAAATTCCAATAGTACAACCCCTAATTGCTTGGTGGAATTTTATATGAAAGTGATTTTTAATTGATGCTAACATGTTTTAAATATGGATATGTATGTCTGAAATATGTTGAAGATGCAAATGACCTAATGATCAAAAAATTTCAAGGAGTAGAAAAAATTAAATTCTCAATTGAACGTGTAGTGGAATAATTACCAGAGCCAAACAACCCACTTTTTGCCTATTTACAAAAAGCGGACCTAACAATCATAGATCATCGTAAATGTCTTGATCGATTAATGTTGTATAACGGTTATAATTTTTATTAGAAATGACTTATGGTTTGGGAGTCTGTACTCAGTTAAAAATTCCTTGCCCCTCCTTTTTCGATGATTGCAAAACCAAATATATAAAAAAATTGAAGAGTTTCCAATCCTTATAAATCACAGATAATTTTCAGAATTATCTCTCTCAACATTTGTGCATTTCCATTTTGGATGTTCTATTTTTTTTCTAATCCAAACTTGAGTTTTCACACTCGCATTTTTCTCATAAACAAAAAGATAAGGCAAAAAGATCACAACGAAATGAAAATTTTAGAGATTATGTATGCAAAAAATTTAAAACTATAATAAATGTAAGTGAAGTAAATTATTTCATGCACTAAAAATGAACATAAAAGTTTTGTTATCCATGGTTGGGAAATTCCACCAGTACAACCCCTAATAGCTTGGAGGAATTTTATAAGAAAGATATTTCTAATCGATCCTAATATGTTTTAAATATAGATATGGATGTCGGAAACATTATGAAGATGCAAATGACATAATGATCAAAAAATTTCAAGGTGTAGGAAAAATTAAGTTCTCAAGTTAACACACGGTGGGATATTTACCTGAACGAAACAACCCACTTTTTGCCTATTCACAAAAAGCGGACCAAACGATCATAGATCACTGAAAATGTTTTCATCGATTAATAATGTGTAACGGCTATTATTTTTGTTATAAATGACTTATGGTTTGGGAATCAACACTCAGTTCAAAAAGCCACACCCCTCCCCTTTTTTATGATTACAAAACCTAATATATAAAAAACTAAAAGAGTTTACAGTCCTTAAATCACAAATACATCTTTTTGTAATTATCTCTCACAGCATTTGTGTATTTCCATTTTGGATTTTCAATTTTTTTCATATACAAAGTTGAGTTTTCACCCTTCCATTTTTCTCGTAAAAAAATAGATAAGGCAAATAGATCACAACAAAATGAAAATTTTAGAGTTTAAGTATGCAAAAAATTGAAAATTATAATAAATTTAAGTGAAGACAATTATTTCACGAACAAAAAATGAACACAAAAGTTATTTTATCCATGTTTTGGAAATTCCTCAAAAGTTATGTTATCCATGTTTAGGAAATTCCACAAGTACAACCGCTAATAGATTGGTGGAATTTTATAAGAAAGACATTTCTTATTGATCCTAACATGTTTTAAATATGGATAAACATCCCTGAAACATGTTGAAGATGCCAATGACCTAATGATCCAAAAATTTCAAGGAGTAGAAAAAATTAAATTCTCAAGTTAGCGTGTTGTGGGATATTTACCAGAGCCAAACAACCCACTTTTTGCCTATTTACAAAAAACGAACCTAACAATCATAGAGCATCATAAATGTTTGAATCGATTAATGATGTGTAATGGCTATAATTTTTTGTTAGATATGACTTATGGTTTGGTAGTCAACACTCAATTGAAAATGGCTTGCTCCGCCTTTTCTGATGATTGTAATACCTAATATATGAAAAATTAAAAGAGTATAGGATCCTTAAAAATAAAAGATACTTTTTGGAATTATTTGTCTCAGCATTTGTGCATTTCTAGTTTGGATGTTCAATTTTGTTTCAAATCCAAACCTGAGTTTTTACTCTCCCTTTTTCTCGTAAACAAAAAGAAAAGGCAAATAAATCACAACAAAATAAAAATTTTAGAGTTTGTGTATGCATAAAATTGAAAGTTCTAATAAATTTAAGTGAAGTAAATTATTTTCTGGATAAGTATCCTACATCTGAACATAATTCTTTCTGGTTAAAGAATCTCTTTCTAGTTGCTCTGGAACAATTAGGAGATTCTCTGGGAGAAATACGGGGTTCTGCTTCTGGCGGCAACATGCTATTGGGTGGTGGTCCCGCTTATGGGGTCAAATCAATACGTTCTAAGAAGAAATATTTGAATATTAATCTCATTGATATCATCGATCTCATAAGTATCATACCAAATCCCATCAATCGAATCACTTTTTTGAGAAATACGAGACATCTAAGTCGTACAAGTAAAGAGATCTATTCATTGATAAGAAAAAGAAAAAACGTGAACGGTGATTGGATTGATGATAAAATAGAATCCTGGGTCGCGAACAGTGATTCGATTGATGATGAAGATGCCTTCCTCTATTATCAATATCTCTCATTCAATCCCTTCGCTTCGCTTATTTCAAGTGAAGTGCTCTCAAAATGCTTCGCTTTCAGCTCTCAAAGTCCGATCCGTTCTTTGAAGCCCCCTAAAAGAAAGATCCCCTGGGTCGCAGCACTGAGGTCACCCTTTTTTGCCCTTTTTCTATCTGTCTTATATCAATTATAAATCAATTCAATATAGATAGATAGATAGGATTTTTTTTCGTTCTATAGCAATGGTGAATAGAGCAAGAAAAAAAGATATCAGTGGAGAAACAATTACATAAAGCCAGATGCTAGGCACCCCTTTTTGATTCCATTAATTGAACTTTGTTTGATTAACTGGAAGTTCTTTAAAGACCTCCGCCTTCTTTGAAATATCATGAACAGTTCCTGTAGGTTGAGCGCCCCTTTCAAGGAAATATAGAATAGCAAGGGGACATTGCTTTTGCTAATTCTAATTGAAGGGTGATATCAAATCGGTCCATTTCCTTTTTCGGCGTCATATACATAGTTAGCGCATTCGTCATAGTTAGCAGCTCCGTATCAAGGTCATCATCAATATCGTCACTATCATCAATATCGATATCGTCACTATCATCAATATCGATATCATCAATAAGATAACCTTTAGGCTTGTCATCCAGGAACTTATTCGGAAATACCGTAATGAAAGGAACATAGGAGTTTGTCGCTAGGTATTTGACCAAATATGATCGTCCAGTTCCTATAGAACCTATCACTAAAATACCCCTAGAAGGGGATAGAGCTAAGCGGAGCGAAAAGGGTTTTCCATGAGATGGGAAATTAAAACTATTAGCCCCACACGAGGTTTGTGAATAAGTGATTGTCTGATAATGAGCAAGGAATATCCGTCTTTCTGCTAAACAGGATCTATTGAACTCATAATTCATTAGACACTTTTTATGAATGTCAACTAAGTATCGTAAGTAAATTGATCCCGGTTGTTCAATCATTTCATAACCAGAGTCATTCTTTGATAAATGATCACTATGAGTCAGACTCAATAGAATTTGATCAATCCTTTTTTCTGTCGTTAAGGTGGAGAACTGAACCAAGAATTCTCTTTCTTCATCATCAATCGAATCACTGTTCGCGACCCAGGATTCTATTTTATCATCAATCCAATCACCATTCACGTTTTTTAAGAGAATATTTTTGGTGTAAAAAGTCTCAAATTCAGGATCTTCCGCTGCACGGATTTCCTGGGAAACGAAGTCATAGGCACGTAGGTTCAGAGCCAGGCCGACTACTCCAAGAGCGCTCATCCATAAACCAGTTACTGGTACAAATAACATAAAGAAATGTAACCAACGTTTATTGGAAAAAGCAACCCCAAAAATTTGGGACCAAAAGCGGTTAGCAGTGACCATCGAATAAGTCTCTTCAGCTTGAGTTGGATTAAAAGCGCGGAATGTATTTGCACCGTCACCATCTTCGAATAAAGTATTTTCCACGGTAGCACCATGAATAGCGCATAGCAGAGCAGCCCCCAATACTCCGGCAACTCCCATCATATGAAATGGGTTCAACGTCCAATTATGAAACCCTTGGAAGAAGAGGATGAATCGAAATATAGCTGCTACGCCAAAACTGGGTGCAAAGAACCAACCAGACTGACCTAGTGGATAAATCAGGAATACAGAAACAAAAACAGCAATTGGAGCGGAGAATGCGATTGCATTATAAGGTCGCCATTACACTACACATATATATCCATACCTAGCTCAGCACGACCCCTAATCGACTTTTTTATGAATCTTATTTGCTTGTAAACTCTTCTCTTCCTTTTACTTATCATTATCGCGACCCCTGCATGAATATAAATGGATGGGATCGTCAGCCCGAATCATTACGTATAAAGATTTGATTGCAATTAATGACAACTTTGATCAATCGTTGAATCAAATTGAATCAAATCAAATAAGAATGGAATTATTCTTTCTATAGAACATACTCTTTTTGTTTTAGGCGCATGTCGGAGACAGATAAGATAACAATTCTTAGTCAAATTATGAAGAAAAAAATAGAGTAATTGACTGAACAAATATGATCATATCATAGAATATTGATTAGAGAGACATAACATAAATGGACCATAAAGTCAATCTTAGGAAAAAGATCTTTTAGATCTCTTTCCTTTTTTTTTTTACAATTCCCAAATATCGTACATCTTTTTTGTTCCTACTCTAGACCATACATGTCTCGTTTGGATATATTGTGTTCCCCCAGTAGATTATCTTGAGACACTCGAGAGTTGGGATAAGCTTTTTTTTTTCGAAAGCTAGTCAATGATGACCCTCCATGGATTCACCTATATAAGCCGCGGCTAAGGTTGCAAAAATAAGAGCTTGAATCCCGCTTGTGAATAATCCAAGGAACATGACAGGTATAGGAACTACTGAAGGTACTAAAGAAACAAGAACAACAACTACTAATTCATCGGCCAATATATTCCCGAAAAGTCAGAAAACTAAGTGATAAAGGTTTTGTGAAATCTTCTAGGATGTTAATTGGTAAAAGTATTGGAGTTGGTTGAATGTATTTACCGAAATAACCCAACCCTTTTTTGGTAAGACCTGCATAGAAATATGCCACTGATGTGGTTAAAGCTAAAGCAACAGTAGTATTTATATCATTCGTAGGTGCTGCTAACTCTCCATGAGGTAACTGTATGATTTTCCAAGGTAAAAGAGCACCCGACCGGTTAGAAACAAAAATAAATAGAAACATAGTTCCAATAAAAGGAACCGAGGGGCCATAATCTTCTCCAATCTACTGAGTTTTGCTCAGGTCTCGAATGAATTCAAGGACATATTCGAAAAAATTCTGACCGTCGGTTGGAAAGGTTTGTGGATTCCGAACAGCTATAGCGGCTGAACCTAATAAGATAGCAATTACGACCCAAGAAGTAATAAGTACTTGGGCGTGGACTTGGAAACCCCCTATTTGCCAATATAAATGTTGGCCCACTTCCACACCAGATATATCGTATATATCCCTTAGTGTGCTTATGGAACATAGTATAAAATTCATATTACCCTCTGACAGAAATAGAACTAAAAAAGGAATTTTAATTATTTTGATTCAACCATCTCTTTCTCGACTCGCCCACTTTGACTTTAATCGCATATTTCAGGTGCCAAGGAATCACAGAATATCCCCATCCATTTTTATCTCTTTTTTGAGATTCAGGAATGGTAACCGATTCAATCAATCTATAGAGTTCAAAAAGTTATTGACTTATCTTAATCTTATTATTAATCAATGATTTCTTATATAGCTAGAACGACCCTCACAAATTGCGGATACTAATTTGTTAAGAATCAATCGGATTGAAGCTATAGCGTCATCGTTGGCTGGAATCGAAATATCTGCGAGATCTGGGTCACAATTTGTATCGATTAAACAAATCGTCGGAATACCCAAAGTGAGACATTCTCGAAGAGCCGTATATTCTTCTTGCTGATCAACGATGATTACAATCTCGGGTAACTCCGTCATATATTTGATCCCACCCAGATATGTTTGCAAGTGAGATAATTGTCTCTTCAACATTGCTGCGTCTCTTTTCGGGAGACGTTTGAGTTTCCCCGCCTCCGCTCTCAAGTCCCTGAATTTATGAAGTCTCGTTTCTGTAGTAGACCAATTTGTTAACATACCCCCGAGCCATTTTTTATTAACATAATGACACCGAACCCTTATTGCAGCTGCTGCTACTGAATCCGCAGCTTTACTTTTGGTACCAACTATTAAAAAGTGCTTTCCCCTACTTGCTGCATCAAAAACTAAATCACAAGCTGCTGACAAAAAACGAGCCGTTCTAGTAAGATTTGTAATATGAATACCTTTACGCTTTGCGGAGATGTAAGGTGCCATTCTAGGATTCCATTTCCTAGTACCATGACCAAAATGCACTCCCGCTTCCATCATCTCTTCTAAATTGATGTTCCAGTATCTTCTTGTCATTTCACCCCACACTTTCCCTTTTTTTTTGTTAAGAAACAAGGTACCTTGAAATAAATAATTGTTCCGACGGAACCTTCTGCCAGGGATTGGCCGTTGATACACGGTCCAAGTCATTAATTACTTTCTATTCGTTATTATCTTTATTAACATTAACAAATCAAATGACTGGACCATACATACCATATATATATATAGATATATAGTTCAAAGTTAAAAGAAAAGAATGAATATGCTCTTATTAGGAATCATTAAATCCTGTAAATGATTGTTCTGCTGTATCATGGAAAGTCTTTTGTATGCAAAAACCCAATAATTCTCTGTGGTGGAAAAAAATATCTCTTATTTTCCCCTCGAATAGATTCTTCTTTTTTATTTCCAAAGGAATGTTGTTGTGTTGCCTAGAACGATGCACTAATCCTTTAAATGCGGTACCAACAGGTATCATACCCCCCAGAACAACATTCTCTTTCAGGCCTTTCAACCAATCAATACGACCTCGTAGAGCGGCTTTTGCCAAAACTCGGGCGGTTTCTTGAAAACTCGCTTCAGATATGAAACTTTGAGTATTCAGAGATGCCTTCGTTATTCCCAATAAAATGGCTCGGTAACAGATTGCTTCTTCTAAAGCGCGCCCTGTGCGTTCCGCTCGCAACAATCCGATTAGTTCTCCGGGTGAAAAAACATTAGACATTCCATCTTCTGAAACTAACACTTTTGATGTTATTTGACGTACAATAATCTCTATATGCCTATTATGGATCTGCACCCCCTGGGATCGATAAACCTTTTGGATCTTATTAACCAAAGAAATACGACTTTGCGCTATGGTTAGCTCAGCTCCAATTAAAAATCCCCAAGGATTTCCAAGAATTTTTGTTATATGTGCGTTCCAACCTTCAACCCTCTTCTCCAAGTTCATCGATATTGAATGAATTGAACGCACTTCTAACACCTGTTCCACTTTTGGAAGACCCTGCGTTATATCACCCGATCTCGATTTTTCATATATAAATGTAACTAATGTATCTCCTTCATAAAGAATTTCTCCATAATGGCCATGAGCGGTTGCTCCCGGAGTGGCCAAATGAGGCTTAGCCGATCTTATTACTAAGGAGTCAACATGAACAATTATAACTTGACCAGATTTTATGCGCGGTCCATATTTTGATATACATACATTTTCACAAATAAACTGCCCAAGGCTAATTGTTGTGGATGTCTTCTCACAATAATTGTGATGGAGAAAGCACCAATTTAAATCGAATGGATTCAAAATGATGTTACTACATGGATCGCGATTGTAAATTCCCCCATTTTCATCTATTAAATAATATTGAATAGCTCTGAAAGGCTGTTTTAAATTCTCAAGTCGCAAATATTTATTTAAGAGGATCTGATTATAAGTTATTAAGCAGTAAGATGAATAAAAATTCGCAATTTTAGATACAGTACCCAGGGGACCTAACAAATTGCTAATAGCAATCTTGGAATCTTCTTTAATTGATTTTTTTCTCACACTGAGAGATTTGGAACCATTGAATGGACCAATTCGAGAACAATTAGATGATGACAAAATTAGAAAAGATTGGCATTGCTTATTTTTATTCAGCAACATATGAATAGTCCCTTGATGTTGGGTAAGTGATTGAATCTTCGCCTTGGGGTAAAAAGGATTAATATTGGTGCGATCTGATCCATTATCGAGATTCAATCCCGAACCTCCCCTATCATTCCTTTTTTCGATATACGAAATAGGGGACTTAACTAAGTCAATTCTTATGAAATTTCGAATCAGATCATTTGTCCTTACTTCAACAAGGGAAGCATGGACTTCTTCTATAGAACCATTTCGTCCTTGGTCCCAATTCAATACTAAACAAGTTCGAACTAATTGAATATTTGTGTGAGAGATTCCTCGAATGGGTTTGCCGTTTCCATAAAGGATATAATTGACAACTCGGAGTTGCACATTATCTCTTTCCTGCAACGGATCCTGGGGAAAAAGCGTTGCTAAATTTATGCCATCGGCTATTTCATATGTGACTACAGGCCGAACCGAAACAAAATACTTTTTCTTGATGGGTGTAATCCGTTGGACATAGATCCAATTTTTCAATTTTTTTGAGTCCTTAGAATTTTTTTCTCCCGTTTCTGGTGGTACCAAGATGCCGCTATGCCGAGAGATTTTATCTGTTTCTCCGGGAAAATGGATATCTCCAGAAAATATTTTCAGTTCAATCTTTTTCTTTTTCCTCTCCACTCGGACCAATCCACCTACTCGGCTTCTTGTATTTAAAGCTATTCGTGTACCTACTCCAATGAGACTATTGTTCCGTACCATTATGGACGAAGATCCGGGTAAAATATGCACTTCTTCGGGAATGAAAAAAAAGCGATCTACTTTCATTTGGTATTTCGGCCTAAATTCTTTTGCTCCTCGATATTCAATCAAATCTTCTTTTTCTAGGATGAAATCCACCTCTATGGTACCATATTTAGTAATTCCTGAATTGCTTCTTCTGTATTGGGGATCGTCGAAATAAGCAAGAATACTATTTTTACGTAAAATACCAGTTATGAGTATTTCAATCGAGATACCAGAACAGGACATTAGTTCTTTCTCTCGTTCTTGATCATATTGGAATGGGAGTATGAATCTATTTCTTCGCCTCTTCCCCAATAAATCAGAATTCTCGTAGAGAATGGCAGGGTATATGAAATTCCAATGACCATTGGATATGATTCGATCTGGTCTTGAATAATCAAAACCCCTATCTACTTTTTTACCGAAAGGACCCGAACTAAACAATTTGTGTCTCACTCGATCATTAGTCACTGAGAGGCCAGAAATATATCTCTGTTCGACAGGAAGAGAATGAACATTCATTTGATCTTGATCCCTGTGGGGGGAAAAAGGCACTATATTAGATCTGCACGGATCCCCCGATAATATCCATAAATGGCTTGTTTTTGGTAAGAGATGAACATTACCATATGTATATTCAGGTGCATGGTACACGTCGGTACTCCGGTGGATTTCTCCCTCTGAATCAGAATAAATATGTTTTCGAACTCTTTCTTTAAAATTCATAGTGGATGTTCCAGCGCGAATCTCGGCGATCACTTGTTCTGATTCCACATATTGACCATTTTGAACTAAAAGAAAACTTTTTGGTGGAATATTCACACTATGAATAATGCCTTGACTCTCAATAGTTACATACAGGTCTATATAACATAGAAAAGCAGGATGCCCATGACGTGTACGTGTTGGATGAACCAAATCCTCATTTAATTTAATTTTTCCATTAAAAGGAGCTCGTACCTGTTCTGCAGTACCACCTGTGAATACTCCACCAGTATGAAAAGTTCTTAATGTTAGTTGAGTCCCGGGTTCACCAATTGATTGACCCGCAATGATACCCACTGCTTCCCCTAATTCAACCAGGTCACCATGAGTGGGACTTCGACCATAACATAATCGACAGATCCAAGATGTACTACGGCAAGTGAAGGGAGTTCGAATATATATTGGTTGTGCCTGAAAAGTTATGAAGCGATTGACAAGTCCAATCCCGATATCTTGATTTCGAGCGGCGATACACCGTAGACCCATATATATATCGTCTGCTAATACACGACCAATTAATGTTTGGATCATAATTTTTTCCGTCATCCCATTTCGGGGACTCACGGAAATACCTCGGATAGTGCCACAATCCGTTCTACGTACAACAATGTGTTGAACTACTTCAACAAGTCTACGCGTGAGGTATCCAGCATCTGATGTTCGTACAGCAGTATCCACAACTCCTTTGCGGGCCCCATAGCAGGAAATGATATATTCCGTTAAAGAAAGTCCTTCGCGTAAATTGCTTTGAATGGGTAAATCAATCATTTGTCCTTGGGGATCCGACATTAATCCTCTCATACCTACTAATTGGTGTACCTGGGATGCATTTCCTCTAGCTCCCGAAAAGGACATTATATGGACTGGATTAGAAGGATCAGTCATCCTAAAATTAAGATGCATTTCCTGTCTCAAATATTCACTTGTAGCATACCATATCTCAATGGATTGACGTAATTTTTCTACCGCGTGTACATTCCCATAATGATGGTGCTTTTCTAAAATAAAACTTTGTTGTTCAGCATCTTGGACTAGCCATCCTTTAGAAGGTATTGTTAAAAGATCATCAATTCCTAATGAAATGGATGTAGCGGTGGCTTGCCGGAAACCCAGAGTCTTTACTTGATCCAGTATATGTGATGTATATGCCATCCCGAAGTGATCTATTAATCTGCTAATAAGTCGTTTCATGACAGTTCCATCTATCACTTTATTGTGAAAGACCAGATCGGGCCGTTCCGCCATAAGTACCTCCGTATTCCGCTGAGTGGGATTCGCCAATGGGGTTGAGTCAGTGATTCGAAGACTTCCTTTCCTCGATCTTGATTCACGTAGAAATTAAGGAATTAGGATACCGGTTGAACCAGGGAGGCTCGCCCGGATATCACATAATTACTTAGCTTAGGCACCGTATGAGTAGGCCCGGCAAAACCCTTGTATGGCTTCTTCTATTTCTCTATAAAAAGAAATATGACCAACTGTGGTTCGAATGTATATACAAAGGATTTCTTTTTTGACACTTTTCACTATTAAATAGTGTCCATAAATCTCATGATAGGTTCCCGAGGATTCATATTGAACTTCTCTAGGAAGTTCTCTTGAGGCAATGACACGTTGATCTAGTCGCCACCGGAGCCACAAAGGGCTATCTAAATTGATTCGTTTCTGACAATAAGCTCCAAGTGCATCATAGGAACTACAAAAATAAGGTTCTTTCCCTTTCGTATACTTATAGTTATTATCGCCAACTATTTTATTTTTATAGTGTCCGCGATTCCATGGATTATACCTATTTGCACAAATACCTCGACGATTCCCGATTGTTAATATATAGAATCCCATAAGCATATCTTGCGTTGGTATGGAAATGGGATCCCCAATAGCTGGAGACAAGAGATTCATATGAGAAAACATAAGTAAATGAGCCTCCGCTTGAGCTTCCAAAGATAAAGGTACATGAACAGCCATTTGATCCCCATCAAAGTCTGCATTGAATCCCTTACGAACTAATGGATGTAAACAAATAGCACGTCCTTCCACTAAAATAGGCTGGAACGCCTGTATGCCTAATCTATGCAGGGTGGGTGCTCTATTCAGCAATACGGGATGCCCCTGCATAACTTCTTGAAGTATTTCCCATACAATTGGTTCTTTTTCCCTAATTTTACTTTTAGCAATCCCTATGTTGGAAGCAAGATGTTGTCTGATTAAACCACGAATTAAAAATGTCTGGAAAAGCTCTATTGCTATTTCTCGAGGCAATCCACACCGATGTAATGAAAGCGAAGGGCCCACAACAATGACGGAACGACCCGAATAATCGACTCGTTTACCAAGTAAAGTCTCGCGAAATCTCCCCTCTTTGCCTTCAATTACATCTGAAAACGATTTGTAAACTTTATTATGACCGTCCCTCATTGGTTGTCCGCGGATCCCATTATCAAGAAGTGTATCCACGGCTTCTTGTACCAATTTCTCCTGACACATTACTAATTCCTCTGGTGTGGATCTACTTGTTGTTAATGGATCAGTAAGAGTATTGTTCCGATAGATAACTCTTCGATAGAGTTCATTAATATCCGAGCTCATTAGTTTACCCCCATCTATCTGAATAATGGGTCTCAACTCGGGAGGAAGAACTGGTAATAAGCACAAAACCATCCACTCTGGTTCCACGTTTGTTCGGATAAAATGCTTAGCTAATTCTATGCGTCTAACCAAAAAATCCTTTCTTCTTCCAATTTTTCTATCTTCCCATTCATTCCCGGTGGAACCTTCTTCCCCTAATTCCTTCCATTCTGCCAATGAATGATCTGTAATAATTCGCAAATCCAGATCGGCTAATTGTTCTCTGATAGCACTCGCTCCAGTAGAGATTTCTCGATTTCGAAATGTATCGAAGCCTTGGGTAGTAAAAAAAAGTGGGATGCTGTATTTCCAGGATTGGATTTCATATTCGAATGAACCTCGTAATCGTAAGAAAGTGGGTTTTTTAGCAACGGGCCTAGCAAAAGAAAAATTGGGATAGGTTCCTATGAATTCCCCCCTTAAAAATCGGACGTGAAGGTTTCCTCTCATCCGGCTCAAGTAGTTACATCAAATAAAGAAAGGGGTTCTTTTTTTCCAATTCCCATTTTGTTCTAGAAAGCCCCATAAAGATTTACTCCGTACTCAAGTTCACAGCGAGGACCAACCAATATCTCATTATTCATTCTTACTTTTACTTTATGAATTAGTTATTCAATTCAATTACGACAGAAAGGAAATGAGAAATTTTTGAGTAGTCTACTTCCCTTCGAATGAGAAATTCCTTTTATTTTAATAATTCAAATAAAAATTCGAATATCTTCGAACTCACTCATCTCATAAGGGATTTACTTGTCTATGCATCGTTTCATTCGATCTTTTAGGTCCCTACTTCACCTCGATGGTTATGCTATGATATCCTTTGAAGCATATATGCGATGGATAAACTCCTGTAACCATGCCATATTTGTTTACTTGAATGGAATCTCTTTCGAAAACAAATGGAATGGCTAATTCCACGAAAGAAGTTTTTTTTTTCACGAGGTATAACTAGCAATTCCGATTTATCTATTATGGAATCGACCATGGATCAATTCCCTTTTCTATTTGGAAGTATTTAATACACCCATAATTCTGAGCTTCATGTTCCTCCTCCAAAGAGACATGTCAGAGTCGGGGGCATCCCAATCGGATCGAATGGGGTGACAGTTTCTCATTCCGAATCTGTAAAATCAAGATTTCGATCAAATCACACATCGCAGTATACTAGGCCTTCTAATTCCTTAAGGGGTTTATCTAAAAAATTCGCGATATAACTGGGAAGACGTTTCAAATACCACACATGAGTCACTGGGCATGCCAGTTTGATGTATCCCATTTGATATCTTCGTACCTGAGAATCAACAAATTCGACTCCGCATTGTTCACAAAATTTTGGGTCTTCTTTTTCATCTCCGATCACTCGATAATTTCCACAAGCACAAATTCCACTTTTAATAGGTCCAAAGATTCTTTCACAAAACAATCCATCTTTTTCCGGTTTATTGGTTTTGTAATGAAAAGTATAGGGTTTTGTCACCTCTCCAACTATTTCTCCGTTAGGTAGGATTTTGGTGGCCCACGTACTTATTTGTTGGGGAGAAACCGATCCAATTCGAAGTTGTTGATGTTTATACCGATCGATCATAGAAGAAAAATTCGGATTCATTCCGATCAAGCTTCCTTCCTATGAATCTGGAAGTTCTTCTCAGATACAAGGAAATGATTCAGTTCCAGAGCCAAAGACCGTAGTTCTCGAACGAGTAATCGAAAAGATTCGGGAGCATCCTCCGGGTTAGGTATTGTTCCTCCAATAATCATAGTACCAAGTACTTCCTGGCGAGACTAATATGATCGGATTTATAAGTAAGCATCTCTTGTAAAATATGCGCAACACCAAATCCCTCTAGAGCCCAAACTTCCATTTCTCCTACTCGTTGTCCCCCTTGCTTGGCCCTCCCTCTAAGGGGTTGTTGTGTAACAAGTGCATAATGTCCACTCGAGCGCCCATGGATTTTATCATCAACTTGATGAATTAATTTCAGGATATAGGGTTTTCCTATTATAACAGGTTGTTCAAAAGGATCTCCTGTTCTTCCATCAAATATTCTGCTTTTTCCTGGATACTCGGGTTCAAAGACCATGGATTTGCTGTTTGCTTTCTGGCTTCATATAATTCAGAAAACACTAATTTTCTCGAAGCTTCTTGCTCATATCTTTCATCAAAGGGTGCTATTCTATAATGTCTGTCCAGCAAGTTCCCCGCTAACCCGAGAGAGCATTCAAATATCTGTCCCACATTCATTCGCGAAGGTACTCCTAATGGGTTGAAGACCATATCCACTGGTGTTCCATCTTGCAAATAAGGCATATCTTGTCTAGGCAAAATTTTCGAAATGATACCTTTATTCCCATGCCTTCCAGCTACTTTATCACCTACTTTGATTTCACGTTTCTGTGAAATATATACACGAATAATTTCTGGATTATAACTGGACTTTTTTTTTTTCTGGATCCATCTCACATCAATAACCCGGCCCCTTCCCCCTATAGGTAATTTTAGACAAGTTTCCTTTGCAGTGGATACCTGAATGCCAAGTATGGCTCGTAATAATCTATCTTCTGGAGCATACGATGATTCTTTCGCCGCCTGAGGCGTTAATTTACCTACTAAAATATCACCTGTTTCTACCCAAGATCCCAGCATCACAATTCCGTTTCTGTCTAAATTGCGGAGTAAATGAGCTTCCAAATGGGGTATTTCCCTAGTGATTCTTTCAGGACCTTGGCTTGTCACATGAGTCTGAATTTCATATTTCCGGATGTGAAAAGAAGTATAAATATCGGCATATACCAAACGCTCACTAATGAGTACCGCGTCTTCAAAATTGTAGCCTTCCCATGGCATATAAGCTACTAATACATTTTTTCCCAAAGCGAGTTCACCGCCAACAGTAGCCGCACCACCCGCTAAAATTTGTCCCTTTTTAATGCATTTACCCCGCGTAGCCTGAGGTTTTTGATGCATACAAGTGTTTTTGTTGGAACGTTGATACATAACTAATGGAATGCTTATAGTGTCTCCATTACCTGATAAAATGATCTTGTCAGTATCGGTATAAATAATCTTTCCCTCGCATTCGGCTATAGCAGAAACCCCCGAATCTAGAGGCGCTTGGCGTTCCAACCCAGTTCCAACAATACACTTCTCGGACCGAGAAAGCGGAACTGCTTGGCGCTGCATATTAGAACTCATTAAAGCCCGATTCGCATCATTATGCTCAATAAAAGGAATGAGGGAAGCTCCAATAGAAAAATATTGGAAGGGAAAAGTGCTTCGAAGATGAATCTGTTCCCATGCAATAGTCAGGAATTCTTGACGGTATCGAACTGGAACAACCTGTTCTTCTTGAATATCCTGGTTCAAGGCCAAAGAATTTCCTGTCGCTACCATATAGTATTCATCTATACTTGGTGCTAAATAAACCACCAGTACCTCTTTAGATCTCTCAGATATCTCATAAAATGGAATCTCTATAGACCCCCAATAACCAATCCTCGCATGAATAGCTAAGGACCCAATAAGTCCAACATTGATCCCTTCGGACGTGTCAATTGGACAAATACGTCCATAATGACTAGGGTGGATATCCCGTATCCGAAAACTAGCAGTTCGACCTGTTAATCCTCCAGGACCCAAATAACTCAATTTTCGCCCATGAACTATTTGTGTCAATGGATTCGTTCGATCCAAAACTTGAGATAAAGGGTGTTTCACACACTAAAAATGAACACAAAAGTTTTGTTATGCACGGTTGGGAAATTCCACCAATACAACCCCTAATAGCTTGGTGCAATTTTATAAGAAAGACATTTATAATCGATCCTAACATGTTTTAAATATAGATATGCATGCCTCAAACCTGTTGAAGATGCAAATGACCTATTGATCCAAAAATTTCAAGGAATAGGAAAAATTAAATTCTCAAGTTAATGTGAGGTGGGATATTTACAAGATCCAGAAAACCCACAAAAAGTGGACCTAATAATCATACATTATCGTAAATTTTTTGATCGATTAATGATGTGTAACGGCTTTAATTTTTGTTAGAAATGACTTATGGTTAGGGAGTCAACACTCAATTAAAAATTCCTTGCCCCCCTTTTCCGATAATTGCAAAACCTAATATATACAAAACCAAAATAGTTTACAATCCGTAAAAATTACAGATACCAATTTGGAATTATCTCTCTCAGCATTTATGAATTTCCATTTTGGATGTTCAATTTTTTTTCAAATCCAAACTTTTGTTTTCACTCTCCCATTTTTTCTCATAAACAAAAAGATAAGGCAAATATATCACAAAAAAATGAAAATTTTAGAGTTTATGTATGCATAAAATTGAAAACTATAATAAATGTAAGTGAATAAAATTATTTCACGCACTAAAAATGAACACCAAAGTTTTTTATCCATGTTTGGGAAATTCCATTAGTACAACCCCTAATAGCTTGGAGGAATTTTATATGAAAGTGATTTTTAATTGATCCTAGCATGTTTTAAATATGGATATGCATGCCTGAAACATGTTGAAGATGCAAATGACCTAATGATAAAAAAAATTCAAGGAGTAGAAAAAATTAAATTCTCAAGTTAACGTGCGGTGGATTATTTATCAGAGCCAAACAACCCACTTTTTGCATATTTACAAAAAGCGGACCTAACAATCATAGATCATCGTTAATGTTTTGGTCGATTAAGGATGTGTAACGGCCTTAATTTTTGTTAGAAATGACTTATGGTTTGGGAGTAAACACTCAGTTCATAATGCCTTACCCACCTTTTTTCGATAATTGATAAACCTAATATATAAAAAACTAAAAGAGTTTAAAATCCTTAAAAAGCACATATACTTTTTGGAATTATCTCTCTCAGCATTTGTGCATTTCCATTTTGGATGTTCAATTTTTTTTCAAATTCAAACTTTTGTTTTCACTCTCCCATTTTTCTCGTAAAAAAAAGATAGGGCAAATATATCACAAAAAATGAAAATTTTAGAGTTTATGTATGCAAAAAATTGAAAACTATAATAAATGTAAGTGAAGAAAATTATTTCACGCACTAAAAATGAACCCCAAAGTTTTTTTGTCCATGTTTGGGAAATTCCAATTGTACAACCCCTAATAGCATGGTGGAATTTTATATGAAAGTGATTTTTAATTGATCCTATCATGTTTTAAATATGGATATGAATGCCTGAAACATGTTGAAGATGCAAATGACCTAATGATCAAAAAATTTCAAGGATTAGAAAAACTTAATTTCTCAAGTTAACTTGTGGTGGATTATTTACCAGAGCCAAATAACCCACTTTTTGCCTATTTGCAAAAAGCGACCGAACAATAATAGATCATCATTCATGTCTTGATCGATTAATGTTGTATAACGGTTATAATTTTTATTAGAAATGACTTATCGTTTGGCAGTCTATACTCAGTTAAAAATTCCTTGCCCCTCCTTTTCCAACAAAACCTAATATAAAAAAATCTAGAAGAGTTTCCAATCCTTAAAAATCACAGATACTTTTAAGAATTATCTCTCTCAGCATTTGTGCATTTCCATTTTGGATGTTCTATTTTTTTTCTAATCCAAACTTTAGTTTTCACACTCCTATTTTTCTCGTAAACATAAAGATATGGCAAAAAGATCACAAAAAAATGAAAATTTTAGAGTTTATGTATGCAAAAAAATTGAAAACTATAATAAATGTAAGTGAAGAAAATTATTTCACGCACTAAAAATGAACAGAAAGGTTTTGTTATCCATGGTTGGGAAATTCCACCAGTACAACCCCTAATAGTTTGGAGGAATTTTATAAGAAAGAGATTTCTAATTGATCCTAATATGTTTTAAATATCGATATGCATGCCGGAAACATTATGAAGATGCAAATGACATAATGATCAAAATATTTCAAGGTGTAGGAAAAATTAAATTCTCAAGTTAACGTGCGGTGGGATATTTACGTAAGCGAAACAACCCACTTTTTGCCTATTTACAAAAAGAGGACAAAACTATCATAGATCATTGAAAATGTTTTGATTGATTAATGATGCGTAATGGCTATTATTTTTGTTAGAAATGACTTATGGTTTAGGAGTCAACACTCATTACAAAAAGCCACACCCACCCCCCCCTTTTTGATGATTGCAAAACATAATATATAATAAACTAAAAGAGTTTACAGTTCTTAAATCACATATACTTTTTGTAATTATCTCTCACAGCATTTGTGTATTTCCATTTTCGATTTTCAATTTTTTCAAAAAAGTTGAGTTTTCACTCTTCCATTTTTCTCGTAAACAAAAAGATAAGGCAAATAGATCACAACAAAATGAAAATTTTAGAGTTTAAGTATGCAAAAAATTGAAAATTATAATAAATTTAAGTGAAAAAAATTATTTTACAAACAAAAAATGAACACAAAAAGTTATGTAATCCATGTTTGGGAGATTCCACATGTACAACCGCTAATAGATTGGTGGAATTTTATAAGAAAGACATTTCTTATTGATCCTAACATGTTTTAAATATGGATAGACATGCTTGAAACATGTTGAAGATGCAAATGACCTAATGATCCAAACATTTCAAAGAGTAGAAAAAATTAAATTCTCAAGTTACATGTGGTGGGATAGTTACTAGATCCAAACAACCCACTTTTTGCATTTTTAAAAAAAGTGGACCTAACAATCATATATCATCGTAAATGTTTATATGAATTTATGATGTGTAACGGCTATAATTTTTGTTAGAAATGACTCATGGTTTGGGAGTCAACACTCAGTTAAAAATGCCTCATCTCCCTTTTTCCAATGATTGCAAAACCTAATTTATAAAAAAACTAAAAGAGTTTACAATCCATAAAAATCACAGATACTTGCTGGAATTAGCACTCTCAGCATTTGTGCATTTCCATTTTGGATGTTCAATTTTTTTTCAAATCCAAACTTGACTTTCATTTTCCCATTTTTCTCAAAAAAGAAAAAAGATAAGGCAAATAGATCACAACAAAAAGAAAATTTTAGATTTTATGTATGCAAAAAGTTGAAAATTTTAATAAATTTAAGTGAAGAAAATTATTTCACACACTAAATATGAACACCAAAGTTTTGTTGTCTTTGGGAAATTCCACTAGTACAACCCCTAAAAGCTTGGTGGAATTTTATAAGAAATATATTTCTAATTGATCCTAACTTGTTTTAAATATGGATAATCAAGGAGTAGAAAAAATTAAATTATCAAGTTAACGTGCGGTGGGATATTTACCAGAGCCAAACATCCACTTTTTGCCTATTTTTAAAAAGTCAACCTAACAATCATAGATCATCATAAATGTTTTGATCGGTTAATGATGTGTAATGGCTATAATTTTTGTTAGAAATGACTTATGGTTAGGGAGTCAACACTCAGTTAAAAATGTCTCGTCCCCCCTTTTCCGATGATTACAAAACCTAATATATAAAAAATTAAAAGAGTTTACATTCTCTAAAAATCACAGATACTTTTTAGAATTATCTCTTTCAACATTTGAGCATTTCCATTTTTGACGTTCAAATTTTTTTCAAATCCAAACTTGAGTTTTCTCTGTCCCTTTTTACTTGAAAACAAAAAGATAAGGCAAATAGATCAAAACAAAATAAAAATTTTAGAGTTCATGTATGCAAAAAAATTGAAAACTATAATAAATGTAAGTGAAGAAAATAATTTCACGCACTAAAAATGAACGCAACAAATTTATTTATCCATTTTTTGAAAATTCCACTAGTACAACCCCTAATAGCTAGGTGAAATTTTATAAGAAAGAGATTTCTAATTTATCCTAATATGTATTAAATATGGATATGCATGCCTGAAACATGTAGAAGATGCAAATGATCTAATGATCCAAAAATTTGATGGAGTAGAAAGAAATAAATTCACAAGTTAACGTGCGGTGGGAGATTTACCAAAGCCAAACAACCCAGTTTTTTCCAATTTTCAAAAAGTTGACTTAACAATCATAGATCATCGTAAATATTTTGATCGATTAATGAAGTGTAACGGCTTTAATTTTTGTTAGAAATGACTAATGGCTTGGGAGTCAACACTCAAGTAAAAATGCCCCCCTCCCCCTTTTCCTATGTTTACAAAACTAATATATAAAAAACTAAAAGAGTTTACAATCCTTAAAAATCACATATACTTTGTGGAATTATCTCTCTCATCATTTTTGCATTTCCATTTTGGATGTTTAATTTTTTTTCAAATCCAAACTTGAGTTTTCATTCTCCTTTTTTCTCATAAAACAAAAAGATAAGGCAAATAGATAACAAAAAAATGAAAATTTTAGAGTTTATTTAATCAAAAATTTTTTAAAGAATAATAAATGTAAGTGAAGAAAATTATTTCACGCACTAAAAATGAACACCAATGTTTAGTTATCCATGTTTGGGAAATTCAACTAGTACAACCCCTAATATCTTGGTGGAATTGTATAAAAAAGCGAATTCCAATTTATACTAACATGTTTTAAATATGGAAACGCATACCTGAAACATGTTGAAGATGCAAATGACCTAATGATCCAAAAACTTCAAGGAGTGGAAAAAATTAAATTGTCAAGTTAACGTGCGGTGGGATATTTACCAAAGCCAAACAACCCACTTTTTGCCGTTATACAAAAAACGGACTTAAAAATCATAGATCATCGTAAATGTTTTGATCAATTAATGATGTGTAACAGCTGTATTTTTTGTTAGAAATTACTTAAGGTTTGAAAGTCAACACTCAGTTAAAAAAGCATCGTACCCCCGCCCCCCCCCCCCCCCCTTCCCTTTCTGATGATTGCAAAACCTTATTTATAAAAAAACTGAAAGAGTTTACAATCCATAAAAATCACAGATACTTTTTTGAAATTATCTCTCTCAGCATTTGTGCATTTCCACTTATGATGTTCAATTTTTTTTTCAAATCCAACCTTTAGTTTTCACTCTCCCATTTTTCTCGTAAACAAAAAGATAAGGCAAATAGATCACAACAAAATGAAAATTTCAGAGTTTATGTATGGAAAAAAATTGAAAACTATAATAAATGTAAGTGAAGAAAATTATTTCACTCACTAAAAATGATCACCAAAGTTTTGTTATCCATGTTTGGGAAATTCCACTAGTACAACCCCTAATAGCTTGGTGGAATTTTATAAAAAATAAATTTCTAATTGATCCTAACATGTTTTAAATATTGATATGCAGTCATGAAACATGTTGAAGATGCAAATGATGTAAGGATCTAAAAATTTCAGGAGTAGAAAAAATTAAATTCTCAAGTTAACTTGCGGTGGGATATTTTCCAAAGCCAAACAACCCAGTTTTTGCCTATTAAAAAAAAAGTGGATCTTACAATCATTGATCATTATATATGTTTTGTTTTATTAATGATGTGTAACGGCTATAATTTTTCATAGAAAAGACTTATGGTTTGGGAGTCAACACTCAGTTAAAAATGCCTCGCCCCCCCCTTTTTCGATGATTGCAAAACCTAATATATGAAAAACTGAAAGAGCTGACAGTCCTTAAAAATCACAGATACTTTTTACAATTATCACTTTCTGCATTTGTGCATATCCATTTTGGATGTTCAATTTTTTTTCAAATCCAAACTTGAGTTTTTCCTCTCCCATTTAACTCGTAAACAAAAAGATAAGGCAAATCGATCACAACAAAATGAAAATTTTAGAGTCCACGTATGCAAAATATTGAAAACTAAAATAAATGATTGAGAAGAAAATTATCTCATGCACTAAAAATGAAGACAAAAGTTTTGTTTTCCATGTTTAGGAAATTCCACAAGTACAACCCCTAATAGTTTGGTAGAATTTTATAAGAAAGCGATTTCTAATTGATCCTACCATGTTTTAAATATGGATATGCATGCTTAAAATATGTTGAAGATGCAAATGACCTAATGATCCAAACATTTCAAGGAGTAGGACAAATTAAATTCTCAAGTTAACGAGTGGTGGGATATTTACGAGAGCCAAACAACCCACTTTTTGCCTATTTACAAAAAGTGGACCAAACAATCACATATCATCGTAAAAGTTTTGATTGATTAATGATGTGTAACAGCTATAATTTTTGTTAGAAATGACTTATGGTTTGGGTTTCAACACTCAGTTAAAAATGCCTCACCCCCCCTTTTCCGATGATATCAAAACCTAATATATAAAAAACTAAAAGCGTTTACGATCCTTAAAAATGACAAATACTCTTTGGAATTATCTCTCTCAGCATTTGTGAATTTCTATTTTGGATGTTCAATTTTTTTTCAAATCCAAACTTGAGTATTCACTCCCCCATTTTACTTGTAATCCAAAAAATAAGGCAAATAGATCACAATAAAATGAAAATTTTAGAGTTTATGGATGCGAAAAAATTGAAAACTATAATAATTTTAGTGAAGAAAATAAGTTCACGCACTAAAAATGAACACCGAAATTTTGTTATCCATGTTTGGGAAATTCCACTAGTACAACCGCTAATAGCTTGGTGGATTTTTATAAGAAAGGGATTTCTTATTGATCCTAACATGTTTTAATTATGGATACGCATGCCTGAAACATGTTGAAGATGCAAAGGATCTAATGATCAAAAAATTTCAAGGAGTCGAAAAAAATTAAATTCTCACGTTAACGTGTAGTGGGATATTTACCAGAACAACCGACTTTTTGCCTATTTACAAAAAGAGGACCAAACAAGCATAGATAATCGTAAATGTTTTGATTGATTAATGAAATGTCTTGGCTGTAATATTAGTTAGAAATGACTTATGATTTAGGAGTCTACACTCAGTTAAAAATTCCTTGCCCCTCCTTTTCCGATGATTGCAAAACCTAATATATAAAAAACTAAAAGAGTTTACAATCCTTAAAAATCACATATACCTTTTGGAATTATGTCTCTCATCATTTTTACATTTCCATTTTGGATGTTCAATTTTTTTTCAAATCCAAAGTTGAGTTTTCACTCTCCCATTTTTCTCGTAAAAAAACAGATAAGGCAAAAATATCACAACAAAATGAAAATTTTAGAGTTTATGTAAGAAAAAAATTGAAAACTATAATAAATGTAAGTGAAGAAAATTATTTCATGAACTAAAAATGAATACCAAAGTTTTGTTATCCATGTTTGGGAAATTCCACCAGTACAACCCGTAATAGATTGGTGGAATTTTATTAGAAAGAGATTTCTTATTGAGGATAACATGTTTTAAATATGGATAAGCATGTCTGGAACATGTTAGAGATGCAAATGACCTAATGATCCAAAAATTTCATGGAGTAGAAAAAATTGAATTCTCAAGTTAACGTGTGGTAGGATATTTACCAGAGCCAAATAACCCACTTTTTGCCTATTTACAAAAAGCGGACCTAACAATCATAGATCATCGTAAATGTTTTGATCTATTAATGATGTGTAGCGGCTATACTTTTTTTATAAATGACTGATGGTTTGGGTGTCAATACTCAGTTAAAAATGCCTCACCCCCTCTTTTCCGATGATTTCAAAACCTAATACATAAAAAACTAAAAGAGTTTACAATCCTTTAAAATCACATAAAATTTTTGGAATTATCTCTCTCTACATTTGTGCATTTCCATTTTGGATATTTAGTTTGTTTTCAAATCCTAACTTGAGTTTTCTCTCTACCGTTTTTCTCGTAAACAAAAAGATAAGGAAAATAGATCACTAGAAAATGAAAAATTTTAAAGTTTATTTATCTAAAAAATTGAAAACTATAATAAATGTAAGTGAAGAAAATTATTTTATGCCCTAAAAATGTACACCAAAGTTTTTATATCCATGTTTGGAAAATTCCACCAGTACAACCCCTAATAGATTTGTGGAATATTATAAAAAAGAGATTTCCAATTGATTCTAACATGTTTTAAATATGGATATACATGCCTAAAACACATTGAAGATGCAAATGACCTAATGATCCAAACATTTCAAGGAGTAGAAGAAATTAAATTCTCAAGTTAACGTGCTATGGGATATTTACCAAAGGCAAACAAGCCAGCGTTTGCGTATTTAAAAAAAGCATACCAAACAATCATAGATCATTGTAAATGTTTTGATCGATTAATGATGTGTAACCGCTATATTTTTTGTTAGAAATGACTTATGGTTTGGGAGTAAACACTCAGACAAAAAATGCAACCCCCCCCCCCCCCCCCCCCCCCCCCCCCCCCCCCCCTTCTTCCCCTCCTTTTTTCTGATGAATGCAAACATAATATATAAAAAACTAAAACAGTTTACAATCCTTTAAAATCACAAAAACTTTTTGGAATTATCGCACTTTGCATTTGTGTGTTTCCATTTTGGATGTTCAATTTTTTTCAAATCCAAAGTTGAGTTTTCACTCTCCCATTTTTCACGTAAAAACAAAGATAAGGCAAATTGAAAATTTTAGAGTTTATGTATGCAAAAAATTGAAGACTATAATAAATATAAGTAAAGAAAATTATTTCACGAACTAAAAATGAACACCAAAGTTTTGCTATCCATGTTTAGGAAATTCCACCAGTACAACCCGTAATAGATTGGTGGAATTTTATAAGAAAGAGATTTCTGATTGATCCTAACATGTTTTAAATATGGATATGCATGCCGAAACATGTTCAAGCCAAACAACCCAGTTTTTGCTTATTTACAAAAAGTGGACCTAAAAATCATAGATCATCGTAAATATTTTTATTGATTAATGATGTGTAACCGCTGTAATTATTGTAAGAAATGACTTTTGGTTTGGGTGTCAACACTCAGTAACAAATGCCTCCCCCCCCCCCCCCCCCCCTCTCCTTTTTCGATGATCGCAAAACCTAATACTTTTTGGAATTATCCCTCTCAGCATTTGTGCATTTCCATTTTGGATGTTAAATTTTTTTCAAATCCAAACTTGAGTTTTCACTCTCCCATTTTTCTCCTAAACAAAAAGAAAGGCAAATAGATCACAACAAAATGAAAGTTTTAGAGTTTATGTATGCAAATAATTGAAAACTTTAACATATGTAAGTGATGAAAATTATTTCACGCACTAAAAATTAACACCAATGTTTGGTTATCCATGTTTGGGAAATTCCACTAGTACAACCCCTAATAACTTGATGGAATTTTATAAGAAAGGGATTTCTAATTGATCCTAACATGTTTTAAATATGGATGTGCATGGCTGATACAAGTTGAAGACACAAATGACCTAATGATCCAAAAATTTCAAGGAAATTTTTGTAAGAAATGACTTTTGGTTTGGGTGTCAACACTCAGTAAGAAATGCCTCCCCCTCCACACCCCCCCCCCCCCCCCCCCCCCCCCCCCCCCCCCCCCCCCACACACACACACACACACACACCCCTCTCCTTTTCCGATGATCGCAAAACCTAATACTTTTTGGAATTATCCCTCTCAACATTTGTGCATTTCCATTTTGGATGTTAAATTTTTTCAAATCCAAACTTGAGTTTTCACTCTCCCATTTTTCTCCTAAACAAAAAGAAAGGCAAATAGATCACAACAAAATGAAAGTTTTAGAGTGTATGTTTGCAAACAATTGAAAACATTAATATATGTAAGTGACGAAAATTATTTCACGCACTAAAAATTAACACCGAAGTTTTGTTATCCATGTTTGGGAAATTCCACTAGTACAACGCCTAATAACTTGATGGAATTTTATAAGAAAGGGATTTCTAAATGATCCTAACATGTTTAAAATATGGATGTGCATGGCTGATACAAGTTGAAGACACAAATGACCTAATGATCCAAAAATTTCAAGCTTAAATTCTCAAGTGAACTCACGGTGGGATATTTACAAGAGCCAAACAACCCGCTTTTTCCCTATTTATAAAAATCGGACTTAACAATCATAGATGATCATAAATGTTTTGATGGATTAATGATGTGTAACGGCTATAATTATTGTTAGAAATGACTTGTGGTTTGGGAGTCAACACTCAGTTGAATATGCCTTGCACCACCCCGCCAAACACCCCCCCCCCCCCCCCCCGCCTTTTCCTATGATTGGAAAACCTAATATATAAAATACTAAAAGATTTTAAAAATCCTTAAAAATCACAGAAAATTTTTAGAATTATGTCTCTCAGAATTTTTGCATTTCCATTTTAGATATTCAATATTTTTTCAAATCCAAAATTGAGTTTTCACTCTCCCATTTTTCTCGTAAAAAAAAAGATAAGGCAAATAGATCACAACATAATGATAATTTTCGAGTTTATGTTTGCAAAAAATTGAAACCTATAATGAATTTAAGTAAAGAAAATTATTTCACTCACTAAAATTGAACACCAAAGTTTTATTATCCATGTTTGGGAAATTCCACTATTACAACCCCTAATAGCTATGTGGAATTTTATAAGAAAGAAGTTTCTAATTGATCCTAACATGTTTTAAATATAGATATGCATGCCTGAAACATGTTGAAGATGCAAGATAACCTAATGATCCAAAAATTTAGAAGAGTAGAAAAAATTAAATTCTCAAGTTAACGTGCGGTGGGATATTTATCTGAGCCAAAGAACCCACTTTTTTCCTATTTGCAAAATGCGGACCTAACAATCATAGATCATCATAAATGTCTTGATCAATTAATGATATTTAACTGCTATAATTTTTATTAGAAATGATTTATTGTTTGGGAGTCAAGACCCAGTTAAAAATGCCTCACGCCCCCTTTTCGGATTTTTGCAAAACCTAATATATAAAAAACTAAAAGAGTTTACAATCTTTAAAAATCACAGATACTTGTTGGAATTGTCTCTCTCAGCATTTTTGCATTTCCATTTTGTATATTCTATTTTTTTTTACTTCCAAAGTTGAGTTTTCACTCTCCCTTTTTTTTCTCAAACAAACAAATAAGGCAAAAAGATCATAAAAAATTTAAATTTTAGAGTTTATGTATGAAAAAAATTGAAAACTAAAATAAATGTAAGTGAAGAAAATTATTTCACGCACTAAAAAAAAGCCAAAGTTTTGTTATCCATGTTCTGGAAATTCCACTAGTACAACCCCTAATAGCTTGGTGGAATTTTATAAGATAGAGATTTCTAATTGATCCTAACATTTTTTAAATATGGATATGCATGCCTGAAACATGTTGAAGATGCAAATGACCTAATGATGCAAATATTTCAAAAAGTAGAAAAAAATAAATTCTCAAGTTAACGTGTGGTGGGATATTTACGAGAGCCAAACAACCCACTTTTTGACTATTTACAAAATATGGACCTAACAATCATAGATCATTGTAAATGTCTTGATTGATTAATGGTATGTACCGGCTATAATTTTTGTTAGAAATGACTTATTGTTTTGGAGTCTACACAGTTGAAAATGCCTCGCCCCCCCTTTTCTGATGATTAAAAAGCCTAATATATAAAAAAATAAAAGAGATTACAATCCTTAACAATCACGTATAGGTTTTGAAAATATCTCTCTCAAAATTTGTACTGTTCCATTTTGGATGTTCAAATTTTTTTCCAATCCAAAGTAGAGTTTTCACTCTCCCATTTTTCTCGTAAACAAAAAGATAAGGCAAATAGATCACAACAAAATGAAAATTTTAGAGTTTATGTGTGCAAAAAATTGAAAACTCTAATAAATGTAAGTGAATAAAATTACTTCACGCACAAAAAATGAACACCAAAGTTTTGTTATCCATGTTTGGGAAATTCCACTAGTACAACCTAATAGCTTGGTGGAATTTTATAAGAAAGAGATTTCTAATTGATCCTAACATGTTTTAAATATAGATATACATGCCTGAAACATGATGAAGATGCAAATGATCCAAAAATTTAGAGTAGAAGAAATTAAATTCTCAAGTTAAACAGCGGTGGGATATTTATCAGAGCCAAACAACCCACTTTTTGCCTATTTATAAATAGCGGACCTAACAATCATAAATCATCATAAATGTTGGGTTAGATTAATTATGTCCGACGGGGATACTTTTTATTAGAAATGACTTATGGTTTGGGAGTCAATACTCAGTTAAAAATGTCCCACCCACCCTTTTCTAATCTTTGCAAAACCTAATATATAAAAAAAAAGAGTTTACAATCCTTAAAAATCACAGATACTTTTTTTAAATTGTCTCTCTTAGCATTTGTGCATTTCCATTGGATGTTCAATTTTTTTCAAAGCCCAAACTTGAGTTTTCACTCTCCCATTTTTCTCGTAAACAAAAAGATAAGGTAAATAGATCAAAACAAATTGAAAATTTTAAAGTTCATGTATGCATAAAATTAAAAACTATAATAAATGTAAGTGAAAAAAATTATTTCACGCACTAAAAACGAACACCAAAGTTTTGCTATCCATGTTTGGAAAATTCCACAAGTACAACCCCAAATATCTTGATGGAATTTTATAAGAAAGAGATTTCTAATTGATCCTAATATGTTTTATATAAGGATCTGCATGCCTGAAATATGTTGAAGATACAAATGACCTAATGATCCAAAGGTGTAGAAAAATTGAATTTTGAAGTTAACGTGTGGTGGGATATTTATAGGAGCCAAACAACCCACCTTTTGCCTATTTACAAAAAGCGGACCTAACAATCATAAATCATCATAAATATTTTGATCGATTAATGATCTGTAACACCTATACTTTTGGTTAGAAATGACATATGGCTTGGCAGTCAACACACAGTTAAAAATGCCTCGCCCCCCCCACCCCCCTGCTCTCATGATTGCAAAACCTAATATTAAATATATAAAAAAAAGTATACAATCCGTAAAAATAACAAATAATTTTTGGAATTATTTTTCTCAGCATTTGACCATTTCCATTTTGGATGTTCTATTTTTTTTCAAATCCAAACATGAGTTTTCACTCTCCCATTTTTCTTGGGAACAAAAAGATAAGGCAAATAGATAAAAAAAAACGAAAATTTTATGTTTGCAAAAAATTGAAAACTATAATAAATGTAAGTGAAGAAAATTATTTCACGCACTAAAAATGAACACCAAAGTTTTGTTATCCATGTTGGGGAAATTCCACTAGTACAACCCCTAATAGCTCGATAGAATTTTATACGAAAGAGATTTCTAATTGATCCTAACATGTTTTAAATATGGACATGCATGCCTGAAACATGTTGAAGATGCAAATGACCTAATGATCTAAAAAATTTACCAAAGCCAAACAACCCAGTTTTTGCCCATTTACAAAAAGCAGACCTAACAATCAAAGATCATCGTAAATGTTTTGATCAATTAATGATGTGTAACGGCTATAATTTTTGTTAGAAATGACTTATGGATTGGGAGTCAACACTCAGTTAAAAATGCTTAGCCAAACCTTTTCTGATGATTGCAAAACCTAATTTATAAAAAACTAAAAGAGTTTACAATCCATAAAAATCAAAGATAATTTTTGGAATTATCTCACTCAGTATTTGTGCAATTCTATTTTGAATGTTCAATTTTTTTTCAAATCCAAACTTGAATTTGCACTCCCATTTTTCTCTTAAACAAAAAGATAAGGCAAATAGATCACAAAAAAATGCAAATTTTAGAGTTTATGTACGTAAAAATTTGAAAACTATAATAAATGTAAGTGAAGAAATTTCACGCACTAAAATTAAACACCAAAGTTTTGTCATCCATGTTTGGGAAATTACACTAGTACAACCCCAAATATCTTGGAGGAATTTTATAAGAAAGAGATTTCTAATTGATCATAACATGTTTTAAATATGGATATTCATGCTTGAAACATGTTGAAGATGCAAATGACCTAATGAAACAAAAATTTAGAGTAGTAGAAAAAATTAAATTCTTAGGTTAACGTGCGGTAGGATATTTACGTGAGCAAAAAAACCCACTTTTTGCCTATTTACAAAAAGCAGACCTAACAATCATTGATCATCGTAAATATTTTGATTGGTTAATGATGTGTAAGTACTATACTTTTTGCTAGAAATGACTTATGGTTTGGAAGTCAACACTCAGTTAAAAGGTCTCGCCCCCCCTTTTTCGATGATTGCAAAACCAAAATTATAAAACACTAAAAAAATTTACAATCCTTAAAAATCACAGATACTTTTAGGAATTATCTCTCTCAGCATGTGTGCATTTCCATTTTGGATGTTCAATTTTTTTTGAAGTCCAAACTATAGTTTTCATTCTCCCATTTTTCTCGTAAGGAAAAAGCCAACGCAAATAGATCACAACAAAATGAGAATTTTAGAGTTTATGTACGCAAAAAATCGAAGAACTGAAATTAATGTATGAAAGAAAAAATTTTCACGCACTAAAAATGAACACCAAAGTTTTTTCATCAATGTTGGGGAAATTCCACTAGTACAACCCCTAATAGCTTTGTGGAATTTTATGAGAAAGAGATTTCTAATTGATCCTAACATGTTTTAAATATGGATATGCATGCCAGAAACATCACGATGATGCAAATGACCTAATGATCCAAAAATTTTGAGTAGAAAAAATTAAATTTTCAAGTTAGCGTGTGATGGGATATTTACTAGAGCCAAACAACCCACTTTTTGCCTATTTACAAAATGCGGACCAAACAATCATAGAATATCATAAATGTCTTGATCGATTAATGATGTGTAACCGCTATAATTTTTGTTAGAAATGACTTCTGGTTTGGGTGTCTACACTCGGTTAGGAATGCCTCGCAACCCCCCCTCCCCCCTTTTTCTGATGGTTGAAAAACTAATAGAGTTTACAATCCTTAAAAATCACTGAAACTTTTTGGAATTATCTCTCTCAGCATTTGTGTATTTCCATTTTGGATGTTTAATTTTTTTTCAAATCAAAACTTGAGTTTTCACTCTCCCATTTTTCTCGTAAACAAAAAGAAAACTATAATAAATGTAAGTGAAGAAAATTATTTCACGCACTAAAAATGAACACCAAAGTTTTGTTATCCATGTTTAGGAAATTCCACTACTACAACCCCTAGTAGCTTGGTGGAATTTTATATGAAAGAGATTTCTAATTGATCCTAACAATCTTTAAATATGGATAAGCCTCAAACATGTTGATGATGCAAATGACCAAATGATCCAAATATTTCTAGGAGTAGAAAAAATTAAATTCTCAAGTTAATGTGTGGTGGGATATTTATCAGAGAAAAACAACCGATTTTTTGCCAATTTACAAAAAGCGGACCTAACAGTCATAGATCATCAAAAATGTTTTGGTCAATTAATGATGTGTAATGGCCATAATTTTTGTTAGAAATGACTTATGGTTTGGGAGTAAACACTAAGTTTATAATGCCTTGCCCACATTTTTCAATAATTGCCAAACCTAATATATAAAAAACTAAAAGAGTATACAATCCCTATTAATCACATATACTCTTTGGAATTATATCTCTCAGCATTTGTGCATTTCCATTTTGGATGTTCAATTTTTTTTCAAATCCAGACTTGAGTTTTCACTCTCCCATTTTTCTGATAAACAAAAAAATAAGGCAAATAGATCACAAAAAATTAAAAATTTTTGAGTTTATATATGCAAAAAAATGAAAACTATCATAAACGTAAGTGAAGTAAATTATTTCACGCACTAAAAATGAACAAAAAAGTTTTTTATCCATGGTTGGGTAATTCCACCAATACAACCCCTAATAGCTTGGTGGAATTTTATAAGCATGAGATTTATAAAAGATCCTAACATGTTTTAAATATAGATATGCATGCCAGAAACATATTGAAGATGCAAATGATGTAATGATAAAAAAATTTCAATGTGCCGAAAAAATTAAATTCTCAAATAAACGTGCGGTGGGATATTTACCAGAGCAAAACCACCCACTTTTTGACTATTTACAAAAAGCGGAACTAAGTATCATAGATCATCGAAAATGTCTTGATCGATTAATGCTATATAACGGCTATAATTACTGTCAGAAATGACTTATGGTTTGGTAGTCAACAATCAGTTGAAAATGGCTCGCCCCCCCTTTTTCGATGATTGTAATACCTAATATATGAAAAAATAAAAGAGTTTACGATCCTTAAAAATCAAATATAATATTTTGAATTATCTGTCTCAGCATTTGTGCATTTCCATTTTGGATGTTCAATTTTGTTTCAAATCCAAACTGGAGTTGTAACTCTCCCTTTTTCTCGTAAACAAAAAGATAAAGCAAATAGATCACAACAAAATGAAAATTTTAGATTTTATGTATGCAAAAATTTGAAAACTATAATAAAAGTAAGTGAAGTAAATTATTTGACGCACTAAAACGGAACACAAAAGTTTTGTTATCCATAGTTCGGAAATTCCACCAGTACAACCCCTAATAGCTTGGTGGAATTTTATAAGAAAGAGATTTCTAATTGATCCTAACATGTTTTAAATATAGATATGCATGCTTGAAACATGTTGAAGATTCAAATGACCTAATGATCCAAAAATTTCAAGGAGTAGGAAAAATTCAATTCTCAAGTTAATGTGCAGTGGGATATTTACAAGAGCCAAACAACCCACTTTTTGCCAATTTGCAAAAAGCGGACCAAACAATCATAGATCATCATAAGTGTTTTGGTCGAATAATGTTGAGTAACGGCTATAATTTTTGTTAGAAATGACTTATGGTTTGGGAGTCAACACTCAATTAAAAATGCCTCGCCCCCCCTTTTCCGATGATTGCAAAACCTAATATATACAAAACCAAAAGAGTTTATGGTCTTTAAAAATTACAGATACCAATTTGGAATTATCTCTCTCAGCATTTGTGCCTTTTCTTTTTGGATGTTCAATTTTTTTCAAATCCAAACTTGAGTTTTCTCTCTCCCACTTTTCTCGTAAACAAAAAGATAAGGCAAATAGATCACAACAAAATTAAAATTTTAGAGTTTATGTATGCAAAAAATTGTAAACAATAATAAATCTAAGTGAAGAAAATTATTTATCTCACTAAAAATGAACACCAAACTTTTGTTATCCATGTTTTTGAAATTCCACCAGTACAACCCATAATAGTTTGAAGTGAAGAAAATTATTTATCTCACTAAAAATGAACTCCAAAGTTTTGTTATCCATGTTTGGGAAATTCCACTAGTACAACCCCTAATAGTTTGGTGGAATTTAATAAGAAAGAGATTTCTAAATGATTCTAACATGTTTTAAATAGGGATATGCATGCCTAAAGCTTGTTGCAGATTCAAATGACCTAATGATCGCAACACTTGAAGGAGTAGAAAAAATTAAATTCTCAAGTTAACGTGCGGTGGGATATTTACCCGAGCCAAACAACCACTTTTTGCCAATTTTCAAAAAGCGGACCTAACCATCTTAGATCATCGTAAATGTTTTGATCAATTAATGATATGTAAGGGCTATAATTTTTGTTTGAAATAACTTATGGTTTGGGTGTCAACACTCAGTTTAAAATGCCTTGCCAACCATTTCCTGGTGATTGCAAAATGTAATTTATAAAAAACTGAAAGAGTTTACAATCCATAAAAATCACATATACTTTTTGGAATTATCTCTCTCAGAATTTGTGCATTTCTATTTTGGATGTTCAATTTTTTTTCAAATCCAAACTTGAGATTTCAATCTCCCATTATTCACTTAAACAAAAAGATAAGGCAAATAGATCACAACAAAATGAAAATTTTAGGGTTTATGTATGCAAAGAATTGAAAACTATAATTAATATAAGTAAAGAAAATTATTTCATGCACTAAAAATGAACACCAAAGTTTTGTCATCCATGTTTGGGAAATTCCACTAGTACAACCCCAAATATCTTGGTGGAATTTTATAAGAAAGAGATTTCTAATTGATCCTAACATGTATTAAATATGGATATTCATGCCTGAAACATGTTGAAGATGCAAATGACCTAATGATCCAAAAATTTAGAGTAGTAGAAAAAATTAAATTCTCAGCTTAACGTGCGGTGGGATATGTACTTAAGCGAAACAACCCACTTTTTACCTATTTAAAAAGTGGACCTAACAATCATAGATCATCGTAAATGTTTTGATCAGTTAATAATGTGTACTTACTATACTTTTTGTTAGAAATGACTTATGGTTTGGGAGTCAACTCTTAGTTAAATGGCCTTGCCCCACTTTTTCGATTATTGCAAAATCTAATACAGAAAAAACTAAAAGAATTTTAAATCCTTAAAATTCACACATAATTTTTGGAATTATCACTCTCAGCATTTGTGCATTTCCTTTTTGGATCTTCAATTTTTTTTCAAGTCCAAACTTGAGTTTTCACTCTCCCATTTTTCTCGTAAACAAAAAGATAACGCAAATATATCACAAAAAATTAAAATTTTAGAGTTTATGTATGAAAAAAATCGAAAACTATAATAAATGTAAGTGAATAAAATTATTTCATGCACTAAAAATGAACACCAAGGTTTTATTTTCCATGTTTGGGAAATTCCAATAGTACAACCCCTAATAGCTTGGGGGAATTTTATAAGAAAGATATTTCTAGTTGATCCTAACATGTTTTAAATATAGCTATGCATGCTTGAAACATGTTGAAGAAGTAAATGACCTAATGAACCAAAAATTTAGAGGAGTAGAAAAAATTAAATTCTCAAGTTAACGTGCGGTGGGATATTTACCAGAGCCAAACAACCTACTTTTTGCCTATTTTATAAAAAGCGGACCTAACAATCATAGATCGTCGTAAATGTTTGGTTAGATTAATGATGTGTAATGGCGATACATTTTGCTATAAATGACTTATGGCTTGGGAGTCAATACTCAGTTAAAAATGCCTCGCTCACCCTTTTCTGATCTTTGCAAAACCTAATATATATAAAAAAAAGAGTTTACAATCCTTTAAAATCACAGATACTTTTTTGAATTATCTCTCTCAGCATTTGAGTATTTCCATTTTGTATGTTCAATTTTTTTTCAAACCCAAACTTGAGTTTTCACTCTCCCATTTTTCTCTTAAACAAAAAGATAAGGCAAATAGTTCACCAAAAAATGAAAATTTAAAAATTTATGAATGCAAAAAATTAAAAACTATAATAAATTTAACTGAAGAAAATTATTTCACGCTCTAAAAATGAACACCAAAGTTTTATTATCCATGTTTGGGAAATTCCACTAGTACAACCCCAAACATCTTGATGAAATTTTATAAGAAAGAGATTTCTAATTGATCCTAATATGTTTTAAATATGGATATGCATGCCTGAAACATGTTGAAGATATAGATGACCTTATGATCCAAAGGAGTAGAAAAAATTAAATTCTTAAGTTAACGTGTGGTGTGATATTTACAAGAGCCAAACAACCCACTTTTTGCCTATTTAGAAAAAGCGGACCTAACAATCATAGATCATCATAAATATTTTGAGCGATTAATGATGTGTAACAGCTATACTTTTGGTTAAAAACGACTTATGTCTTGGCAGTATACACGCAGTTAAAAATGCCTCGCCCCCCCCCTTTTCCAATGAGTGCAATAATATATGAGAAACTAAAAGAGTTTACGATCCTTAAAAATCAAAGATACTTTTTGGAATTATCTGTCTCAGCATTTGTGCATTTCCATTTTGGATGTTCAATTTTGTTTAAAATCCAAACTTGAGTTTTAACTCTCCCTTTTTCTAGTGAACAAAATGATAAGGCAAACAGATCACAACAAAATAAAAATTTTAGAGTTTATGTAATAAATGTAAGTGAAGTAAATTGTTTCACGCACTAAAAATGAACACAAAAGTTTATCATCCATTGTTGGGAAATTCCACCTGTACAACCCCTATTAGCTTGGTGGAATTTTATAAGAATCGGACTTAACAATCACAGATGATCATAAATGTTTTGATGGATTAATGATGTGTAACAACTATAATTATTATTAGAAATGACTTTTGGTTTGGGAGTCAACACTCAGTTGAATATGCCTTGCACCGCCCCGCCAAACACCTCCCCCCCCCCCCCCCCCCCCCCCCCCCCCCCCCCCCCCCCTCTCCCATTTTCCTATGATTGGAAAACCTAATATATAAAAAACTAAAAGATTGTAAAAATCCTTAAAAATCACAGATAATTTTTAGAATTATCTCTCTCAGAATTTGTGCATTTCCATTTTAGATATTCAATATTGTTTCAAATCCAAAATTAAGTTTTCACTCTCCCATTTTTCTCGTAAACAAAAAGATAAGGCAAATAGATCACAACATAATGATAATTTTTGAGTTTATGTTTGCAAAAAATTGAAAACTATAATGAATTTAAGTAAATAAAATTATTTCACTCACTAAAATTGAACACCAAAGTTTTATTATCCATGTTTGGGAAATTCCACTATTACAACGCCTAATAGCTATGTGGAATTTTATAAGAAAGAAATTTCTAATTGATCCTAACATGTTTTAAATATAGATATGCATGCCTGAAACATGTTGAAGATGCAAGATAACCTAATGATACAAAAATTTAGAAGAGTAGGAAAAATTAAATTCTCAAGTTAACGTGCAGTGGGATATTTATCTAAGCCAAAGAACCCACTTTTTGCCTATTTACAAAATGCGGACCTAACAATCATAGATCATCATAAATGTCTTGATCAATTAACGATGTTTAACTACTACAATTTTTATTAGAAATGATTTATTGTTTGGGAGTCAAGACCCGGTTAAAAATGCTTCACGCCCCCCCCTTTTCGGATTATTGCAAAACCTAATATATAAAAAAACTAAAGGAGTTTACAATCCTTAAAAATCACAGATACTTGTTGGAATTCTCTTTCTCATCATTTTTGCATTTCCATTTTGTATGTTCTATTTTTTTTTACTTCCTAAGTTGAGTTTTCACTCTCCCTTTTTTTTCTCAAACAAACAGATAAGGCAAAAAGATCATAAAAAAATTTATATTATAGAGTTTATGTATGAAAAAAATTGAAAACTATAATAAATGTAAGTGAAGAAAATTATTTCACGCACTAAAAAAAAAGGCAAAGTTTTGTTATCCATGTTCTGGAAATTCCACTAGTACAACCCCTAATAGCTTGGTGGAATTTTATAAGATAGAGATTTCTAATTGATCCTAACATTTTTTAAATATGGATATGCATGCCTGAAACATGTTGAAGATGCAAATGACCTAATGATCCAAATATTTCAAATAGTAGAAAAAAATAAATACTCAAGTTAACGTGTGGTGGGATATTTACGAAAGCCAAACAACCCACTTTTTGACTATTTACAAAATATGGACCTAACAATCATAGATCATTGTAAATGTCTTGATCGATTAATGGTATGTACCGACTATAATTTTTGTTAGAAATGACTTATTTTTTGGGAGTCTACACTCAGTTAAAAATGCCTCGCCCCCCCTTTTTCGATGATTACAAAGCCTAATATATAAAAAAATAAAAGAGTTTACAATGCTTAACAATCACATATAGTTTTTTCAAATATCTCTCTCAGAATTTGTACTTTTCTATTTTGGATGTTCAATTTTTTTTCCAATCCAAAGTAGAGTTTTCACTCGCCCATTTTTCTCAAAAACAAAACGATAAGGCAAATAGATCACAACAAAATGAAAATTTTAGAGTTTATGTATGCAAAAAATTGAAAACTCTAATAAATGTAAGTGAATAAAATTATTTCACGCACAAAAAATGAACACCAAAGTTTTGTTATCCATGTTTGGGAAAATTCACTAGTACAACCTAATAGCTTGGTGGAATTTTATAAGAAAGAGATTTTTAATTGATCCTAACTTGTTTTAAATATAGATATGCATGCCTGAAACATGTTGAAGATGCAAATGATCCAAAAATTTAGAGGAGTAGAAAAAATTAAATTCTCAAGTTAAACTGCGGTGGGATATTTATCAGAGCCAAACAACCCACTTTTTTCCTATTTACAAATAGGGGACCTAACAATCATAAATCATCATAAATGTTTGGTTAGATTAATTATGTGCGACGGGGATACTTTTTGTTAGAAATGACTTATGGTTTGGGAGTCAACACTCAGTTAAAAATGTCTCACCCACCCTTTTCTGATCTTTGCTAAACCTAATATATAAAAAAAAAGAATTTACAATCCTTAAAAATCACAGATACTTTTTTTAAATTATCTCTCTTAGCATTTGTGCATTTCCATTTTGGATGTTCAATTTTTTTCAAAACCCAAACTTGAGTTTTCATTCTCCCATTTTTCTCGTAAACAAAAAGATAAGGTAAATAGATGAAAACAAAATGAAAATTTTAAAGTTCATGTATGCATAAAATTAAAAACTATAATAAATGTAAGGGAAGAAAATTATTTCATGTACTAAAAATGAACACGAAGTTTTGCTATCCATGTTTGGAAAATTCCACAAGTACAACCCCAAATATCTTGATAGAATTTTATAAGAAAGAGATTTCTAATTGATCCTAACATGTTTTATATATGGATCTGCATGCTTGAAATATGTTGAAGATACAAATGACCTAATGATCCAAAGGTATAGAAAAATTAAATTCTGAAGTTAACGGGTGGTGGGATATTTATAGGAGCCAAACAACCCACCTTTTGCCTATTTACAAAAAGCAGACCTAACAATCATAGATCATCATAAATATTTTGATCGATTAATGATTTGTAACGGCTATACTTTTGGTTAGAAATGACATATGGCTTGGCAGTCAACACACAATTAATATAAAAACCTAATATATATATATATAAAAAGTATACAATCCTTAAAAATAACAAATAATTTTTGGCATTATCTTTCTCAGCATTTGAGCATTTCCATTTTGGATGTTCAATTTTTTTTCAAATCCAAACATGAGTTTTCACTCTCCCATTTTTCTCGAAAACAAAAAGAAAAAGCAAATAGATCACAAAAAATGAAAATTTTATGTATACAAAAAATTGAAGTGAAGAAAATTATTTCACGCACTAAAAATGAACACCAAAGTTTTGTTATCCATGTTTGGGAAATTCCACTAGTACAACACCTAATAGCTTGGTGGAATTTTATAAGAAAGATTTCTAATTGATCCTAACATGTTTTAAATATGGACATGCATGCCTGAAACATGTTAAAGATGCAAATGACCTAATGATCTAAAAAATTTACCAAAGCCAAACAACCCAGTTTTTGCCCATTTACAAAAAGCAGACCTAACAATCAAAGATCATCGTAAATGTTTTGATCGATTAATGATGTGTAACGGCTATAATTTTTGTTAGAAATGACTTATGGATTGGGAGTCAACACTCAGTTAAAAATGCGTAGCCAAACCTTTTCTGATGATTGCAAAACCTAATTTATAAAAAACTAAAAGAGTTTACAATCCATAAAAATCATAGATAATTTTTGGAATTATCTCTCTTAGTATTTGTGCATTTCTATTTTGGATGTTCAATTTTTTTTCAAATCCAAACTTGAATTTGCACTCTCCCATTTTTCTCTTAAACAAAAAGATAAGGCAAATAGATCACAAAAAAATGAAAATTTTAGAGTTTATGTACGCAAAAGTTTGAAAACTATAATAAATGTAAGTGAAGAAATTTCACGCACTAAAAATGAACACCAAAGTTTTGTCATCCATGTTTGGAAAATTACACTAGTACAACCCCAAATATCTTGGAGGAATTTTATAAGAAAGAGATTTCTAATTGATCATAACATGTTTTAACTATGGATATTCATGCCTGAAACATGTTGAAGATGCAAATGACCTAAAGAACCAAAAATTTAGAGTAGTAGAAAAAATTAAATTCTTAGGTTAACGTGCGGTGGGATATTTACCTGAGCAAAAAAACCCAGTTTTTGCCTATTTACAAAAAGCGGACCTAACAATCATTGATCATCATAAATATTTTGATTGGTTAATGATGTTTAACTACTATACTTTTTGCTAGAAATGACTTATGGTTTGGGAGTCAACACTCAGTAAAAAGGTCTCGCCCCCCCCCCCCCCCTTTCAGATGATTGCAAAACCAAAAATATAAAACACTAAAAGAATTTACAATCCTTAAAAATCACAGATACTTTTAGGAATTATCTCTCTCAGCATGTGTGCATTTCCTTTTTGGATGTTCAATTTTTTTTTAAGTCCAAACTTGAGTTTTCACTCTCCAATTTTTCTCGTAAAGAAAAAGCCAACGCAAATAGATGACAACAAAATGAAAATTTTAGAGTTTATGTACGCAAAAAATCGAAGAACTAAAATAAATGTATGAAAGAAAATTTTTTCATGCACTAAAAATGAACACCAAAGTTTTTCCATCAATGTTGGGGAAATTCCACTAGTACAACCCCTAATAGCTTTGTGGAATTTTATGAGAAAAAGATTTCTAATTGATCCGAACATGTTTTAAATATGGATATGCATGCCAGAAACATCACGATGATGCAAATGACCTAATGATCCAAAAATTTTGAGTAGGAAAAATTAAATTCTCAAGTTAACGTGTGATGGGATATTTACTAGAGCCAAACAAGGCACTTTTTGCCTATTTACAAAATGCGGACCAAACAATCATAGAATATCATAAATGTCTTGATCGATTAATGATGTGTAACCGCTATAATTTTTGTTAGAAATGACTTCTGGTTTGGATGTCGACACTCGGTTAGGAATGCCACGCACCCCCCCCCCCCCCCCCCCATTTTTCCGATGGTTGAAAAACTAATAGAGTTTACAATCCTTAAAAATCACAGAAACTTTTTGGAATTTTCTCTATCAGCATTTGTGTATTTCCATTTTGGATGCTTAATTTTTTTTCAAATCAAAACTTGAGTTTTCACTCTCCCATTTTTCTCGTAAACAAAAAGAAAACTATAATAAATATAAGTGAAGAAAATTATTTCTTGCACTAAAAATGAACACCAAAGTTTTGTTATCGAAATTCCACTACTACAACCCCTAGTAGCTTGGTGGAATTTTATATGAAAGAGATTTCTAATTGATCCTAACAATCTTTAAATATGGATAAGCCTCAAACATGTTGAAGATGCAAATGACCTAATGATCCAAATATTTCTAGGAGTAGAAAAAATTAAATTCTCAAGTTAATGTGTGGTAGGATATTTATCAGAGAAAAACAACCGACTTTTTGCCTATTTACAAAAAGCGGACCTAACAGTCATAGATCATCAAAAATGTTTCGGTCAATTAATGATGTGTAATGGCCATAATTTTTGCTAGAAATGACTTATGGTTTGGGAGTAAACACTAAGTTTATAATGCCATGCCCACCGTTTTTCAATAATTGCCAAACCTACTATATTAATCACATATACTCTTTGGAATTATTTTGCTTAGCATTTGTGCATTTCCATTTTGGATGTTCAATTTTTTTTCAAATCCAGACTTGAGTTTTCACTCTCCCATTTTTCTCATAAACAAAAAAATAAGGCAAATAGATCACAAAAAAATGAAATTTTTTGAGTTTATATATGCAAAAAAATGAAAAATATCATAAACGTAAGTGAAGTAAATTATTTCACGCACTAAAAATGAACAGAAAAGTTTTTTTTCCATGGTTGGGTAATTCCAGCAATACAACCCCTAATAGCTTGGTGGAATTTTATAAGAATGAGATTTCTAAAAGATCCTAACATGTTTTAAATATAGATATGCATCCCGGAAACAAATTGAAGATGCAAATGATGTAATGATCGAAAAATTTCAACGTGCAAAAAAAATTAAATTCTCAAATAAACTTGCGGTGGGATATTTACCAGAGCAAAACCACGCACTTTTTAACTATTTACAAAAAGCGGAACTAAGTATCATAGATCATCGTAAATGTCTTGATCGATTAATGCTATATAACATCTATAATTACTGTCAGAAATGACTTATGGTTTGGTAGTCAACACTCAGTTGAAAATGGCTCGCCCCCCCCCCCCCCCCCCCCCCCCCCCCCCCCCCCCCTTTTTCGATGATTGTAATACCTAATATATGAAAAACTAAAAGAGTTTACGATCCTTAAAAATCAAATATAATATTTTGAATTATCTGTCTCAGCATTTGTGCATTTCCATTTTGGATGTTCAATTTTTTTTCAAATCCAAACTTGAGTTTTCACTCTCCCTTTTTCTCGTAAACAAAAAGATAAAGCAAATAGATCACAACAAAATGAAAATTTTAGAGTTTATGTATGCAAAAATTTGAAAACTATAATAAATGTAAGTGAAGTAAATTATTTCACGCACTAAAAAGGAACACAAAAGTTTTGTTATCCGTGGTTGGGAAATTCCACCTGTACAACCCCTAATAGCTTGGTGGAATTTTATAAGAAAGAGATTTCTAATTGATCCTAACATGTTTTAAATATAGATATGCATGCTTGAAACATGTTGAAGATTCAAATGACCTAATGATCCAAAAATTTCAAGGAGTAGGAAAAATTAAATTCTCAAGTTAACGTGCAGTGGGATATTTACAAGAGCCAAACAAACCACTTTTTGTCAATTTTCAAAAAGCGGACCTAACAATTATAGATCATCATAAATGTTTTGGTCGATTAATGTTGAGTAACGGCTATAATTTTTGCTAGAAATGACTTATGTTTTGGGAGTCAACACTCAATTAAAAATGCCTCGCCCCCCCATTTTCGATGATTGCAAAACCTAATATATACAAAACCAAAAGAGTTTATGGTCCTTAAAAATTACAGATACCAATTTGGAATTATCTCTCTCAGCATTTGTGCTTTTCCTTTTTGGATGTTCAATTTTTTTCAAATCCAAACTTGAGTTTTCTCTCTCCCACTTTTCTCGTAGACAAAAAGATAAGGCAAATAGATCACAAGAAAATTAAAATTTTAGAGTTTATGTATGCAAAAAATTGTAAACAATAATAAATCTAAGTGAAGAAAATTATTTATCTCACTAAAAATGAACACCAAACTTTTGTTATCCAAGTTTGGGAAATTCCACCAGTACAACCCCTAATAGTTTGAAGTGAAGAAAATTATTTATCTCACTAAAAATGAACACCAAAGTTTTGTTATCCATGTTTGGGAAATTCCACTAGTACAACCCCAAATAGTTTGGTGGAATTTAATGAGAAAGAGATTTCTAAAAGATTCTAACATGTTTTAAATAGGGATATGCACGCCTAAAGCATGTTGAAGATTCAAATGACCTAATGATCGAAACACTTCAAGGAGTAGAAAAAATTAAATTCTCAAATTAATGTGCGGTGGGATATTTACCCGAGCCAAACAACCCACTTTTTGCCAATTTTCAAAAAGCGGACCTAACAATCTTAGATCATCGTAAATGTTTTGATCAATTAATGATGTGTAATGGCTTTAATTTTTGTTTGAAATAACTTGAGGTTTGGGAGTCAACACTCAGTTAAAAATGCCTTGCCAACCCTTTCCTGATGATTGCAAAACGTAATTTATAAAAAACTAAAAGAGTTTACAATCCATAAAAATCACAGATATTTTTTGGAATTATCTCTCTCAGAATTTGTACATTTCTATTTTGGATGTTCAATTTTTTTTCAAATCCAAACTTGAGTTTTCACTCTCCCATTTTTCTCTTAAACAAAAAGATAAGGCAAATAGATCACAACAAAATGAAAATTTTAGGGTTTATGTATGCCAAGAATTGAAAACTATAATTAATATAAGTAAAGAAAATTATTTCACGCACTAAAAATGAACACCAAAGTTTTGTCATCCATGTTAGGGAAATTCCACTAGTACAACCCCAAATATTTGGGAGGAATTTTATAAGAAAGAGAATTCTAATTGATCCTAACATGTGTTAAATATGGATATTCATGCCTGAAACATATTGAAGATGCAAATGACCTAATGATCATAAATTTAGAGTAGAAGAAAAAATTAAATTCTCAGCTTAACGTACGGTGGGATATGTACCTGAGCCAAACAACCCACTTTTTGCCTATTTACAAAAAGCGGACCTAACAATCATAGATCATCGTAAATGTTTTGATCAGTTAATGATGTGTAACTACTATAATTTTTGTTAGAAATGACTTATGGTTTGGGAGTCAACTCTGAGTTAAATGGCCTCGCCCCCCTTTTCCGATGATTGCAAAACCTAATATATAAAAAAAATAAAAGAATTTAAAATCCTTAAAATTCACACATAATTTTTGGAATTACCACTCTCAGAATTTGTGCATTTCCTTTTTGGATGTTCAATTTTTTTTCAAGTCCAAACTTGAGTTTTCACTCTCCCATTTTTCTCGTAAACAAAAAGATAACGCAAATATACCACAAAAAAATGAAAATTTTAGAGTGTATGTATGAAAAAAATCGAAAACTATAATAAATGTAAGTGAATAAAATTATTTCATGCACTAAAAATGAACACCAAGGTTTTGTTTTCCATGTTTGGGAAATTCCACTAGTAAAACCCCCAATTGCTTGTTGGAATATTATAAGAAAGCGATTTCTAGTTGATCCTAACATGTTTTAAATATAGCTATGCATGCCTGAAACATGTTGAAGAAGTAAATGACCTAATGATCCAAAAATTTAGAGGAGTAAAAAAAATTAAATTCTCAAGTTAACGTGGGGTGGGATATTTACCAGAGCCAAACAACCTACTTTTTGCCTATTTTATAAAAAGCGGACCTAACAATCATAGATCGTCGTAAATGTTTGGTTAGATTAATGATGTGTAACGGTTATACATCTTGCTAGAAATGACTTATGGTTTGGGAGTCAACACTCAGTTAAAAATGCCTCGCTCACCCTTTTCTGATCTTTGCAAAACCTAATATATAAAAAACAAAAAGAGTTTACAATCCTTAAAAATCACAGATACTTTTTTGAATTATCTCTCTCAGCATTTGGGTATTTCCATTTTGTATGTTCAATTTTTTTTCAAACCCAAACTTGAGTTTTCACTCTCCCATTTTTCTCTTAAACAAAAAGATAAGGCAAATAGATCACAACAAAAAGAAAATTTTAAAATTTATGAATGCAAAAAATTAAAAACTATAATAAATTTAACTGAAAATATTATTTCACGCACTAAAAATGAACACCAAAGTTTTATTATCCACGTTTGGAAAATTCCACTAGTACAACCCCAAATATCTTGATGAAATTTTATAAGAAAGATATTTCTAATTGATCCTAAAATTTTTTAAATATGGATATGCATTCCTGAAACATGTAGAAGATATAGATGACCTTATGATCGAAAGGAGTAGAAAAAGTTAAATTCTTAAGTTACGTGTGGTGTGATATTTATAAGAGCCAAACAACCCACTTTTTGCCTATTTAGAAAAAGCGGACCTAACAATCATAGATCATCATAAATATTTTGATTGATTAATGATGTGTAACAACAATACTTTTGGTTAAAAATGACTTATGCCTTGGCAGTATACACGCAGTTAAAAATGCCTCGCCCCCCCTTTTCCAATGAGTGCAATAATATATGAGAAACTAAAAGAGTTTACGATCCTTAAAAATCAAAGATACTTTTTGGAATTATCTGTCTCAGCATTTTTGCATTTTCATTTTGCATGTTCAATTTTGTTTCAAATCCAAACTTGAGTTTTAACTCTCCCTTTTTCTAGTGAACAAAATGATAAGGCAAATTGATCATAACAAAATGAAAATTTTAGAGTTTATGTAATAAATGTAAGTGAAGTAAATTATTTCACACACTAAAAATGAACACAAAAGTTTTATTATCCATTGTTGGGAAATTCCACCCGTACAACCCCTATTAGCTTGGTGGAATTTTATAAGAAAGAGATTTCTAATTGATCCTGACATGTTTTAAATATAAATATGCATGCCTGAAATATGTTGAAGATGCAAATGACCTAATGATCCAAAAATTTCAGGAGTAGGAAAAATTAAATTCTCAAGTTAACGTTTACAAGAACGAAACAACCCACTTTTTGGCAATTTACAAAAGTCTGACCTAACAATCCATCATAAATGTTTTGATCGATTAACGATGTGTAACGGATATAATTTTTGTTAGAAATGATTTATGGTTTGGGAATGAACACTCAATTAAAAATGCCTCGCCCCCCCTTTTCTGATAATTTCAAAACCTAATATATACAAAACCAAAAGAGTTTACAATCCACAAAATTCAGAGATACTTTTTGGAATTATCACTCTCATTATTTCTGCATTTCTATTTTCGATGTTCAATTTTTTTCAAATCCAAACTTGAGTTTTCACTCTCCCATTTTTCTGTTAAACAAAAAGATAAGGCAAATAGATCACAACAAAAGGAAAATTTAAGAGTTTATGTATGCAAAAATTTGAAAACTATAATAAATGTAAGCGAAGAAAATTATTTCACACACTACAAATGAAGTCCAAAGTTTTCTTATCTATGTTTGGGAAATTCCACTTGTACAACCCCAAATTGCTTGGTGGAATTTTATGAGAAAGAGATTTCTAATTAATCCTAACATGTTTTAAATATGGATATGCATGCCTAAAACATGTTGAAGATGAAAATGACCTAATGATCCAAACATTTCAAGGAGTAGGACAAATTAAATTCTCAAGTTAACGAGTGGTGGGATATTTACTTGAGCAAAACAACCCACTTTTTGCCTATTTACAAAAAGCGGACCAAACAATCGATGATCATCGTAAATATTTTGATCGATTAATGATGTGTAACGGATATAATTTTTATTGGAAATGACTTATGGTTTCGGAGTCAACACTCAGTTACAAATGCCTTATGGTTTACGATACTTAAAAATGACAGAAACACTTTGGAATTATCTCTCTTAGCATTTGTGAATTTCTATTTTGGATGTTCAATTTTTTTTCAAATCCAAACTTGAGTTTTCACTCTCCGATTTTACTTGTAAACAAAAAGATAGGGCAAATAGATCACAATAAAATGAAAATTTCAGAGTTTATGTATGCGAAAAAATTGAAAACCATAATAAATGCTATTGAAGAAAATAATTTCACACACTAAAAATGAACACCGAAATTTTGTTATCCATGTTTCCACTACTACAACCCCTAATACCATGAAGGATTTTTATAAGAAAGAGATTTATTATTGATCCTAACTTGTTTTAATTATGGATACGTATGCCTGAAACTTGTTGAAGATACAAAGGATCTAATGATCCAAAAATTTTAAGTAGTCCGAATAATTAAATTCTCAACTTAACTTGTGGTGGGATATTTACTAGAGCCAAACAACCCACTCTTTGCGTATTTACAAAAAGCGGACCTAACAAGCATAGATAATCATAAATGTTTTGATTGATTAAATATGTGTAACGGCTACAATTTTTGTTAGAAATGACTTATGGTTTGGGAGTCTACACACACTTAAAAATTCCTTGCCCCTCCTTTTTCGATGATTGTGAAACCTAATATATAAAAAACTAAAAGAGTTTACAATCCTTAAAAAATTGTAGATACCTTTTGGAATTATCTCTCTTAGCATTTGTGCTTTTCCATTTTGGGTGTTCAATTTTTTTTCAAATCCAAAGTTGAGTTTTCACTCTCCCATTTTTCTTGTAAACAAAAAGATAAGGCAAATAGATCACAACAAAATGAAATTTTTTAGATTTTATGTATGAAAAAAATTGAAAACTATAATAAATATAAGTGAAGTAAATTATTTCACGCACTATAATTGATCAAAAATTGTTTGGGAAATTCCACTTGTACAACCCCAAATAGCCTGGTGGAATCTTATAAGAAAGTGATTTCTAATTGATCCTAACATGTTTTTGAGTATAGATATGCATGCCTAAAACATATTGAAGATGAAAATGACCTAATCATCGAAAAATTTCAAGGTGTAGGAAAAATAAATTTCTCAAGTTAACGTGCGGTGGGATATTTACTTGAGCCAAACAACCCTCTTTTTGCGTATTTACAAAAAGTGGACCTAACAATCATAGATCATCGTAAATGTTTTGATTGATTAATGATGTGTAACGACTACAATTTTTATTAGAAATGACTTATGATTTGGGAGTCAACACTCAGTTAAAAATGCCTCACCAAATCTTTTTTAGGTGATTGCAAAACGTAATATATAAAAAACTAAAAAAGTTTAAAATCATTAAAAATCACAGATAATTTTTTTAATTATCGTTCTTAGCATTTGTACATTTCCATTTTGGATGTTCAATTTTTTTCAAATCCAAATTTGATTTTTCACTCTCCCATTTTTCTCGTAAAGAAAAAAATAAGACAAATAGATCACAACAAAATGAAAATTTTAGAGTTTCTATTTGCAAAAAAATGAAAACTATAATAAATATAAATGAAGAAAATTTTTTCATGAACAAAAAATGAACACTAAAGTTTTGTTATCCATGTTTGGGAAATTCCACCAGTACGACCCCAAATAGATTGGTGGAATTTGAAAAGAAAGAGATGTCTTATTGTTCCTAACATGTTTCAAATATGGACAAACATGCCTGAAACATGTTGAAGATGGAAATGACCTAATGATCCAAAACTTTCAAGGAGTAGAAAAAATTAAATTCTCAAGTTAACATGTGGTGGGATATTTATCAGAGCCAAACAACCCACTTTTTGCCAATTTACAAAAAGCGGACCTAATAATCATAGATCATCACCAATATTTGGATCGATTAATGATGTGTAACGGCTATAATTTTGGTTAGATATGACTTATGGTTTGGTAGTCAACACTCAGTTGAAAATGGCTCACCCCCCCCTTTGCGATGATTGTAATTCATACAAGAAAAACTAAAAGAGTTTACAATCCATAAAAATAAAAGATACTTTTTTGAATTATCTGTCTCAGTATTTGTGCGTTTCCATTTTGGGTGTTCAATTTTGTTTCAAATCCAAACTTCAGGTTGAACCCTCCCATTTTCTCATAAACAAAAAGGTAAGGCAATTAGATCACAACAAATTGAAATTTTTTGATTTTATGTATAAAAAAAATGAAAACTATAATAAATGTAAGTGAAGTAAATTATTTCACTCACTAAAAATGAACAGAAAAGTTTTGTTATCCATGGTTGGGAAATTCCACCATTACAACCCCTAACAGCTTGGTGGAATTTTATAAGAAAGAGATTTCTAATTGATCCTAACATGTTTTAAATATAGAAATGCAATCCTGAAATATGTTGAAGATGCAAATGACCTAATGATTTAAAAATTTCAAGGAGTAGGAAAAATTAAATTCTCAAGTTAACGTGTTGTGGGATATTTACAAGAGCCAAACAAGCCACTTTTTGCCTATTTACAAAAAGCAGACCTAACAATCATAGATCATTGTAAATGTTTTGATAGATTAATGATGTGTAACGACTATAATTTTTGTTAGAAATGATGTACGGTTTGGGAGTCAACACTCAATTAAAAATGTCTCACCCCTCCTTTTCCGATGATTGTAAAACCTAGTATATATAAAACCAAAAGAGTTTACAGTCCTTAAAAATTACAGATACCATTTTGGAATTATCTCTCTCAACATTTTTTCATTTCCATTTTGGATGTTCAATTTTTTTTCAAATCCAAACTTAAGTTTTCTCTCTCCCATTTATCTCGTAAACAAAAAGATAAGGCAAATAGATCACAAGAAATTGAAAATTTTAGAGTTTATGTAAGCAAAAAATTGAAAACTATAATAAATGTAAGTGAAGAAAATTATTTCATGCACTAAAAATGAACACCAAAGTTTTGTTATCCATGTTTGGGAAATTCCACCAGTACAACCCCTAATAGCTTGTTGGAATTTTATAAGAAAAAGATTTCTAACTGATCTAAACATGTTTTAAATATGGATATGCAAGCATGAAACATGTTGTAGATGCAAATGACCAAATGATCCAAACATTTCAAGTAGTAGTAAAAATTAAATTCTCAAGTTAACGTGCGGTGGGATATTTACCAAAGCCAAACAACCCATTTTTTGCCTATTTACAAAAACCGGACCTAACAATCATAGATCATCATAAATATTTTGATTAATTAATGATGTGTAACGGGTATAATTTTTGTTAGAAATGACTTATGGTTTGGGAGTCAACACTCAGTTAAAAATGCCTCGCCCTCCCTTTTCATATGGTTGCAAAACCTAATTTATAAAAAAATAAAAGAGTTTACAATCCATAAAAATCACAGATACTTTTTTGAATTATCTCTCTCAGCTTTTATGCTTTTCTATTTTGGATGTTCAATTTTTTTTCAAATCCAAACTTGAGTTTTCACTCTCCCATTTTTCTCTTAAACAAAAAGATAAGGTAAATAGATCACAACAAAAAGAAAATATTAGAGTTTATGTATGCAAAAAATTGAAAACTATAATAAATGTAGGTGAAGAAAAATTTTCACGCACTAAAAATGAACACCAAATTTTGGTAATCAATGTTTGGGAAATTCCAATTGTACAACCCCTAATAGCTTGGTGGAATTTTATAAGAAAGAGATTTCTAATTAATCCTAACATGTTTTAAATATGGATATGTATGCCTCAAATATGTTGAAGATGCAAATGACCTAATGATCCAAACATTTCAAGGAGTAGGACAAATTAAATTCTCAAGTTAACGAGAGGTGGGATATTTACAAGAGCCAAACAACCCACTTTTTGCCTATTTATAAAAAGCGGACCAAATAATCACAGATCATCTCGTAAATGTTTTGATCGATTATTGATATGTAACGGCTATAATTTTTGTTAGAAATGACTTATGTTTTGGGAGTCAACACTCAGTTAAAAATGCCTCGCCCCCATTTTTCCTATGATATCCAAACCTAGTTTATAAAAAATTAAAAGAGTTTATGATCCTAAAAATGACAGAAACTCTTTGGAATTATCTCTCTCAGCATTTGTGAATTTCTATTATGGATGTTCAATATTTTTTCAAATCCAAACTTGAGTTTTCACTCTCCCATTTTACTTGTAAACAAAAATATAAGGCAAAAATATCACAATAAAATGAAAATTTTAGAGTTTATGTATGCGAAAAAATTGAGAACTATAATAAATATTAGAGGAGAAAATAATTTCACGCACTAAAAATGAACACGGAAATTTTGTTATCCATGTTTGGGAAATTCCACTAGTTCAACCCCAAATAGCTTGGTGGATTTTTATAAGAAAGAGATTTCTTATTTATCCTAACATGTTTTAAATATAGATACGCATGCTTGAAACATGTTGAAGATGCAAAGGATCTAATGATTCTAAAATTTCAAGGAGTCAATAAAATTAAATTCTCAAGTTAACGTGCGGAGGGATATTTACTAGAGCCAAAAAACCTACTTTTTGCCTATTTACAAAAAGCAGACCTAACAATCATAGATAATTGTAAATGTTTTGATTGATTAATGATGTGTAATGGCTATAAATTTTTTTAGAAATGCTTATGGTGTCGGAGTTTACACTCAGTTAAAAATTCCTTGCCCCTCCTTTCCCAATGATTCCAAAACCAAATATATAAAAAACTGAAAGAAGTTACAATCCTTAAAAATCACATATACCTATTGGAATTATCTCTGTCAGCATTTTTACATTTCTATTTTGGATGTTCAATTTTTTTCAAATCCAAATTTGAGTTTTCAATCTCCCATTTTTCTTGTACACAAAAAGATAAGGCAAAACGATCTCAACAAAATGAAAATTTTAGAGTTTTTGTATGCAAAAAATGGAAAACTATAATAAATGTAAGTGAAGAAAATTATTTCACGAACTAAAAATGAACACCAAAGTTTTGTTATCCATGTTTGGGAAATTCCACCAGTATAACCCCTAATAGATTTGTGGAATTTTATAAGAAAGAGATTTATTATTGATCGTAACATGTTTTAAATATGGATAAGCATACCTGAAACATGTTGAAGATTCAAATGACCTAATGATCCAAAAATTTTGAGTAGAAAAAATTAAATTCTCAAGTTAACGTGCGGTGGGATATTTACCAGAGTCAAACAACCCACTTTTTGCCTATTTACAAAAAGCGGATCTAACAATCATAGATCATCGTAAATGTTTTGATCGATTAATGATGTGTAACGGCTATACTTTTTGTTAGAAATGACTTATGGTTTGGGAGTCAACACTCAGTCAAAAATGCCTCGCCCCCTCTTTTTTTATGATTGCAAAACCTAATATATGTAAAACCAAAAGAGTTTACAATCCTTAAAAGTCACAGGTACTTCTTGGAATTAACTCTCTTAGCATTTGTGCATTTCCATTTGGGATGTTCAATTTTTTTCAAATAAGCACTTGAGTCTTCTCTCTCACTTTTTTCTCGTAAACAAAAAAAGGCAAATAGATGAAAACAAAATGAAAATTTAAGAGTTTATGTATGCAAAAAATTGAAAACTATAATAAATGTAAGTGAAAAAAATTATTTCGCGCACTAAAAATGAACACAAAAGTTTTGTTAACGGCTTTAATTTTTGTAACAAATGACTCATGGTTTGGGTGTCAACACTTAGGTAAAAATGCCTCGTCCCCCCTTTTCCTATGTTTACAAAACCTAATATAAAAAAACTAAAAGAGTTTACAATCTTTAAAATCACAAATACTTAGCATTTGTGCATTTCCATTTTGGATGTTTAATTTTTTTTCAAATCCAAATTTGAGTTTTTATTCTCCCATTTTTCTGGTAAACAAAAAATGAGGCAAATAGATCAGAACAAAATAAAAATTTTAGAGTTTATGTATGCAAAAAATTGAAAACAACAATAAATCTAAGTGAAGAAAATTATTTCACGCACTAAAAATCAACACCAATGTTTTTTTATCCATGTATGGGAAATTCCACCAATACAACCCCTAATAGCTTGGTGGAATTTTATAAGAAAGTGATTTCTAAAATATCCTAACATGTATTAAATTTGGATATGCATGCCTGAAACATGTTGAAGATACAAATGATCTAATGATCCAAAAATTTGAAGGAGTAGAAAGAAATAAATTCACAAGTTAACGTTCAGTGTGTTATTTACTAAAGCCCAACAACCCATTTTTTGCCAATTTACAACTTATGGACTTAACAATCATAGATCTTCATCAATATTTTGATCGATTAATGATGTGTAACGGCTTTAATTTTTGTTAGAAATGACTTTTGGTTTGGGAGTGAACACTCGGGTAAAAATGCCTCGCCCCCCCTTTCCCTATGTTTACAAAACCCAATATATAAAAAACTAAAAGAGTTTACAATCCTTAAAAATCACAGATACTTTTTGGAATTATCTCTCTCAGCAATTGTGCATTTCCATTTTGGATGTTCAATTTTTTTTCAAATCCAAACTTGAGTTTTCATTCTCCCATTTTTCTTGTAAAAAAAGATAAGGCAAATAGATCATAACAAAATGATAATTTTAGAGTTTATGTATGAAAAAAATTGAAAACAACAATAAATATGAGTGAAAAAAATTATTTCACGCACTAATAATGAACACCAATTTTTGTTATCCATGTTTGGGAAATTCCACCAGTACGACCCCTAATAGCTTACTGGAATTTTATAAGAAAATAATTTCTTAAATATCCTAACTTGTTTTCAAATGACCTAATGATCCAAAAATTTCAGGGACTAGAAAAAATTAAATTTTCAAGTTAACGTGCGGTGGGATATTTACCAGAGCCAAACAACACTCTTTTTGCCTATTTACAAAAAGCGGACCTAACATTAATAGATCATCATAAATGTTTTGAATGGTTAATGATGTGTAGCGGCTATAATTTTTTATAGAAATGACTTATGGTTTGGGAGTCAACACTCAATTAAAAATGCCTCGCCACCCTTTTCTGATGATTGCAAAATCTAATTTATAAAAAATTAAAAGAGTTTAAAATCCCTAAAAATCACAGATAATTTTTAGAATTATCTCTCTCAACATTTGAACATTTCCATTTTGGATGTTCAATTTTTTTTCAAATCCAAACTTGAGTTTTCTCTCTCCAATTTTACTTGTAAACAAAAAGATAAGGCAAATAGATCAGAAAAAAAAATGAAAATTTTAGAGTACATGTATGCAAAAAAATTGAAAACTATAATAAATGTAAGTGAAAAAAATAATTTCACTCACTAAAAATGAACATCAAAATTTTGTTATCCATGTTTGGAAAATTCCACTAGTACAACCCCTAATAGCTTGGTGGAATTTTATAAGAAAGAGATTTCTAATTTATTCTAACATGTATTAAATATGGATATGCATGCCTGAAACATGTTGAAGATGCAAATGATCTATTGATCCAAAAATTTGAAGGAGTAGAAAGAAATTAATTCACTAGTTAACGTGCGGTAGGTTATATACCAAAGCCAAACAACCCAGTTTTTGCCAATTTACAACAAGTGGACTTAACAACCATAGATAATCATCAATATTTTGATCGATTAATGATGTGTAACAACTTTAATTTTTGTTATAAATGACTTATGGTTTGGGCGTGAACAATCACATAAAAATGTCTCCCACTGCTCTTTCCGATGATTGCAAAACCTAATATATAAAAAACTAAAAGTGTTTACAGACCTTAAAAATCACAAATACTTTTTAGAATTATCACTTTCAGAATTTGCGCATATCCATTTTGGAAATTCAATTTTTTTTCAAATCCAAACTTGAGTTTCCACTCTCCCATTAAACTCATAAACAAAAAGATAAGGCAAATCGATCACAACAAAATGAAAATTTTAGTGTCTATGTATGCAAAAAATTGAAAACTACAATAAATTTAAGTGAAGAAAATTATTTCATGCTCTAAAAATGAGCACAAAAGTTTTATTATCCAAGTTTAGGAAATTCCACCAGTACAACCCCTAATAGCTTGGTGGAATTTTATAAGAAAGAAATTTCTAATTGATCCTGACATGTTTTAAATGTGGATATGCATGCCTAAAATATGTTGAAGATGCCAATGACCTAATGATCCAAACCTTTCAAGGCGTAGGACAGATTAAATTCTCAAGTTAGCGAGTGGTGGGATATTTACCAGAGCCAAACAACCCACTTTTTGCCTATTTACAAAAATTGGGCCAAACTATCACAGATCGTCGTAAATGTTTTGATCGAATAATGATGTGTAACGGCTATAATGTTTTTTAGAAATGACTTTTGGTTTGGGAGTCAACACTCAGTTAAAAATGCCTATGAAATCAAAACCTAATATATAAAAAACTAAAAGAGTTTACGATCCTTAAAAATGACAAATACTCTTTGGAATTATCACTCTCAGCATATGTGAATTTCTATTTTGGATGTTCAACTTTTTTCAAATCCAAACTTGAGTTGTCACTCTCCCATTTTACTTGTAAACAAAAAGATGAGGCAAATAGATCACGATAAAATGAAAATTTTAGAGTTTATGTATGCGAAAAAATTGAAAACTATAATAAATGTTAGTGAAGAAAATAATTTCAAGCGCTAAAAATGAACACCGAAATTTTGTTATCCATGTTTGGGAAATTCCACTAGTACAACCCCTAATAACTTGATGGATTTTTATAAGAAAGAGATTTCTTATTGATCCTAACATGTTTTAATTATGGATACACATGCCTGAAACATGTTGACGATGCAAAGGATCTAATGATCCAAAAATTTGAACGAGTCAAAAAAATTAAATTCTCAAGTTAACGTGCGGTGGGATATTTACTAGAGCCAAACAATCCACTTTTCGCCTATTTACGAAAAGCGGACCTAACAATCGTAGATAATAATAATTTTTTTGATTGATTAATGATGTGTAATGGATATAATTTTTGTTAGAAATTACTTATGGTTTGGGAGTCTACACTTTGTTAAAAATTCCTTGCCCCTCCTTTTCTGTTGATTGCAAAACCTAATATATAAAAAATAAAAGAGTTTACAATCCTTAAAAATCACAGATACCTTTTGGAATTATCTCTCTCAGCATTTGTTCATTTCTATTTTGGATGTTCAATATTTTTCAAATCCAAAGTTGCGTTTTCACTATCCCTTTTTTTTCGCAACCAAAAAAATTAGCCAAATAGATCACAACAAAATGAAAATTTTAGATTTTATGTATGCAAAATATTGAAAACTATAATAAATGTAAGTGAAGAAAATAATTTCACGAACTAAAAATGAACACCAAAGTTTTGTTAGCCATGTTTGGGAAATTCCACAATTACAACCCCTAATAGATTGGTGGAATTTTATAAGAAAGAGATTTCTTATTGATCCTAACATGTTTTAAATATGGATAAGCATGCCTGAAACATGTGAAGATGGAAATGACCTAATGATCCAAAAATTTCAAGGAGTAGAAAAAATACGTGAGGTGGGATGTTTACCAGAGCCAAACAACCCACTGTTTGACTATTTACAAAAAGCGGACCTAAAAATCATAGATCTTCTTAAATGTTTTGATTGATTAATGATGGGTAACGACTATAAGTTTTGCTAGAATTGACTTATGGTTTGGGAGTCAAGACTCAGTTAAAAATGCCTCGCCCCCTCTTTTCCGAGGATTGCAAAACCTAATATATAAAAAACGAAAAGAGTTTACAATCCTTAAAAATCATAGATACTTCTTGGAATTATCTCTCTCAGAATTTTTGAATTTCCATTTGGGATGTTCAATTTTTTTTTAAATCCGAATTTGAGTTTTCACTCTTCCTTTTTCTTGTAAACAAAAAGAAAAGGAAAATAGATGAAAAAAAACTGAAAATTTAAGAGAATATATATGCAAAAAATTGAAAACTATAATAAATGTAAGTGAAGAAAATCATTTCACGCTCTAAAAATGAACACAAAAGTTTTGTTATACATGTTTGGGAAATTCCACCAGTACAACCCCTAATAGCTTGGTGGAATTTTATAAGAAAGAGATTTCTAATTGACCTAACATGTTTTAAATATGGATATGCAGGCCTAAAACATGTTGAAGATGAAAATGACCTAATGATCCAAAAATTTGAAGGAGTCAGAGAAATTAAATTCTCAAGTTAACTTGCGGTGGGATATTTACCTGAGCTGAACAACCCTCTTTTTGCCTATTTACAAAAAGTGGACCTAACAATCATAGATCATCGTAAATGTTTTGATCAATTAATGGTGTCTAACAGCTATAATTTTTGTTAGAAATGACTTATGGTTTGGGAGTCAACACTCAGTTAAAACTGCCATAGCCCCCCTTTTCTGATGATTGCAAAACCAAATTTATAAACAAACTAAAAGAGTTTAGAATCCATAAAAATCACAGATACTTTTTGGAATTATCTCTCTAGGCATTTTATAATTTCCATTTTGGATGTTCAATTTTTTTTCAAATCCAAACTTGAGTTTTCACTCTCACATTTTCAACCCCCCCCTCTCTTCCTTTTTCGATGATTGCAAAACCTAATTTATAAAAAACTAAAAGAGTTTACAATCCTTAAAAATCATAGATACATTTTGGAAATATCTCTCTTAGAGTTTGTACATTTCCATTTAAGATGTTCAATTTTTTTTCAAATCCAAACTTGACTTTTCACTCTCCCATTTTTCTCGTAAACACAAAGATAAGCCAAATAGATCACAACAAAATGAAAATTTCAGAGTTTATGTATGCAAAAAATTAAAAACTATAATAAATGTAAGTGAAGAAAATTATTTCACTAACTAAAAATGAACACCAAAGTTTTGTGATCTATGTTTGGGAAATTCCACTTGTACAACCCAACCCCTAATAGCTTGGTGGAACTTTATAAAAAAGAGATTTCTAGTTGATCCTAATATGTTTTAAATATGGATATGCATGCATGAAACATGTTGAAGATGCAAATGCTGTAATGATCCAAAATTTTCAGGAGCAGAAAAAATTAAATTCTCAAGTTAACGTGCGGTGGGATAGTTGCCAATGCCAAACAACTCAGTTTTTGCCTCTTAACAAAAAGCGGATCTAACAATCATAGATCATCTTAAATGTTTTGATAGATCAATGTTGTGTAATGGTAATTATTTTTGTTAGAAATGACTTATGGTTTGGGAGTCAACACTCAGTTAAAAATGCCCCCCCCCCCCCCCCCCCCCCCCCCCCCCCCCCCCCCCCCTTTTTCGATGACTGCAAAACCTAATATATTAAAAACTAACGGAGTTTACAATCCTTAAAAATCACAGATACTTTTTAGAACTATCACTTTCAGAATTTGTGCATATCCATTTTGGAAGTCAATTTTTTTTCAAACCCAAACTTGAGTTTTCACTCTCCCATTTAACTTGTAAACAAAAAGATAAGGCAAATCGTTCACAACAAAATGAAAATTTTAGTCTATGTATGCAAAAAATTGAAAACTAAAATAAATGTAAGTGAAGAAAAATATTTCACGCACTAAAAATGAACACAAAAGTTTGTTATCCAAGTTTTGGAAATTCCACCAGTACAACCCCTAATAGCTTGGTGGAATTTTATAAGAAAGAGATTTCCAAATGATTCTAACATATTTTAAATATGGATATCCATGTCTAAAACATGTTGAAGATGCAAATGATCTAATGATAAAAAATTTTCAAGGAGTCGGAAAATTAAATTCTCAAGTTAACGTGCGGTTGGTTTTTTACCTGAGCCAAACAACCAAATTTTTGCCTATTTACAAAAAGCGGACCTAACAATCATAGACCATCATAAATGTTTTGATCGATTAAAGATGTGTAATGACTATAATGTTTGTTAGAAATGACTTATGGTTTGGGAGTCGAACCATAGTTAAAAATGCCTCGCCCATCCCCACCCCCCCTTTTCCGATGATTGAAAAACCGAATATATAGAAAACTAAAAGAGTTTACAATCCTTAAAAATCTCATATACTTTTTGGAATTATCTCGGTCAGCATTTGTGCATTTCCATTTTGAATGTTCAATTTTTTTTCAAATCCAAACTTGAGTTTTCTCTCTGCCATTTTTCTCGTAAACAAAAAGATAAGGCAAAAAGATCTCAAGAAAATGAAAATTTTAGAGTTTATGTATGCAAAATATTGAAAAATATATTAAATTTTAGTGAAGAAAATTATTTCACGTACTACAAATGAACACTAAAGTTTTGTTATCCATGTTTGGGAAATTCCACCAGTACAACTCCTAATAGATTGGTGGAATTTTATAAGAAAGAGATTTCTAATTGATCCTAACATGTTTTAAATATGGATATGCATGCCTGAAACATGTTGAAGATACAAATGACCTAATGATCTAAAAATTTCAAAGAGTAGAAAAAATTAAATTCTCAAGTTAACGTGCGGTGGGATATTTACCAAAGCCAAACAAACCACATTTTTCCTATTTAATAAAAGCAGACCTAAATATCATAGATCATCGTAAATGTTTTCATCAATTAATGATGTGTAATGGCTATAATTTTTGTTAGAAAATACTTATGGATTGGGGGTCAACACTCTGTTAAAATACCTCCCCCCCCCCCTTTTTCAGATGATTGCAAAACCTAATATATGAAAAACTAAAAGAGTTTATGATCCTTAAAAATGACAGATACTCTTTGGAATTATCTCTAGATGATTCGATCAATTAATGATGTGTAACGGCTATAAATGTCCCCCCCCCCCCCCCCCCCCCCCCTCTCCCCCGCTTTTTCGATGATTGATAAACCTAATTTATAAAAAACTAACAGAGTTTACAATCTATAAAAATCACAGATACTTTTTGGAATTATCACTCTCAGCATTTGTGCATTTCCATTTTGGATGTTCAATTTCTTTTCAAATACAAACTTGAGCTATCACTCTCCCATTTTTCTGGTAAACAAAAAGATAAGGCAAATAGATCACAACAAAATGAAAATTTTAGAGTTTATGTATGCAAAAAAAGGAAAACTATAATAAATGTAAGTGAATAAAATTATTTCACGCACTAAAAATGAACACCAAAGTTTTCTTATCCATGGTTGGTAAATTCCACCATGTCAACCCCTAATAGCTTGGTGGAGTTTTATAAGAAAGATTTATCCTAACATGTTTTAAGTATGGATATGCATGCCTGAAACTTGTTGAAGTTGCAAATGACCTAATGATCCAAAAATTTCAAGGAGTAGAAAAAATTAAATTCTCAAGTTAACGTGCGGTGGGATATTTACCAGAGCCAAACAACCCACTTGTTGCATATTTACAACAAGCAGACCTAAAAATCATAGATCATCGTAAATATTTTGATTGATTAATGATGTGTAACGGAAATAATTTTTGTTAGAAAAGACTTTTGGTTTGGGGGTCAACACTTTGTTAAAAATACCACCCCCCCCTCCCTTTTTTCGATGATTGCAAAACCTAATATATGAAAAACTAAAAGAGTTTACAATCCTTAAAAATGATAGATACTCTTTGGAATTATCTCTCTCTGCATTTATACATTTCCATTTTGGGTGTTCAAAAGTTTTTCAAATCCAAACTTGAATTTTCACTCTCCCATTTTAGTCATAAACAAAAAGAAAAGGCAAATAGATTACAATAAAAAAAATTTAGAGTTTATGTATGCAAAAAATTTTAAACTTTAATAAATGTAAATGAAGAAAATAAATTCACCCACTAAAAATGAACACCAAAGTTTTGTTATCCATGTTAGGTAAATGCCACCACTACAACCCCAAATAGCTTGGTGGAATTTTATAAGAAAGAGATTTCTAATTGATACTCACATGTTTTGAATATGGATATGCATGTCTGAAATATGTTGAAGATGCAAATGACCTAATGATCAAAAAATTTCAAGGAGTAGAAAAAAATTAAATTCTCAAGTTAAAGTGTGGTGTTCGAACAACCTACTTTTTGCCTATTTAAAAAAAGTGGACCTAACAATCACATATCGTCATAAATGTTTTGTTCAATTAATGATGTGTAACGGCTATATTTTTGTTCAAAATAACTTATGGTTTGGGACTCAACACTCAGTTAAAAATGTCTCGCCCCTCCTCCTCCTCCACTCCCCTTCTTTCGATGATTGATAAACCTAATTTTAAAAAAAAAAACTAACAGAGTTTACAATCTATAAAAATCACAGATACTTTTTGGAATTATCTGTCAATATTTGTGCATTTCCATATTGGATGTTCAATTTCTTTTCAAATCCAAACTTGAGTTTTCACTCTCCCATTTTTCTTGTAAACAAAAAGATAAAGCAAATAGATCACAAAAAAATGAAAATTTCAGAGTTTATGTAAGCAAAAAATGAAAATTATAATAAATGTAAGTCAAGAAAATTATTTCATGCACTAAAAATGAACACCAAAGTTTTGTTATCCTTGGTTGGTAAATTCCACCAGTACAACCCCTAATAGCTTGGTTGAATTTTATAAGAAAGAGATTTCTATTTGATCCTAACATTTTTTAAATATGGATTTGCATGACTGAAACATGTTGAAGGTGAAAATGATCTAATGATCCAAAAATTTCAAGGAGTCAAAAAAATTAAATTCTCTTGTTAACATGCTGTGGGATATTTACCAGAGCCAAACAACCCACTTATTGACTATTTCCAAAATGCGGACCTAACAATCATAGATCATCATAAATGTTTTGATCGATTAATGATGTATAACGACTATAATTTTTGTAAGAAATGACTTATGGTTTGGGAGTCAACACTCAGTTAAAAATGCCTTGCCCCCCCTTTTCCATTGTTTTCTAAACCTAATATATAAAAAACTATAAGAGTTTACAATCCTTAAAAATCACATATACTTTTTGGAATTATCTCTCTCAACAATTACACATTTCCATTTTGGATGTTCAATTTTTTTTCATATCCAAACTCGAATTTTTACTCTGCCATTTTTCACGTAAACAAAAAGATAAGGCAAATAGATCACAAGAAAATCAAAATTTTAGAGTAAATATATGCAAAAAATTGAAAAATATAATAAATGTAAATGAAGAAAATTATTTCACGCACTAAAAATGCACACCAAATTTTGTTATGCATGTTTGGAAATGCCACCAGTACAACCCGTTATAGCTTGGTGGAATTTTGTAAGAAAGAGAAATCTAATTGATCCTAACATGTTTTAAATATGGATATGTATGCATGAAACATGTTGAAGATGTAAATGATCTAATGATCCAAAAATTTCAAGGGGTAGAAAAAATTAAATTCTCAAGTTAACGTGCGGTAGGATATTTACCAGAGCCAAACGACCCACTTTTTGCCTACTTACAAAAGGGGACCTAACAATCATAGATCTTTCACAATGTTTTGATCAATTAATGATGTGGAGCGGCTATAAAATTTGGTAGAAATGACTTATGGTTTGGGAGTCAACACTCAGTTAAAAATGTCTCAGCCCCATTTCGATGATTGCAAAACCTTATTTATAAAAAACTAAAAGAGTTTACAATCCATAAAAATCAATAATACTTTTTGGAATTATCTCTCTCAGCATTTGTGTATTTCTATTTTGTTTGTTCAATTTTTTTCAAATCCAAACTTGAGTTTTCAATCACCCTTTTTTCTCGTGAACAAAAAAGATAAAGCAAATAGATCACAACAAAATGAAAATTTCAGATTTTATGTATGCAAAAAATTTCAAACTATAATAAATGTAAGTGAAGAAACTTATTTCACGCACTAAAAATGAACACCAATGTTTTGTTATCCATGTTTGGGAAATTCCACTAGTACAACCCCTAATAGCTTGGTGGAATTTTATAGGAAAGAGATTTCTAATTGCTCCTAACATGTTTTAAATATGGATATGCATGCATGAAACATGTTGAAGATGCAACTGACCTAATGATTCAAAAATTTCGAGTAGAAAAAATTAAATTCTCAAGGTAACGTGCGGTGGGATATTTACCAAAGCAAAACAACCCAGTTTTTACGTATTAACAAAAAACGGATCTAACAATCATAGATCATCATAAATTTTTTGATTGATAAAAGATGTGTAATGGCTATAATTTTTTATAGAAAGGACTTATGGTTTGGGAGTCAACACTCAGTTTAAAATTCCTCGCCCCCCTTTTTTCGATGATTGCAAAACCTAATATATAAAAAATTAAAAGAGTTTACAGTCTGTAAAAATCACAGATACTTTTTGGAATTATATCTTTCAACATTTGTGCTTTTCCATTTTGGATGTTCAATTTTTTTCAAATTCAAACTTGAGTTTTCACTTTCCCATTTTTCTCGTAAACAAAAAGATAAGGAATGAACACCAAAGTTTTGTTATCCATGATTGGGAAATTCCACTAGTACAACCCGTAATAGTTTGGTGGGATTTTATAAGAAAGAGATTTCTAATTAATCCTAACTTGTTTGAAATATGGATTTGCATGCCTGAATCATTTTGAAGATGCAAATGACCTAATGATCCAAAAATTTTATGGAGTAGAAAAAATTAAATTTTCAAGTTAACGTGCGGTGGGATGTTTACCAGAGCCAAACGACCCACTTTTTGCATATTTAAAAAAAGCGGACCTAACAATCATAAATCTTTGTAAATGTTTTTATCAATTAATTATGTGTAGTGGCTATAATTTATGGTAGAAATGACTTATGGTTTGGGAGTCGACACTCAGTTAAAAATGCCTCGCCCCCCCATTTTCGATGATTGCAAAACCAAATTTATAAAATAACTAAAAGAGTTTACAATCCATAAAAATCGTAGATACTTTTTTGAATTATCTCTCTCAGCATCTTTCTTTTTTCATTATGGATGTTCAATTTTTTTTTGAAATCCAAACTTGAGTTTCACTCTCCCTTTTTTCTCGTAAACAAAAAGATAAGGCAAATAAATCACACCATAATGAAAATTTCAGAGTTTATGTATGCAAAAAGTTGAAAACTATAATAAACGTAAGTGAAGAAAATTATTGCACGCACAAAAAATGAACATCAATGTTTTGTTATCCATGTTTGGGAAATTCCACTAGAACAACCCCTAATAGCTTGGTGGAATTTTATAAAAAATATTTCTAATTGATCCTAACATGTTTAAATATGGATATGCAAGCATGAAACATGTTGAAGATGCAACGGATCTAGTGATCCAAAAATTTCATGTAGAAAAAATGAAATTCTCAAGTTAACGTGCGGTGGGATATTTAACAAAGCAAAACAACCCAGTTTTTACCAATTAACAAAAAGCGGATCTAACAATCATAGAACATCATAAATTTTTTGATTGATTAATGATGTGTAACGGCTATAATTGTTTTTAGAAAGGACTTATGATTTGGGAGTCAACACTCATTTAAAAATGCCTCGCCCCCCCTTTTTCGATGATTGAAAAACCTAATATATAAAAAACTAAAAGATTTTATAGTCCTTAAAAATCACAGATACTTTTTGAAATTATATCTTTCAGCATTTGTGCGTTTCCACTTTAGATGTTCAATTTTTTTTCAAATCCAAACTTGAGTTTTCACTTTCCCATTTATCTCGTAAACAAAAAGATATGGCAAATAGATCTCACCATAATGAAAATTTCAGAGGTTACGTATGCAAAAAATTGAAAACTATAATAAAAGTAAGTGAAGAAAATTATTTCACGCACTAAAAATGAACATCAAAGTTTTGTTATCCGTGTTTGGGAAATTCCACTAGTACAACCCCTAATTGCTTCGTGGAATTTTATACGAAATATTTCTAATAGATTCTAACATGTTTAAAATATGGATATGCATGCTTGATACATGTTAAAGATGTCAATGATCTAATGATAAAAAAATTTCAACGAGTAGAAAAAACAAAATTCTTAAGTTAACGTGCGGTGGGATATTTACCAAAGCCAAACTACCCAGTTTTTACCTATTTACAGAAAGCGGAACTAACAATCATATATATCATCATAAATGTTTTGATTGATTAATGATGTGTAATGGCTATAATTTTTTTTAGAAATGACTTATGGTTTGGGAGTCAACAGTCAGTTAAAAATGCCTTGCCCCCACTTTTTTTATGAATGCAAAACCTAATATATAAAAAACTAAAAGAGTTTACAGTCCTTAAAAATCTCTGATACTTTTTGGAATTATGTATTTTAGCATTTTTGCGTTTCCATTTTGGATGTTAAATTTTTTTTCAAATCCAAACTTGAGTTTTCACTCGTAAACAAAAAGATACGACAAATAGATCACAACAAAAAGAAAATTTTAGATTTTATGTACGCAAAAAATTGAAAACTATAATAAATGTAAGTGAAGAAAATTATTTCACGCACAAAAAAATAACAACGAAGTTTTTTATCCATGCTGGGGAAATTCCACGATTACAACCCCTAATAGCTTGGTGGAATTTTATAAGAAAAAGATTTCTAATTGATCCTTACATATTTTAAATACGGATATGCTTGACTGAAACATGTTGAAGATGCAAATGATCTAATCATCCAAAAATTTAGAGTCAAAAAAATTAAATTCTCAAGTTAACGTGCGGTGGGATATTTACCAGAGCCAAAAAAACCCACTTTTTGCCTATTTACAAAAAGCGAACCTAACAATCATAGATCATCGTAAAAGTTTTATCGATTAATGATGTGTAATGGCTAAATTTTTTCTTAGAAATGACTTATGGTTTGGTAGTCAACATTCAGTTAAAAAAGCGCCCCCCCCCCCCCCCCCCCCCCCCCCCCCCCCCCCCTTTTCCGATGATTTCAAATCCTAATATATAAAAAACTAAAAGTGTTTACGATCCTTAATCCCCCCCCCCCCTTTTCCGATGATTTCAAATCCTAATATATAAAAAACTAAAAGTGTTTACGATCCTTAATAATCATAAATAATTTTTGGAATTATCTTTCTCAGTATTTGTGCATTTCCATTTTGGATGTTCAATTTTTTTTCAAATCCAAACTTGAGTTTTCATTCCGCCATTTTTCTCATAAAAAAAAAGATAAGGCAAATAAATCACAAGAAAATGAAAATTTTAGAGTTTATGTATGAAAAAATTGAAAACTATAATAAATGTAAGTGAAGAAAATTATTTCACGCACTAAAAATGAACCGCAAAGTTTTGTTATCCATGTTTGGGAAATTTGACAAGTACAAACCCTAATAGCTTGGTGGAATTTGATAAAAGAGATTTCTAATTGATGCTAACATGTTTTAAATATTGATACGCATGACTGAAACATGTTGAAGATGAAAATGACCTAATGATCCAAAGATTTCAAGGAGTAGAAAAAATTAAATTCTCATGTTAACCTGCAGTGCGATATTTACTAGAGCCAAACAACCCACTTTTTGCCTATTTTAAAAAAAGCGGACCTAACAATCATAGATCCTCGTAAACGTTTTGATCAATTAATGATGTGTAACAACCATACTTTTTGTTAGAAATAACTTATGGTTTGGGAGTCAACACTCAGTTAAAAATGTCACCCCCCCCCTTTTCCAAAGTTTGCAAAACCTAATTTATAAAAAACTAAAAGAGTTTACAATCGATAAAAATCACAGATATGTTTTTGAATTATCTCTGTCAGCATTTGTGCTTTTCCATTTTGGATGTTCAATTTTGTTTTCAAATCCAAACTTGAGTTTTCACTCCCCCATTTTTCTTGTAAAAAAAGAGATAAGGCAAATAGATCCCAACTAAATGAAAAATTTCATAGTTTATGTATGCAAAAAATTGAAAACAATAAAAAATCAAAGTGAAGAAAATTATTTCACGCACTAAAAATGAACACCAAAGTTTTGTTATCCATTATTGGGAAATTCCACCAGTACAACCCCTAATAGCTTTTTGGAATTTTATAAGAAAGAGATTTCTAATTAATACAAACATTTTTTTTTTAAATATGGATATGCCTGACTGAAATATGTAGAAGATGAAAATGATCTAATTCACCAAAAATTTCAAGGTGTCAGAAAAATTAAATTCTCAATTTAACGTGCGGTGGGATACATACTAGAGCCAAACAACCCACTTTTTGCCTATTTACAAAAAGCGGACCTAACAATCAAGGATCATCGTAAATGTTTTGATCGATTAATGATTTGTAATGGCTATAATTTTTGTTAGAAATGACTTATGGATTGGGAGTCAACACTCAGTTAAAAATGACTCCCCCCCCCCCCCCCCCCTTTCTAATGATTGCAAAACATAATATATAAATAACTAAAATTGTTTACGATCCTTCAAAATCACATAAATTTTTTGGAATTATCTCTCTTAGCATTTGTGCATTTCCAGTTTGGATGTTCAATTTTTTTTTCAAAACCAAACATGAGTTTTCACTCTGCCATTTTTCTCGTCAACAAAAAGATAAGGCAAATAGATCACAAAAAAATTAAAAATTTAGAGTTTATGTATGAAAATTTTGAAAACTATAATAAATGTATGTAAAAAAAATTATTTCACACACTAAAAATGAACACCAAAGTTTTGTTATCCATGTTTGGGAAATTCCACTTGCACAACCCCTAATAGCGTGTGAAATTTTATAAGAAAGAGATTTCTAATTGATCCTAACATGTGTTAAATATGGATATGCATGCCTGAAACATGTTGAAGATGCAAATGACCTAATGGTCCAAAAATTTCAAGGAGTTGAAAAAATTAAATTCTTAAGTTAACATGCGGTGGGATATTTACCAGAGGCAAACAACCCACTTTTTGTCTATTTACAAAAAGTGGACCTAACAATCATAGATCATCGTAAATATTTTGATCAATTAATGATGTGTAACGGCTATAATTTTTGTTAGAAATGACATATGGTTTGGAGTCAACACTCAGCTAAAAATGCCTCCCCCCCTTTTCTGATGATTGCAAAACCTAATATATAAAAACTAAAAGAGTTTACAATCCTTAAATATCAGTGATACTTTTTAGAATTATCTCTCTCAAAATTTGTGCATTTCCAATGTGGCTGTTTCATTTTTTTTTAATCCAAACTTGAGTTTTTACACTCACATTTTTCTTGTAAACAAAAGGATTAGGCAAAAAGATGACAACAAAATGAAAATTTATGAGTTTATGTATGCTAAAAAATTGAAAACTATAATAAATGTAAGTGAAGAAAATTATTTGACACACTAAAAAAGAACACCAAAGTTTTATTATCCTTTTTTGGGAAATTCCACCAATGCAACCCCTATTAGATTGGTGGAATTTTATAAGAAAGAGATTTTTAATTGATCCTAACTTATGGTTTGGGAGTCAACACTCAGTTAAGAATTCCACGCCCCCCATTTTTTGATGATTGAAAAAAATAATATACAAACAACTAAAACAGTTTACAATCCATAAAATCACAGATACTTTTTGGAATTATCTCTCTCAGAATTTGTGCATTTCCATTTTGGATTTTTTTTTTCAAATCCAAACTTGAGTTTTCACTCTGCCATTTTTCTAGTAAACAAACGGATAAGGCAAATAGATCACAAGAAAAAGAAAATTTAAGAGTTTATGTATGCAAAAAATTAAAAACTATAATAAATGTAAGTGAAGAAAATTATTTCAAGCACAAAAAATGAACACCAAAGTTTTGTTATCCATGTTTGGAAAATTGCACCAGTACAACTAATAGCTTGGTGGAATTTTATAAGAAAAAGATTTCTAATTGATCCGAACATGTTTCAAATATGGATATTCATGCCTAAAATATGTTGAAGATGCAAATGACCTAATGATCCAAAAATTTCAAGGAGTAGAAAAAATTAAATTCTCAAGTTAACATGTGGTGGGATATTTACCAAAGCCAAATAACCCACTTTTTGCCTATTTAAAAAAAGCGGACCTAACAATCATAGATCATCGTAAAAGTTTTCATCGATTAATGAAGTGTAACTTCTATAATTTTTTTTAGAAATGACTTTTGGTTTGGGAGTCCACTCAATTAAAAATATCTCACCCCCCTTTTCCAATGATTTCAAAACCTAATTTATAAAAAACTAAAAGAGTTTACAATCCATAAAAATTAGAGATACTTTTTCGAATGATCTCTCTCAGCATTTGTGCATTTCCATTTTGGATGTTCAATTTTTTTTTAAATCCGAACTTGAGTTTTCACTCTCCCATTTTTCTCATAAACAAAAAGATAAGGCAAATAGATCACAACATAATGAAAATTTTAGACCTTATCTATGCAAAAAATTGAAAACTATTATAAATGTAACTGTTTTGGAAATTCCACCAGTACAACCCCTAATATCTTGGTGAAATTTTATAAGAAAGAGATTTTTAATTGATCCTAACATATTTTAAATATGGATATGCATGCCTGAAACAAGTTGAAGATCCAAATGATCTAGTGGTGCGAAATTTCCAAGAACTTGAAAATTTTATATTTTGAAGTTAATGTGCAGTGGGATATTTACCAAACCCAAACATCCCAGTTTTTGCCTATTTAGAAAAAGTGGACCAAACAATCTTATATCATGATAATTTTTTGATTGATTACTGATGTGAAATGGCAATAATTTATGTTAGAAATGACTTATCGGTTGGGAGTCAACACTCAATTAAAAATGCCTCGCCTCCCCTTTTCCAATGATTGCAAAAGCTAATATATAAATAACTAAAAATTTTTACGATCCTTAAAAATCACAGATACTTTTTGGAATTATCTATCTCAGCATTTGTGCATTTCCTTTTTAAATGTTCACTTTTTTTTCAAATCCAAACTTGAGTTTTCACTATGCCATTTTTTACATAAACAAAAAGATAAGGCAAATAGATCACAAGAAAATTAAAATTTTAGAGTTTATGTATGCAAAAAAATATAAACTATAATAAATGTTAGTGAAAAAAATTATTTCACGCACTAAAAATGAACACAAAAGCTTTGTTATCCATGTTTGAGAAATTCCACCAGTACAACACCTAATAGCGTATGGAATTTTATAAGAAAGAGATTTCTAATTTTAAATATGGATATGCATGCCTGAAACTTGTTGAAGATGCAAATGTCCTAATGATCCAAAAATTTCATGGAGTAGAAAAAATTAAATTCTCAAGTTAACATGCGGTGGGATATTTACTAGAGCCAAACCACCAACTTTCTGGCTATTTACAAAAACCGACCTAACAATCATACATCATCATAAATGTTTTGATCAATTAATGACGTGTAATGGCTATAATTTTGGATAGAAATGACTTATGGTTTGGGAGTCAACATTCAGTTAAAAATGCCACCCCCTTTTCGATGATTGCAAAACCTTATATTTAACAACTATAAGTGTTTACAATCCTTAAATAGCACTAATACTTTTTAGAATTGTCTCTCTCAGAATTTGTGCATTTCCATTTTGGATGTTCAATTTTTTTTCAAATCCAAACTTGAGTTTTCACTCTCCCATGTTTCTCGTAAACAAAAAGATAAGGCAAATAGATCACAACAAAATAAAAATTTTAGAGTTTATGTATGCAAAAAATTGAAAACTATTATAAATGTAAGTGAAGAAAATTATTTCACACACTAAAAAAGACCACCAAAGTTTTATTATTCATGTTTGGGAAATTCCACCAATACAACCCCTAATAGCTTGGTGGAATTTTCTAAGAAAGAGATTTCTAACTGATCCTAACATATGGTTTGGGAGTCAACACTCAATTAAAAATGCTTCCCCCCCATTTCCAATCATTGCAAAACCAAATATGCAAAAAACTAAAAGAATTTACAATCCTTAAAAATCACTGATACTTTTTGAAATTATCTCTCTCAGAATTTGTCTATTTCCTTTTTGGACATTCAATTTTTTTCAAATCCAAACTTGAGTTTTCACTCCGCCATTTTTCTCATAAACAAAAGGATAAGGCAAATAGATCACAAGAAAATGAAAATTTATGAGTTTATGTATGCAAAATATTAAAAAATATAATAAATTTAAGTAAAGAAAATTATTTCATGCTCTAAAAATGAACACCAAAGTTTTGTTATCCATGTTTGGGAAATTCCACCAGTACACCCCCTAATAGCTTGGTGGAATTTTGCAAGAAAGGGATTTCTAATTGATCGTAACATGTTTTAAATATGGATGTGCATGCCAAAAACATGTTGAAGATGCAAATGACCTAATGATCCAAAAATTTCAAGGAGTAGAAAAAATTAAATTCTCAAGTTTACGTGTGGTGGAATGTTTACCAGAGCCAAACAACCAACTTTTTGCCTATTTTAAAAAGCGGTCCTTAGAATCATAGATCATCGTAAAAGTTTTCATCAATTAATGATGTGTAACGACTATAATTTTTATTAGAAATGACTTATGTTTTGGAAGTCAACACTCAATTAAAAAGGTCCCCCCCCCCCCCCCCCCCCCCCCCCACTCTTTTCCGATGATTGCAAAACCTAATTTATAAAAAATTAAAAGAGTTTACAATCCATAAAAATCACATATACTTTTTTGAATGATCTCTCTCAGCATTTGTGCGTTTCCATTTTGGATGTTCAATTTATTTTTTAAATTCAAACTTGTGTTTTCACTCTCCCTTTTTTCTCGTAAACATAAAGATAAGGCAAATAGATCACAACATAATGAAAATTTCAGAGCTTATCTATGCAAAAAATTGAAAACTATTATAAATTTAAATGAAGAAAATTATTTAACGCACTAAAAATGAACACCAAAGTTTTGTTATCCATGTTTGGGAAATTCCATCAGTACAACTCCTAATAGCATGGTGGAATTTTATAAGCAAGAGATTTCTAATTTATCCTAAAATTTTTTAAATATGGATATGCATGACTGAAACATGTTGAAGATGAAAATGATCTAATGATCCAAAAATTTCAAGGAGTCAAAAAAATTAAATTTTCAAGTTAACGTGTGGTGGGATATTTACTAGAGCCAAACAACCTACTTTTTTCCAATTTACACAAAGCGGACCAAACAATCATAGATCATCGCAAATGTGTTGATCGATTAATGATGTGTAACGGCTTTAATATTTTTTAGAAATGACATATCGTTTGGGAGTCAACACCCAGTTAAAAATGCCTCGCCCCCACTTTTTCGTTGATTGCAAAACTTAATATATAAATAACTAAAATTGTTTACGATCCTTAAAAATCACTAATAATTATTAGAATTGTCTCTCTCAGCATTTGTGCATTTCCATTTTGGATGTTCAATTTTTTTTCAAATCCAAACTTGTGTTTCCCCTCTGCCATTTTTCTCGTAAACAAAAAGATAAGGCAAATAGATCACAAGAAAAAGAAAATTTTAGAGTTTATGTATGCAAAAAATTAAAAACTATAATAAATGTAAGAGAAGAAAATTATTTCATGCACTAAAAATGAATACCAAAGTTTTGTTATCCACGTTTGGGAAATTCCACCAGTACAATCCCTAAGAGCGTGTGGAATTTTATAAGAAAGAAATTTCTAATTGATCCTACCATGTGTTAAATATGGATATGCATGCCTGAAACATGTTGAAGATGCAAATAACCTAATGATCCAAAAAATTAAAGAAGTAGAAAAAATTAAATTCTCCAGTTATCGTGTGGTGGGATTACTAGAGCCAAACAAGCCACTTTTTGCCTATTTAAAAAAAGTGGACCTGACAATCATAGATCATTGTAAAAGTTTTGATCAATTAATGATGTGTAATGGCTATAATTTTTTTAAGAAATGACTTATGGTTTGGTTTCAATACTCAATTAAAAATGCCCCACCCCCACTTTTCCAATGATTGTAAAACCTCTTTATAAAAAACTAAAAGAGTTTACAAAAAATTGAAAACTATAATAAATGTAAGTGAAGAAAATTATTTCACGCACTAAAAAAGAACACCAAAGTTTTGTTATCTATGTTTGAGAAATTACACTAGTACAACCCCTAACAGCTTGGTGGAATTTTATAATAAAGAGATTTCTAATTGATCGTAACATGTTTTAAATACGGATCTGAATGCCTGAAACATGTTGAAGATGCAAATGATCTAAAGATCCAAAAATTTCGAGTAGAAAAAAAAATTCTCAAGTTAACGTGTGGTGAGATATACCAGAGCCAAACAACCCACTTTTTGCCTATTTACAAACAACGGACCTAACAATCATAGATCACCGTAAATGTTTTGATCAATTATTGATGTGTAATGGCTATAATTTTAGTTAAAAATAACTTATGGTTTGGGAGTCAACACTCAGTTAAAAATACCTTGTCGCCCCTTTTCCGATGATTGCATATCCTAATTTATAAAAAAACTAAAAGAGTTTACAATCCATAAAAACCCTAGACACTTTTTGGAATTATCTCTCTCAACATTTGTGCATTTATATTTTGGATGTTCAATTTTTTTTCAAATCCAAACTTGAGTTTTCACTCTAATTTTTTTCGTAAACAAAAAGATAAGGCAAATAGATGACAAGAAACTGAAAATTTCGGAGTTTATGTATAATAAATGTAAGTAAAGAAAATTATTTAACCTACTAAAAATTAACACCAAAGTTTTGTTATCCATGTTTGGGAAATTCCACCAGTGCAACCCTTAATAGCTTGGTGGAATTTCATACGAAAGAGATTTCTAATTGATACTAACATGTTTTAAATATGGATATTCATGCCTGAAACATTTTGAAGATGCAAATGACCTAATGATCCAAAAATTTCAGGGAGTAGAAAAAAATAATTTCTCAAGTTAACGTGTGGTGGGATATTTACTAGAGCTAAACAACCCAGTTTTTGCCTATTTAAAAAAAGCAGACCTAACATTCATAGATCATCGTAAATGTTTTGATCAATTAAAACTATGTAACGGTTATAATTTTTGTTAGAAATGACTTATGGTTTGGGAGTCAACACTCAGTTAAACCCTCTCCCCCTCCCCCCCCCCCCTCCCTTTTCATATGATAGCAAAATCTAATTTATAAAAAACTAAAAGAGTTTACAATCCATAAAAATCATAGATACTTTTTGGAATGATCTCTCTCAACATTTGTGCACTTCCATTTTGGATGTTCACTTTTTTTTTCAAATCCAAACATGAGTTTTCACTCTCCTATTTTTCTCATAAGCAAAAAGATAAGGCTAATAGATCACAACAAAAAGAAAATTTCAGAGTTTATGTATGCAAAAAATTTAAAACTATAATAAATGTAACTGAAGAAAATTATTTCACACACTAAAAATTAACACCACAGTTTTGTTATCCATTTTTGAGAAATTCCACCTGTATAACCCCTAATAGCTTTGTGGAATTTTATAGGAAAGAGAGTTCTAATTGATCCTAACATTTTTTAAATATGGATATGCATGTCTGAAGCATGTTGAAGATAAAAATGATGTAATGATCCAAAAATTTTAAGGAGTCGGAAAAATTAAATTCTCAAGTTAAAGTGCGGTGGAATATTTACTAGAGCCAAACCGACTTTTAGCTAATTTACAAAAAGCAGACCTAACAATCATAGATCAACATACATGTTTTGATCAATTAATAATGTGTATCGGCTATAAATTTTGTTAGAAATGACTTATAGTTTGGGAGTCAACACTCAGTTAAAAATATCTTCCCCCCACTATTCCGATGATTGCAAAACCTAATACATAAAAAACTAAAAGATTTTAAAATCCTAAAAATCACAGATACTTTTTGGAATTATCTCTCTCACCATTTGTGCATTTCCATTTTGGATGTTGAATTTTTTTTCAAATCCAAACTTGAGTTTTCTCTATGCCATTTTTCTCGTAATAAAAAAGATAAGCAAAATAGATCACAAGTAAATGAACAGAAAAGTTTTGTTATCCATGATTGGAAAATTCCACTAGTACAACACGTAATAGCTTGGTAGAATTTTGTAAGAAAGAGATTTCTAATTGATCCTAACATATTTTAAATATGGATATGCATGTCTGAAACATGTTGAAGATGATAATGACCTAATGATAAAAAAAATTCAAGAAGTAGAAAAAATTAAATTCTCAAGTTATCGTGCAGTGGGATACAAGCCACTTTTTGCCTATTTAAAAAAAGTGGACCGAACAATTATAGATCATCGTAAATGTTTAGATCAATTAATGATGTGTAACGGCTATAATTTTTGTTAGAAATGACTTTTTGTTTGGGAGTCAACACTGAGTTAAAAATGCCACACCCCCCTTTTCCGATGATTGCAAAACATAAATTATAAAAAACTAAAAGAGTTTACAATCCATAAAAATCACCGATAATTTTTAGAATTATCTCTCTCAGCATCTTTGTATTTCCACTTTGGATGTTCAATTTTTTTTCAAATCCAAACTTGAGTTTTCACTCTCCCGTTTTTCTCGTAAACAAAATGATAAGGCAAATAGATCACAACAAAATGAAAATTTTGGAGTTTATGTATGCAAAAAATTGAAAACTATAATAAATGTAAGTGAAGAAAATTAATTCATGCAATAAAAATGAACACAAAAGTTTTGTTATCCATGTTTGAGAAATTCCACCAGTACAAACCCTAATAGCTTGGTGGAATTTTATAAGAAAGAGATTTCCAACTGATCCTAACATATTTTAAATATGGATATGCATGACTAAAACATGTTGAAGATGCAAATGACCTAATGATCCAAAAATTTCAACTAGTCAGAAAATTTAAATTATCAAGTTAATGTGCAATGGGATATTAAACAGAGCCAAACAACCCACTTTTTGCCTATTTACAAATAGCGCACCTAAAAATCATAGATGATTGTAAATGTTTTGATCAATTAATGATATGAAATGGCATTAATTTTTCTTAGAAATGACTTATGGTTTGGGAGTCAACACTGTTAAAAATACCTCGCCCCCCTTTTCCAATGATTGCAAAACCTAATATATAAATAACTAAAATTGTTTACATTCCTTAAAAATCACAAATAATCGTTGGAATTATCTCTCTTAGAATTTTTGCATTTCCATTTTTTCAAATCCAAACTTGAGTTTTCACTCTGCCATTTTTCACGTAAACAAAAAGATCACAATAAAATGAACATTTTAGAGTTTATGTATGCAAAAAATTGAAAACTATTATAAATGTAAGTAAATAAAAGTATTTCACACACTAAAAAAGAACACCTAAGTTTTATTATTCATGTTTGGGAAATTCTACCAATACAACCCCTAATAGCTTGGTGGAATTTTCTAAGGAAGAGATTTCTAATTGATCCTAACATATGGTTTGAGAGTCAACACTTAGTTAAAAATGCCTCGCCCCCCTTTTTCGATAATTGCAAAACCAAATATAAAAAAAACTGAAAGAGATTTCTAATTGGTCGTAACATATTTTAAATATGGATATGCATGCTTGAAACATGCTGAAGATGCAAATGACCTAATTAACCAAAAATTTTGAGGAGTAGAAAAAATTAAAGTCTGAAATTAACATGCGGTGGGATACTTACCAAAGCCAAACAGCCCACTTTTGGCCTATTTAAAAAAAGTGGACCTTACAATCATAGATCATCGTAAATGTTTTCATCGATTAATGATGTGTAACAGCTATAATTTTTGTTAGAAATGAGTTATGTTTTGGGAGTCAACACTCAATTAAAAATGTCTCGCAACCCCTTTTCCGATGATTGGAAAACCCAATTTATTAAAAACTGAAAGAGTTTACAATCCATAAAAATCAGAGATACTTTATTGAATGATCTCTCTCAGTATTTGTGTATTTCCATTTTGGATGTTCAAATTTTTTTTAAATCCAGACTTGAGTTTTCGCTCTCCCATTTTTCTTGGTAACAAAAAGATAAGGCAAATAGATCACAACATAAAGAAAATTTCAGAGCATATCTATGCAAAAAATTGAAAACTATTATAAATGTTAGTGAAGAAAATAATTTCACGCACTAAAAATGAGCACCAAAATTTTGTTATCCATCTTTGGGAAATTCCACCAGTACAACCCCTAATAGCTTGGTGAAATTTTATAAGCAAGAGATTTCTAATTTATCCTAACATTTTTTAAATATGGATATGCATGATTAAAACATGTTGAAGATGAAAATGATCGAATGATCCAAAAATTTCAAGGAGTCAAAAAAATTAAATTCTCAAGTTCACGGGTGGTGGGATATTTACCAGAGCCAAACAACCCACTTTTTCCAATTTACACAAAGCAGACCAAACAATCATAGATCATTGGAAATGTGTTGATCGATTAATGATGTGTAACAGATATAATGTTTGTTAAAAATAACCTAAAGTTTGGGAGTCAACACTCAGTTAAAAATGCTCCACCCCTCCTTTGCCGATGATTGCAAAACCTATTTATAAAAAAACTAAAAGTGTTTACAATCCATAAAAATCACAGATAATTTTTTGAATTATCTCTCTCAGCTTTTGTGCATTTCCATTTTGGATGTTCAATTATTTTTCAAATCCAAACTTCAGTTTTCACTCTCCCATTTTTCTCTTAAACAAAAAGATAAGGTTAATAGATCACAAAAAAATAAAAAATTTAGAGTTTATGTATGCAACAAATTGAAAACTATAATAAATGTAAGAGAAGAAAATTATTTCACGCACTAAAAATGAAAACAAAAGTTTTGTTGTTCATGTTTGGGAAATTCCACCCGTACAAACTCTAATAGCTTGGTGGAATTTTATACGAAAGAGATTTATAATTGATCCTAACATATTTTAAATATGGATATGCATGACTGAAACATGTTGATGGTGCAAATGACCTAATGATCCAAAAATTTCAAGGAGTCAGAAAATTTAAATTCTTAAGTCAACGAGTGGTTGGATATTTACCAGAGCCAAACAACCCACTTCTTTCCTATTTAAAAAAAGTGGACCTAAAAATCATAGATCATCATAAATATTTTGATCGATTAATGATGTGTAACGGCAATAATTTTTGTTAGAAATGGCATCTGGTTTGGGAGTGAAAACTCAGTTAAAAATGCATCGCCCCCTTTCTTTGATGATTGCAAAACCTAATATATAAAAGACTAAAAGAGTTTACAATCCTAAAAATCACAGATACTTTTTGGAATTATCTCTCACACCAATTGTGAATTTCCATTTAGGATGTTGAATTTTTTTTCAAATCCAAACTTGAGTTTTCACTCTACCATTTTTCTCGCAAACAAAAGGATAAGGCAAATAGATCACAAGAAAATGAAATTTATGAGTTTATGTATGCAAAAAATTGAAAACTATAATAAATGAAAGTGAAGAAAATTATTTCACACACTAAAAATGAACACAAAAGTTTTGTTATCCATGTTTGGGAAATTCCACCTGTACAAACCCTAATAGCTTGGTGGAATTTTATAAGAAAGAGATTTCCAATTGATCCTAACATATTTTAAATGTGGATATGCATGACTAAAACATGTTGAAGATGCAAATCACCTAATGATCCAAAAATTTCAGGCGTCGAAAAATTTAAATTCTCAAGTTAACGTGCGGTGGGATATTTACCAGAACCAAACAACCTACTTTTTGCCTATTTACAAAAAGCGGACCTAAAAATCATAGATCATCGTAAATGTTTTGATCGATTAATGATGTGTAGGGGCATTAATTTTTTTTAGAAATGACTTATGGTTTGGGAGTTAACACACAGTTAAAAATGCCACACCCCCCTTTTCCGATGATTGCAAAACCTAATTTATAAAAAACTAAAAGAGTTTACAATCCAAAAAATCACAGATACTTTTTTGAATTATCTCTCTCAACATTTGTGCATTTTCATTTTGGATTTTCTCTCTCCAATTTTTCTTGTTAACAAAAAGATAAGGGAAATAAATCACACCAAAATAAAAATTATAGAGTTTATGTATGCAAAAAATTGAAAACTACAATAAATGTAAGTCAAGAAAATTATTTCATGCACTAAAAATGAACACAAAAGTTTTTTTATCCATATTTTGGAAATTCCACTAGTACAAACCCTAATAGCTTGGTGGAATTTTATAAGAAAGAGCTTTCAAATTGATCCTAACATATTTTAAATATGGATATGCATGACTAAAACATGTTGAAGATGCAAATGACCAAATGATCCAAAAATTTCAAGGAGTTAAAAAATTTAAATTCTCAAGTTAACGTGGGGTGGGATATTTACTAGAGTCAAACAACCCACTTTTTGCCTCTTTAAAAATAGCGGACCTAAAAATCATAGATCATCGTAAATGTTTTGATCGATTAATGATGTGTATCGGCATTAATTTTTTTTAGAAATGACTTATGGTTTGGGAGTCAACATTGTTTAAAAAACCTCGCTTCCCCTTTTCTGATGATTGCAAAACCTAATATATAAATAACTAAAATTTTTTACGATCCTTAAAAATCACAGATAATTTTTGGAATTATCTCTCTCAGCATTTGTGCATTTCATTTTGGGTGGTCAATTTTTTTTCAAATCAAAACTAGAGTTTTCACTCTCCCATTTTACTTGTGAACAAAGAGAAATGACAAATAGATCATAATAAAAATTAAATTTTAGAGTTTATGTATGCAAACCACCAGTACAACCCCTAATGGCTTGGTCGAATTTTATAAGAAAGAGATTTCTAATTGATCCTAACATGTTTTAAGTATGGATATGCATGCCTAAAACATGTTGAAGATGCAAATGACCTAATGATCCAAAAATTTCAAGGAGTAGATAAAAATTAAATTCTCAAGTTAACATGCGGTGGGATATTTATCATAGCCAAACAACCCACTTTTTTCCTATTTACAAAAAGCTGACCTAACAATCATAGATCATCATAAATATTTTGATATATTATTGATGTGTAACTGCTATCATTTTTGTTAGAAATGACTTAAATTTTGGGAGTCCACACTCAGTTAAAAATGCCTCTCCCCCACCCCCCCCCCCCCCCCCCCCCCCCCCCGTCCCCCCCTTTTCCGATGATTGCAAAACCTAATGTATATAAAACTAAAAGAGTTTACAATCCATAAAAATCCTAGCAACTTTTTGGAATTATCTCTCTCAGAATTTGTGCATTTCCATTTTGGGTTTTCAATTTTTTTTCAAATCAAAACTTGAGTTTTCTCTCTACCATTTTTCTCGTAAACAAAAAAGATCAAGCAAATATATCACAACAATATGAAAATTTCAGAGTTTATGTTTGCAAAAATTGATAACTATAATAAATGTAAGTGAAGAAAATTATTTCACGCACTAAAAATGAACACCAAAGTTTTGTGATCCATGTTTGGGAAATTCCATTAGTACAACCGCTAATAGCTTGGCGGAATTTTATAAGAAAGAGATCTCTAATTGATCCTAAAATGTTTTAAATATAGATATGCATGCATGAAACATGTTGAAGATACAAATGATCTATTGTTCCAAAAATTTCAAGGACTAGAAAAAATTAAATTCTCAAGTTAACGGGGGGTGGTATGTTTACCAAAGCCAAATGCCCCAGTTTTTGCCTACTAACAAAAAGTGGATCTAACAATCATAGATCATCGTAAATGTTTTGATTGATTAATGATGTGTAACGACTATAATTTTTGTTAGAAATGACTTATAGTTTGGGTGTCAACATTCAGTTAAAAATGCCTCACCCCTCCCCACCCTTTTTCGATGATTGCAAAGCCTAATATATAAAAAACTAAAAGAGTTTACAGTCTTTAAAAATCACAAATACTTTTTGGAATTATCACTTTCAGCACCATTTTGGATGTTCAATTCTTTTTCAAATCCAAACTTGAGTTTTCACTCTCCCATTTTTCTCGTAAAATAAAAGATAAGGCAATAGATCACAAGAAAAGGAAAATTTTAGAGTTTGTGTTTGCAAAAAATTCTAAAATATCATAAATTTAAGTGAAGAAAATTATTTCACACACTAAAAATGAACACCAAAGTTTTGGTATCCATATTTTGGAAATTCCACCAGTACAACCCCTAATAGCTTGGTGGAATTTCATAAGAAAGAGATTTCTAATTGATCCGAACATGTTTTAAATATGGATATGCATACCTGAAACATGTTGAAGATGAAAATGACTTAATGATCCAAAAATTTCAACGAGTAGAAAAAATTAAATTCTCAAGTTAACGTGCTGTGGGATATTTACCAGAGCCAAACAACCCACTTTTACTCTACTGAAAAAAAAGCAGACCTAACAATCATAGATCATCATAAATGTTTTGATCAATTAATGATGTTTAACGGCTATAATTTTTGTTAGAAATGACTTATGGTTTGGGAGTCAACACTCAGTTAAAAATGTCTCACCCCCCCTTTTCCATTGATTGCAAAACCTAATTTATAAAAAATGAAAAGAGTTTTCAATCCATAAAAATCAGAGATACTTTTTTGAATGATCTCTCTCAACATTTGTGCATTTCCATTTTAGATGTTCAATTTTTTTTAAATCCAAACTTGAGTTTTCACTCTTCCATTTTTCTCGTAAACAAAAAGAAAAACCAAATAGATCACAACATAGTGAAAATTTCAGAGTTTATCTTGGCAAAAAATTGAAAACTGTTATAAATGTAATTGAAAAAAATGATTTCACGCACTAAAAATGAACACATAAATTTTGTTATCGATGTTTGGGAAATTCCACCAGTACAACCCCTAATAGCTTGGTGGAACTTTATAAGAAAGAGATTTCAAATTGATCCTAACATTTTTTAAATATGAATATGCATGACTGAAACATGTTGAAGATGAAAATGATCTAATGATCCAAAAATTTCAAGAAGTCGAAAAAATTAAATTCTCTAGTAAACGTGCGCTGGGATATTTACCGGAGTCAAACAACCCACTTTTTGCCTATTTACACAAAGCGGACCAAACAATCATAGATCTTCGTAAATATGTTGACCGATTAATAATGTGTAACGTCCATAATTTTTGTTAGAAATGACTTATGGTTTGGGAGTCAACACCCAGTTAAAAATGCCTCCCCCTCTCTTTTTCGATGATTGCAAAACTTAATATATAAATAACTAAAACTGTTTACAACCCTTAAAAATCACAGATAATTATATGAAATATCTCTCTGAGCATTTGTGCATTTCCATTTTGGATGATCAATGGTTTTTCATATCCAAACTTGAGTTTCCACTCTGCCATTTTTCCCGTAAAAAAAAAGATAAAGGCAAATAGATCACAAGAAAATGAAAATTTTAGAGTTTATGTATGCAAAAAATTGAAAACTATAATAAATTTAAGTGAAGAAAATTATTTCACGCACTAAAAAAGGACACCAAAGTTTTGTTATCCTTTTTTTGGAAATTTCACCAATACAACCCCTAACTGCGTGTGGAATTTTATAAGAAAAAGATTTCTAATTGATCCTAACATGTGTTAAATATGGATATGCATGCCTGAAACATGTTGAAGATTCAAATGACCAAATGATCCAAAAATTTCAAGAAGTAGAAAAAATTAAATTCTGAAGTTATCGTGTGGTGGGATATTTACCAGAGCCAAACACCACTTTTTGCCTATTTACAACAGTGGACCTAACAATCATAGATCATTGCAATTGTTTTGATCAATTAATGATGTGTGACTGCTACAAATATTCTTAGAAAAGACTTATGGTTTGGGAGTTAACACTCCGTTAAAAATGCCTCACCCCCCTTTTCCAATGTTTTCAAAACCTAATTTATAAAAAAAATAAAAGAGTTTACAATCCATAAAAATCACAGATACTTTTTTGAATTATCACTCTCAGCATTTGTGCATTTCCATTTTGGATGTTCAATTATTTTTCAAATCCGAACTTGAGTTTTTACGCTCCCATTTTTCTTGTAAACAAAAAGATAAGGCAAATAGATCACAATAAAATAAAACTTTTAGAATTTGTGTATGGCAAAAATTGAAAACTATAATTAATATAAGTGAAGAAAATTATTTCACGCACTAAAAATGAACACCAAAGTTTTGTTATCCTTGTTTGGGAAATTCCACCAGTACAACCCCTAATAGGTGGATGGAATTTCATAAGAAAGAGATTTCTAATTGATCCTAACATGTTTTAAATATGGATATGCATGATTGAAACATGTTGAAGATGCAAATTACCTAATGATCCAAACATTTCAAGGTGTAGAAAAAATTAAATTTTCAAGTTAACGTGTTATGGATATTTACCAGAGCCAAACAACCCACTTTTTGCCTACTTAAAAAAAGCGGACCTAACAATCATGGATCATCGTAAATATTTTTATCTATTAGTGATATGTAATGGCTATAATTTTTTTAAGAAATGACTTGTGGTTTGGGAGTCAACACTTAGTTAAAAATGTCTCGTCCCCCATTTTCTAATGATTGTAAAACCTAATTTATCTAAAACGAAAAGAGGTTACAATCCATGAAAATCACAGATACTTTTTTGAATGATCTCTCTCATAATTTGTGCATTTCCACTTTGGATGTTCAATTTTTTTTCAAATCCAAACTTTAGTTTTCACTCTCCCATTTTTCTCGTAAACAAAAAATAAGGCAAATATATCACAACATAGTGAAAATTTCAGAGTTTCTCTATGACAAAAATTGCAAACTGTAATAAATGTAAGAGAAGAAAATTATTTTACGCACTAAAATGAACACGGAAGTTTTGTTATCCATGTTTGGGAAATTCCACCAGTACAACCCCTAATTACTTGGTGGAATTTTATAAGAAAGAGATTTCTAATTGATCCTAACATTTTTAAAATATGAATATGCATGACTGAAACATGTTGAGGATGAAAATGATATAATGATCCAAAAATTTTAAGGAGTCGGAAAAATTAAATTCTCAAGTTAACGTGTGGTGGGATATTTACTAGAGCCAAACAACCCACTTTTTGCCTATTTACACAAAGCGGACCAAATAATCATAGATCATTGTAAATGTTTTGATCGATTAATGATATGTAACGGCTATAATTTTTGTTAGAAATGACTTGTGGTTTGGGAGTGAACACCCAATTAAAAATGTTTGGCCCCCACTTTTCTGATTATAGAAAAACCTAATATATAAATAACTAAAATTTTTTACAATACTTAAATATCGCAGATAATTATATGAAAACTCTACCAGTTTTCTTGTAAACAAAAAGATAAGGCAAATACATGACAAGAAAATGAAAATTTTATAGTTTAAGTATGCAAAAAATTGAAAAGTATAATAAATGTAAGTGAAGAAAATTATTTCATGCACTAAAAATGAACACCAAAGTTTTGGTATCATTTTTTGGGAAATTCGACTAGTACAACCTCTAATAGCATGTGAAATTTTATAAGAAAGAGATTTCTAATTGATCCTAACATGTGTTAAATATGGGTATGCATGCCTGAAACATGATTCAAGTGACCTAATGATCCAAAAATTTCAAGAAGTAGAAAAAATTAAATTTCTCAAGTAATCGTGTGGTGGGATATTTACCAGAGCCAAACAAGCCACTTTTGCCTATTTACAAAAAGTGGACCAACAATCATAGGATCATTGTAAATTTTTTTATCAATTAATGATGTGTAACAGCTATAATTTTTGTTAGAAATGACTTATGGTTTGGGAGTCAACACTCAATTAAAAATGCCTCACCCCCCTTTTCTGATGATTGCAAAACCTAATTTATAAAAAACTAAAAGAGTTTACAATCCATAAAAATTACAGATACTTTTTTGAATTATCTCTCTATGAATTTGTGCATTTCCATTTTGGATGTTCAACTATTTTTCAAATCCGAACTTGAGTTGTTACTCACCCATTTTTCTCGTAAAAAAAAAGATAACGCAAATAAATCACAACAAAATTAAAATTTTAGAGTTATGTATGCAAAAAATTGAAAACTATAACAAATGGAAGTGAAGAAAATTATTTCATGCAGTTAAAATGAACACCAAAGTTTTGTTATCCATGTTTGGGTAATTCCACCAGTTGAACCCCTATTAGCTTGGTGGAATTTTATAAGAAAAAGATTTCTAGTTGATCCTAACATGTTTTAAATATGGATATGCTTGCCTGAAACATGTTGAAGATTCAAAAGATCTATTGATCAGAAAATTTCAAGGAGTAGAAAAAATTAAATTCTCAAGTTAACATGCAGTGAGATATTTACAAGAGCCAAACAATGCCTATTTACAAAAAGTGGACCTAAAAATCATAGATCATCGTAAATGTTTTGATCAATTATTTATGAGTAATGGCTATAATTTTACTTAAAAAAGACTTATGGTTTGGGAGTGAACACTCAGTTAAAAATGCCTAGCATCCCCATCCCCCCTCTCCCCCCTCCCTTTTTCGTTGATTGCAAAACCTAATTTATAAAAAACAAAAAGAGTTTACAATCCTTAAAATCCCAGATACTTTTTGGAATTATCTCTCTCAGTTTTTGTGCATTTCCATTTTGGATGTTCAATTTTTTTCAAATCCAAACTTGAGTTTTCACACTAATTTTTCTCGTAAACAAAAAGAAAAGGCTAATAGATCACAAGAAAATGAAAATTTTAGAGTTTACATTTGCAAAAAAATGAAAACTATTATAAATGTAAGTGAAGAAAATTATTTCACATACTAAAAATAAACACCAAAGTTTTGTTATCCATGTTTGAGAAATTCCACCAGTACAACCCCTAATAGCTTGGCGGAATTTCATGAGAAAGAGATTTCTAATTGATCCTAACATGTTTTAAATGTGGATATGCATGCCTAAAACATGTTGAAGATGCAAATGACCTAATGATCCAAAAATTTCAAGTAGTAAAATAAATTAAATTCTCAAGTTAATGTGTGGTCGAATATTTACGAAGCCAAACGACCCACTTTTTGCCTATTTTAAAAACAATGGACCTAACAATCATAGAACATCGTAATTGTTTTGATCAATTAAAGCCGTGTAATGGCTATAATTTTTGTTAGAAATGACTTATGGTTAGGGAGTCAACACTCAGTTGAAATTGACTCGCCCCCCTTTTCCTATGATTGCAAAACCTAATTTATAAAAAACTAAAAGAGTTTACAATCCATAAAAATCGCAGATACTTTTTGGAATGATATCTCTCAGCATTTGTGCACTTCCATTTTGGATGTTCAATTTTTTTTCAAATCCAAACTTGAGTTTTCTCTCTCCTATTTTTCTCGTAAACAAAAAGATAAGGCAAATAGATCACAAAAAAATGATAATTTCAGAGTTTATGTTTGCAAAAACTTGAAAACTACAATAGATGTAACTGAAGAAAATTATTTCGCGCACTAAAAGTTAACACCACAGTTTTGTTATCCATGTTTGGAAAATTCCTCTAGTACCTCTAATAGCTTGGTGGAATTTTATAAGAAAGAGATTTCTAATTGATCCTAACAGTTTTTAAATATGCTTATGCATATCTGAAGCATGTTGAAGATGAAAAGGGTCTACTGATCCAAATATTTTAAGGAGTCGAAAAAATTAAATTCTCAAGTTAAAGTGCAAGGGGATATTTACTAGAACCAAACAATCCACTTTTAGCTTATTTACACAAATCAGACCTAACAATCATAGAACAACGTAAATGTTTTGATCGATTAATAATGTCTAACAGCTATAATTTTTGTTAGAAATGACTTATAGTTTGGGAGTCAACTCTTAGTTAAAAATGCCTCACTGCCACTATTTCGATGATTGCAAAACCTAATATATAAATAACAAAAAAATTTTACGATCTGTAAAAATTATAGATAATTATTGGAATTATCTCTCTCAGCATTTGTACAATTCCATTTTGGATGTTCAATTTTTTTTCAAATCCAAACTTGAGTTTTAATTCTACCATTTATCTCGTAAACAAAAAGATAAGGCAAAAAGATCAAAAGAAAACGAAAATTATAGAGTTTATGTATGCAAAAAATTGAAAACTATAATAAATGTAAGAGAAGAAAATTATTTCACGCATTAAAAATGAACACCAAAGTTTTCTTATCCATGTTTGGGAAATTCCACCAGTAAAACCCCTAATAGCGTGTGCAATTTTATAATAAAGAGATTTCTAATTGATCCTAACATGTTTTAAATATAGATATGCATGCCTGAAACATGTTGAAGATGCAAATGACCTAATGATCCAAAAATTTCAAGGAGAAGAAAAAATTAAATTCTCATGTTAAAGGGCGGTGGGATATTTACTAGAGCCAAACAACCGACTTTTTGCCTATTTACAAAAAGCGAACCTGACAATCGTAGATCATCGTAAATATTTTGATCAATTAATGATGTGTAAAGGCTACAATTTTTTTTAGAAATGACTTATGGTTTGGGACTCAACATTCAGTTAAAAATGCCTCACCCCCCCTTTTTCGATGATGGCAAAACCTTATTTATAAAAAACTTAAACAGTTTACAGTCCGTAAAAATCACAAATACTTTTTTGAATTATCTCTCTCAGCATTTGTGCATTTCCAATTTTGATGTTCAATTTTTTTCAAATCCAAACTTGAGTTTTCTCTCTCCTATTTTTCTCGTAAAATAAAAGATAAAGCAAATAGATCACAACAAATTTAAAATTTCAGAGTTTATGTTTGAAAAAATTGAAAACTATAATAAATGTAAGTGAAGAAAATTATTTCACGCACTTAAAATGAACACCAAAGTTTTGTTATCCATGTTTGGGAAATTCCACTAGTACAACCCCTAATAGCTTGGTGGAATTTTATAAGAAAGAGATTTCTAATTGAGCCTAACATATTTTAAATATGGATATGCATGACTGAAACATGTTGAAGATGCAAATGATCAAATGATCCAAAAATTTCAAGGACTGGGAAAAATTAAATTCTCAAGTTAACGTATATTTACGAGAGCCAAACAACTCACTTTTTGCGTATTTAAAAAAAGAGGACCTAACAATCATAGATCATTGTAAATATTTTGATCAATTAATGATGTGTAACGGCTGTAATTTTGGTTAGAAATGACTTATAGTTTGGGAGTCAACACTTAGTTTAAAATGTCTCACCCCGTCTTTTTCGATGAATGCAAAAACTAATTTAAAACAACTAAAAGAGTTTACAATCCAAAAAAATCATTGATACTTTTTGAAATTATCTCTCTCATCATTTGTTCTTTTCTATTTTGGATGTTCAATTTTTTTAAAAAATCCAAACATGAGTTTTTAACTCTCCCAATTTTCCCGTAAACAAAAAGATAAGGCAAATAGATCACAACAAAATGAAAGTTTTAGAGTTTAAGTATGCAAAAAATTGAAAACTATAATAAATGTAAGTGAAAAAATTTATTTCACGCGCTAAAAATGAACACCAAATTTTTGTTATCCATGTTTAGGAAATTCCACCAGTACAACCCCTAATAGCTTGGTGGAATTTTATAAGAAAGAGATTTCTAATTGATCCTAACATTTTTTAAATATGGATATGCATGACTGAAGCATGTTTAAGATGAAAATGATCTAATGATCCAAAAATTTTAAGGAGTCAAAAAAATTAAAATCTCAAGTTAATGTGTGGTGGGATATTTACAAGAGCCAAACAACCCACTTTTTGCCTATCTACACAAAGAGGACCTAACAATCATAGATCAACGTAAATGTTTTGATCGATTAATAATGTGTAACAACTCTAATTTTAGTTAGAAATGACTTATAGTTTGGGAGTCAACACTCAATTAAAAATGCCCCACCCCCTCCCCCCTCCCTTTTGCGATGATTTCAAAACCTAATATATAAATAACTAAAATTTTTTACGATCCTTAAAAATCACAGATAATTATTGGAATTATCTCTCTCAGCATTTGTGCATTTCCATTTTGGATGTTCAATTTTTTTTCAAATCCAAAGTAGAGTTTTCACTCTACCGTTTTTCTCCTAAAGAAAAAGATAAGGCAAATAGATCACAAGAAAACAAAAATTTTAGAGTTTATGTATGCAAAAAATTGAAAACTATAATAAATGTAAGTGAAGAAAATTATTTCATGCACTAAAAATGAATGCCAAAGTTTTGTTATCAATGTTTGGGAAATTCCACTAGTACAACCACTAATAGCTTGGTGGAATTTCATAAGAAAGAAATTTCTAATTGATCCTTACATGTTTTAAATTTGGATATGCATGCCTGCAATATGTTGAAGATGCAAATGAGCTAATGATCCAAAAATTTCAAGGACCAGAAAATTTTAAATTCTCAAGTTAACGTGCAATGGATATTTACCAGACCCAAACAACCCACTTTTTGCCTATTTAAAGAAAGAGGACCTAACCATCATAGATCATTATAAATGTTTTGATCAATTAAGGATGTGTAACGGCTATAATTTTTGTTAAAAATGACTTATGGTTTTGGAGTAAACACTCAGTTAAAAATGACTCCCCCGCATTTTCCTATGATTGTAAAACCTAATTTATAAAAAACTAAAAGAGTTTACAATTGATAAAAATCATAGATACTTTTTGGAATGATGTCTATCAGAATTTGTGCATTTCCATTTTGGATGTTCAATTTTTTTTCAAATCCAAACTTGAGCTTTCACTTAACCATTTTTCGCTTGAACTAAAGGATCAGGCAAATAGATCACAAGAAAATAAAAAGTTTTGAGTTTATGTATGGAAAAATATTGAAAACTATAATAAATGTAAGTGAAGATTTTGTTTTTCATGCACTAAAAAGGAACACCAAAGTTTTGTTATCCATGTTTGGGAAATTCCACCAGTACAACCCCTAATAGCTAGGTGGAATTTTATTAGACAGAGATTTTTAATTGATCCTAACATGTTTTAAATATGGATATGCATGCCTGAAACATGTTTAGAATGCAAATGACCTAATGATCCAAAAATTTCAAGGAGTAGAAAAAATTAATTTATCAAGTTAAGGTGCGGTGGGATATTTACCAGAGCCAAACAACCCACTTTTTGCCTATTGACAAAAGGTGGATCCTAACAATCATAGATCATCATCAATGTTTTTATCAATTAATGATGTGTAACGGCTATAATTATTGTTAGAAATGACTTATGGTTTGGGAGTCAACACTCAGTTAAAAATGCCTCCACCCCCCTTTTTCGATGATTGTAAAACCTAATTTATAAACAACTAAAAGAGTTTATAATACATAAAAATCACAAAAAGTTTTTGGAATTATCTCTCTCAGCATTTGTGCATTTCCATTTTGGATGTTCAATTATTTGTCAAATCCAACCTTGAGTTTCTACTCTCCCATTTTACTCGTAAACTAAAAGATAAAGCAAATAGATTACAAAAAAATAAAAATTTTAGAGTTTAAGTCTGCAAAAAATTGTAAAATATAATAAATGTAAGTGAAGAAAATTATTTCACGCACTAAAAATGAACACGACTAGTTTGTTATCCATGTTTGGGAAATTCCACCAATACAACCCCTAATAGCTAGGTGGAATTTTATAAGAAAGAGATTTATAATTGATCCTAACATATTTTAAATATGGATATGCTTGACGGAAACAAGTGCAAGATGCAAATGACCAAATGATCCAAAAATTTCAAGGCGTCGGAAAATATAAATTCTCAAGTGAACGTGCGGTGGGATATTTACCAGAGCCAAACAACCAACTTTTTGCCTATTTACAAAAAGCGGGCCTAACAATCATAGATCATCGTAAATACTTTGATCCATTAATGATGTGTAATGCCTATAATTTTTGTTATAAATGACTTATGGTTTGGGAGTCAACACTCAGTAAAAAATGCCTCGCCCCCCCCTTTTCCGATGATTGTAAAACCTAATATATAATAAAACTAAAAGAGTTTACAATCCTTAAAAATCACAGATACTTTTTGGTATTATCACTCTCAGCATTTGTGCATTTCAATTTTGGATGTTCAATATTTTTTCAAATGCAAACTTGAGTTTTCTTTCTGCCATTTTTCTCATAAACAAAAAGATAAGGCAAAGTGATCATAAGAAAATGAAAAATTTACAGTTTTTGCATGCAAAAAATTGAAAACTATAATAAATATAAGTGCATAAAATTATTTAACGCACTAAAAATGAACACCAAAGTTTTGTTATCTATGTTTGGGAAAACCACTAGTACAACCCCTAATAGCTTGGTGGAATTTTAAAAGAAAGAGATTTCTAATTGATCCTAACATGTTTTAAATATGGATATACATGCCTAAAACTTATTGAAGATGCAAATGACCCAAAGATCCAAAAATTTGAAAGATTAGAAAAAATTAAATTCTCAAGTTAATGTGCGGTGGGATATTTACCAGAGCCAAACAACCCACTTTTTACCTATTTAAAAATAGACTTAACAATCATAGATCATTGTAAATGTTTAGGTCGATTAATGATGTGTAACGGCTATAATTTTTGTCAGAAATGAGTTATGGTTTGGGAGTCAACACTTAGTTAAAAATGCCTCACCCCCCCTTTTTCGATGATTTCAAAACCAAATATATAAAAAACTAAAAGTGTTTACGATGCTTAAAAATCACAGATACTTTTTGGAATTAACTTGCTCAGAATTTGTGCATTTCTATTTTGAATGTTCAATTTTTTTTCAAATCCAAACTTTTGTTTTCATTCAGCCATTTTTTGGGTAAACAAAAGGATAAAGCAAATAGATCACAAGAAAATGAAAATTTTAGAGTTTAGGTATGCAAAAAATTGAAAACTATAATAAATGTCAATGAATAAAATTATTTCATGCACTAAAATGGAACACAAAGGTTTTGTTATCCATGTTTACGAAATTCCACCAGTACAACCCTAATAGCTTGGTGGAATTTTATCTGAAAGAGATTTTTAATTGATCATAACATGTTTTAAATATGGATATGCATGACTGAAAGATGTTGAAGATGCAAATGACCAAATGATCCTAAAATTTCAAGGAGTACAAAAGTATTAACTTCTCACGTTAACGTCAGGTGGGATATTTACCAGAGCAAAACACCCAACTTTTTGCCTATTTAAAAAAAGTGAACCTAACAATCATAGATCATCATAAATGTTTTGATCAATTACTGATGTGTAACAGCTGTAATTTTTGGTTAGGGAGTCAACATTCAGTTAAAAATTCCACGCCCCCCCATTTCCGATGATTGCAAAACCGAATATATAAAAAACTAAAAGTGTTTACGATCCTTAAAATTCATAGATAATTTTATGTATTACCTCTATCAACATTTATGTATTTCCATTTTGCATGTTCAATTTTTTTTCAAATCCAAACTCTAGTTTTCACTCTGCCATTTTTCTCGTAAACAAAAAGATAAGGCAAATAGATGACAAGAAAATGAAAATTTTGGAGTTTATGTATGGAAAAAATTGAAAAACATATTAAATTTAAGTGAAGAAAATTATTTCACGCACTAAAAATGAACACCAAAGTTTTATTATCCATGTTTGGGAAATTCCACCAGTACAACCCCTAATTGCTTGGTGGAATTTTATAAGAAAGAGATTTCTAATTCATCCTAGCATGTTTTAAATATAGATATGCATGCCTAAAACAAGTTGAAGACACAAATGACATAATGATCCAAAAATTTCAAGCAGTAGAAAAAATTAAATTCTCAAGTTAATGTGGCGTGGGATATTTACCAGTGCCAAACAACCCACTTTTTGCCTATTTACAAAAAGCGAACCTAAAAATCATAGATCTTCATAAATGTTTTGATCGATTAATGATGTGTAATGGCTATAGTTTTCGTTAGAAATGACTTATGGTTTGGGAGTCCAACACTCAGTTAAAAATATCTCCTCCTCTCTCTCCCCCCCCCTCTTGCCCCTTTTCGATGATTGAAAAACCTAATTTATCAAAAACTTAAAAAGTTTACAATCCTTAAAAATGACAGGTACTCTTTGGAATTATCTATCTTAGAATTTGTGCATTTCCATTTTGAATGTTCAAATTTTTTTTCAAATCCACACTTGAGTTTTCACTCTACCATTTTTGTCGTGAACTAAAGGATAAGGCAAAAAGATCACAAGAAAATGAAAATTTTAGAGTTTATGTATGCAATAAAATTGAAAACTATAATAAATGTAAGTGAAGAAAAAATTTTCATGCACTGAAAAGGAACACCAAAGTTTTGTTATCCATGTTTGGGAAATTCCTCCAGTACAACCCCTAATAGCTAGGTGGAATTATATTAGGAAGAGATTTCTAATTGATCCTAACATGTTTTAAATATGGATATGCATGCCTGAAACATGTTTAGAATGCAAATGACCTAATGATCCAGAAATTTCAAGGAGTTGAAAAAATTAATTTCTCAAGTTAAGGTGTGGTGGGATATTTACTAGAGCCAAACAACCCACTTTTTGCCTATTCACAAAAGCGGATCCTAACAATCATAGATCATCATCAATGTTTTTATCAATTAATGATGTGTAACGGCTATAATTATTGTTATAAATGACTTATGGTTTGGGAGTCAACACTCAATTAAAAATGCCTCGCCCCCCCTTTTTCGATGATTATAAAACCTAATTTATAAACAACTAAAAGAGTTTATAATACATAAAAATCACAAAAAGGTTTTGGAATTATCTCTCTCAACATTTGTGCATTTCCATTTTGGATGTTCAATTATTTTTCAAATCCAACCTTGAGTTTTCACTCTCCCATTTTACTCGTAAACAAAAAGATAAGGCAAATAGATTACAACAAAATAAAAATTTTGGAGTTTAAGTATACAAAAAATTTTAAAATATAATAAATGTAAGTGAAGAAAATTATTTCACACACTAAAAATGAACACGAATGTTTTGTTATCCATGTTTGGAAAATTTCACCAATACAACCCCTAATAGCTAGGTGGAATTTTATAAGAAAGAGATTTCTAATTGATCCTAACATATTTTAAATATGGATATGCATGACGGAAACATGTGCAAGATGCAAATGACCAAATGATCCAAAAATTTCAAGGCGTCGGAAAATATAAATTCTCAAGTGAACGTGCGGTTGGATATTTACCAGAGCCAAACAACCAACTTTTTGCCTATTTACCAAAAGCGGGCCTAACAATCATAGATCATCGTAAATACTTTGATCCATTAATGATGTGTAACGGCTATAATTTTTGTTATAAATGACTTATGGTTTGGGATTCAGCACTCAGTTATAAATGCCTAGCCCCCCCATTTCCGATGATTTTAAAACCTAATATATAAAAAACTAAAAGAGTTTACAATCCTTAAAAATCACAGATACTTTTTGGTATTATCACTCTCAGCATTTGTGCATTTCAATTTTGGATGTTGAATTTTTTTTCAAATCCAAACTTGAGTTTTCTCTCTGCCATTTTTCTCGTAAACAAAAAGATAAGGCAAAGAGATCATAAGAAAATGAAAATTTTACAGTTGTTGCATGTAAACAATTGAAAACTATAATAAATATAAGTGAATAAAATTATTTAACGCATTAAAAACGAACACCAAAGTTTTGTTATCCATATTTGGGAAATTCCACTAGTACAACCCCTAATAGCTTGGTGGAATTTTAAAAGAAAGAGATTTCTAATTGATCCTAACATGTTTTAAATATGGATATGCATGCCTGAAACTTATTGAAGATGCAAATGACCCAAAGATCCAAAAATTTGAAGGATTAGAAAAAATTAAATTCTCAAGTTAATATGCGGTGGGATATTTACCAGAGCCAAACAACCCACTTTTTACCTATTTACAAATAGAGGACCTAACAATCAAAGATCATCGTAAATGTTTAGGTCGATTAATGATGTGTTACGGCTATAATTTTTGTTAGAAATGAGTTATGGTTTGGGAGTCAACACTCAGTTAAAAATGCCTCAACCGCCCTTTTTCGATGATTGCAAAACCAAATATATTAAAATCTAAAAGTGTTTACTATGCTTAAAAATCACAGATACTTTTTGGAATTGACTCGCTCAGAATTTGTGCATTTCTATTTTGAATGTTCAATTTTTTTTCAAATCCAAACTTTTGTTTTCATTCAGCCATTTTTCGCGTAGACAAAAGGATAAGGCAAATAGATCACAAGAAAATGAAAATTTTAGAGTTTAGGTATGCAAAAAATTGAAAACTATAATAAATGTCAATGAAGAAAATTATTTCACGCACTAAAATGGAACACAAAGGTTTTGTTATCCATGTTTGTGAAATTCTGCCAGTACAACCCATAATAGCTTGGTGGAATTTTATCTGAAAGAGATTTTTAATTGATCCTAACATGTTTTAAATATGGATATGCATGCCTGAAACATGTTGAAGATGCAAAGGACCTAATGATCCTAAAATTTCAAGGAGTACAAAAATATTAAGTTCTCATGTTAACAATCATAGATCATCGTAAATGTTTTGATCAATTACTGATGTGTAACGGCTGTAATTTTTTTTAGAAATGACTTATGCTTTGGGAGTCAACACTTATATAAAAATGCCACCCCCCCCCCCCCCGTTTCCGATGATTGCAAAGCCTAATATATTAAAAAATAAAAGTGTTTAAGATCCTCATAATTCATAGACAATTTTATGTATTATCTCTGTCAACATTTTTGTTTTTCCATTTTGGATGTTCAATTTTCTTTCAAATCCAAAATTGAGTTTTCACTCTGCCATTTTTCTCGTAAATAAAAAGATAAGGCAAATAGATGACAAGAAAATGAAAATTTTAGAGTTTATGTATGGAAAAAATTGAAAAATATATTAAATTTAAGTGAAGAAAATTATTTCACACACTAAAAATGAACATCAAAGTTTTATTATCTATGTTTGGGAAATTCCACCAGTACAACCACTAATTGCTTGGTGAAATTTTATTAGAAAGAGATTACTAATTGATCGTAGCATGTTTTAAATATATATAGGCATGCCTGAAACAAGTTGAGGATGCAAATGACATAGTGATCCATAAATTTCGAGTAGAAAAAATTAAATTCTCAAGTTAATGTGGCGTGGGATATTTACGAGTGCCAAACAACCCACTTTTTACCCATTTACAAAAAGCAAACCTAAAAATCATAGATCATCATAAATGTTTTGATTGATTAATGATGTGTAATGGCTATAATTTTTGTTAGAAATGACTTATGGTTTGGGAGTCAACACTCAGTTAAAAATATCTCCCCACTCTACCCCGCCCACTCCCCCTTTCTGATGATTGCAAAATCTATATAAAAAAACTAAAAGAGTTTACAATCCTTAAAAATCACAGATACTTTTTGGAATTATCTCTCTCAGAATTTGTGCATTTCAATTTTGAATGTTCAATATTTTTTCAAATCCAAACTTGATTTTTTAGTCAACAACCCCCCCCCCCCCCCCCCCCCCCCCCCCCCCCCCCCCCCCCCTGCTCCTCCTTTTCTGATGATTGCAAAACCTATATAAAAAACTAAAAGAGTTTACCATCCTTAAAAATCACAGATACTTTTTGGAATTATCTCTCTTAGAATTTGTGCATTTCCATTTTGGATGTTCAATTTTTTTTCAAATCCAAACTTGAGTTTTCACTCAACCATTTTCCTTGTAAACAAAAGGTTAAGGCTAATAGATCACAAGAAAATGAAAAATTTAGAGTTTATCTATGTAGAAAATTGAAAACTATAATAAATGTAAGTGAAGAAAAAATTTTCACGCACTAAAAAGGAACACAGAAGTTTTGTTATCCATGTTTGGGAAATTCCACCAGCACAACCCCTAATCGCTTGGTGGAATTTTATAAGAAAGAGATTTCTAATTGATCCTAACATGTTTTAAATATGGATATGCAAGCCTTAAACATGTTTAAGATGCAAATGATCTAATCATCCTAAAATTTCAAGGAGTAGAAAAAAATTAAATTCACAAGTTAACGTGCAGTGGAATATTTACCAGAGCCAAACAAGCCACCTTTTGCAATTTTACAAAAAGGGGACCTAACAATAATTGATCATAGTCAATGTTTTTAACAATTAATGATGTGTAACGGCTATAATTTTTGTTATAAATGACTTATGGTTTGGGAGTCAACACTATGTTAAAAATGCCGCGCCCCCCCGTTTTTTGATGATTATAAAACCTAATATATAAAAAACTAAAAGTTTTTACGATCCTTAAAAATCATAGATAATTTTTGGAATTATCTCTGTCAACATTTGTGCATTTCCATTTTGGATGTTCAATTTTTTTTCAAATCCAAACTTGAGTTTTCACTCAACCATTTTTCTTGTAAACAAAAGGTTAAGGCAAATAGATCACAAGAAAATGAAAATTTTAGAGTTTATGCATGCAGAAAATTGAAAACTATAATAAATGTAAGTGAAGAAAATTTTTTCACGCTCTAAAAAGGAACCCCGAAGTTTTGTTATCCATGTTTGGGAAATTCCACTAGCACAACCCCTAATAGCTTGGTGGAATTTTATAAGAAAGAGATTTCTAATTGATCCTAACATGTTTTAAATATGGATATGCATGCCTTAAACATGTTTAAGATGCAAATGATCTAATCATCCAAAAATTTCAAGGAATAGAAAAAAATTAAATTCACAAGTTACCGTGAAGTTGAATATTTACCAGAGCCAAACAATCCACCTTTTGCCTATTTACAAAAAGGGGACCTAACAATAATTGATCATAGTCAATGTTTTGAACAATTAATGTTGTGTAATGGCTATAATTTTTGTTTGAAATGACTTATGGTTTGGGAGTCAACAATCAGTTAAAAATGCCTCCCCCCCCTGTTTTCTAATGATTATAAAACCTAATATATAAAAAACTAAAAGTGTTTATGATCCTTAAAAATCATAGATAATTTTTGAAATTATCTCTATCAACATTTGTCCATTTCCATTTTCGATGCTCAATTTGTTTTCAAATCCAAACTTGAGTTTTCACTCAACCATTTTTCTTGTAAACAAAAGGTTAAGGCAAATAGATCACAAGAAAATGAAAATTTTAGTGTTTATGTATGCAGAAAATTGAAAACTATAATAAATGTAAGTGAAGAAAAAATTTTCACGCACTAAAAAGGAACACCAAAATTTTGTTATCCATGTTTGGGAAATTCCACCAGTACAACCCCTAATAGTTTGGTGGAATTTTATAAGAAAGAGATTTCTAATTGATCCTAACATGTTTTAAATATGGATATGCATGCCCTTAAACATGTTGAAGATGCAAAAGACCAAAAGATCTAAAAATTTCAAGGTGTATAAAAATTTATTTCACAAGTTAACATGCAGTGGGATATTTACCAGAGCCAAACAACCCACGTTTTGCCTATATACAAAAATAGGACCTAACAATCATAGATCATCGTAAATGTTTTGATCGATTAATGATGTGTAACGGCTATAGTGTTTTTAGAAATGAGTTATGGTTTGGTAGTCAACATTTAGTAAAAAATGGCATGCGCCCCCCCCCCCCCCCCCCCTCCTTTTCTGATGATTGCAAAACTGATATAAAAAACTAAAAGAGTTTACCATCCTTAAAAATCACAGATACTTTTCGGAATTATCTCTCTTAGAATTTGTGCATTTCCATTTTGGATGTTCAATTTTTTTTCAAATCCAAAATTGAGTTTTCACTTAACCATTTTTCTTGTAAACAAAAAGTTAAGCCAAATAGATCACAAGAAAATGAAAATTTTAGAGTTTATGTATGCAGAAAATTGAAAACTATATTAAATGTAAGTGAAGAAAATTTTTTCATGCACTAAAAAGGAACACCGAAGTTTTGTTATCCATGTTTGGGAAATTCCACCAGCATAACCCCTAATAGCTTGGTGGAATTTTATAAGAAAGAGATTTATAATTGATCCTAACATGTTTTAAATATGGATATGCATGCCTTAAACATGTTTAAGATGCAAATGATCTAATCATCCAAAAATTTCAAGGAATAGAAAAAAAATTAATTCACAAGTTAACGTGCGGTGGAATATTTACCAGAGCCAAACAAGCCACCTTTTGCCTATTTACAAAAAGGGGACCAAACAAGCCACCTTTTGAACAATTAATGACGTGTAACGGCTATAATTTTTGTTAGAAATGACTTATAGTTTAGGAGTCAACACTTTGTTAAAAATGCCTTGCCCCCCCCGTTTTCTGATGATTATAAAACCTAATATATAAAAAACTAAAAGTGTTTACGATCCTTAGAAATCATAGATAATTTTTGGAATTATCTCTGTCAACATTTGTGCATTTCCATTTTGGATGTTCAATTTGTTTTCAAATCCAAACTTGACATTTCACTCAACCATTTTTATTGAAAACAAAAGGTTAAGGAAAATAAATCACAAGAAAATGAAAATTTTAGAGTTTAGGTATGCAGAAAATTGAAAACTGTAATAAATGTAAGTGAAGAAAAATTTTTCACGCACTAAAAAGGACCAAATTTTTTTTATCCATGTTTGTGAAATACCACTAGTACAACCCCTAATAGTTTGGTGGAATTTTATAAGAAAGAGATTTCTAATTGATCCTAACATGTTTTAAATAAGGATTGCATGCCCTTAAACATGTTGAAGATGCAAAAGACCAAATGATCTAAAAATTTCAAGGTGTAGAAAAATTAAATTCACAAGTTAACGTGAGGTGGGATATTTACCAGAGCCAAAAACCCACTTTTTGCCTATATACAAAAATAGAACCTAACAATCATAGATCATCATAAATGTTTTGATCGATTTATGAAGTGTAATGGCTATAATGTTTTTAGAAATGACATATGGTTTGGTAGTCAACACTTAGTTAAAAATGCCTTGCCCTTCACACCCTCCTCCTTTTCTAATGATTGCAAAACCAATATAAAAAACTAAAATAGTTTACAATCCTTAAAAATCACAGATACTTTTTAAAATTATCTCTCTTAGAATTTGTGCATTTCCATTTTGGATGTTCAATTTTTTTTCAAATCCAAACTTGAGCTTTCACTCAATCATTTTTCTTGTAAAAAAAAAGGTTATGGCAAATAGATCACAAGAAAATGAAAATTTTAGAGTTTATGTATGCAGGATATTGAAAACTATAATAAATGTAGGTGAAGAAAAAATTTTCACGCACTAAAAAGGAACACCGAAGTTTTGTTATCCATGTTTGGGAAATTCCACCAGCACAACCCCTAATAGCTTGGTCGAATTTTATATCAAAGAGATTTCTAATTGATCCTAACATTTTTTAAATATGGATATGCATGCCTTTAACATGTTTAAGATGCAAATGATCTAATCATCCAAAAATTTCAAGGAATAGAAAAAAGTTAAATTCACAAGTTAACGTTCAGTGGAATATTTACCAGAGCCAAACAAGCCACCTTTTGCCTAGTTACAAAAAGGGGACCTAACAATAATTGATCATAGTCAATATTTTGAACAATTAATGTTGTGTAATGGCTATAATTTTTGTGAGAATTGACTTATGGTTTGGGAGTCAACACTAAGTTAAAAATGCCTCGCCCCCCTGTTTTCTGATGATTATAAAACCTAATATATAAAAAAACTAAAAGTGTTTACGATCCTTAAAAATCATAGATAGTTTTTGGAATTATCTCTGTCAACATTTGTGCTTTTCCATTTTGGATGTTCAATTTGTTTTCAAATCCAAACTTAGTTTTCACTCTGCTATTTTTCTCATAAACAAAAAGATAAGGCAAATAGATCACAAGAAAATGAAAATTTTAGAGTTTATGTATGCAAAAAATTGAAAACTATTATAAATGTAAGTGATGAAAATTATTTCACGCACTAAAAATGAACACCAAAGTTTTGTTATCCATGTTTTGGAAATTCCGCAAATACAACCCCTAATAGCTTGGTGGAATTTTATAAGAAAGAGATTTCTAATTGATCCTAACATATTTGAAATATGGATATGCATGCCTGAAACATGTTGAAGATGCAAATGACCCAATGATCTGAAAATTTCATGGATTAGAAGAAATTAAAATCTCAAGTTAACGAGCGGTGGGATATTTACTAGAGCCAAACAACCAACTTTTTGCCTATTTACAAAAACCGGACCAAACAATCATAGATCTTCGTAATTTTTTTGAGAAATTAATGAAGTGTAACGTCTATAATTTTTGTTTGAAATGACTTATGGTTTGGGAGTCAACACTTTGTTAAAAATGCCTCACCCCCCCTTTTCTGATGATTGCAAAACCTAATATATAAAAAACTAAAAGTGTTTACGATGCTTAAAAATCTTAGATACGTTTAGGAATTATCTCTCTCAAAATTTGTGCATTTCCTTTTTGGATGTTGAATTTTTTTTCAAATCTAAGCTTGAGTTTTCACTCAATCATTTTTCTCATAAACAAAAGGTTAAGGAAAATAGATCACAAGAAAATGAAAATTTTAGAGTTTATGTATGCAAAAAATTGAAAAATATTAAATGTTAGTGAAGCAAATTAATTCACGCACTAAAAAGAACACCACTAGTACAACCCCTAATAGCTTGGTGGAATTTTAAAAGAAAGAGATTTCTAATTGATCCTAACATGTTTTAAATATTGCATGCCTGAAACTTATTGAAGATGCAAATGACCCAAAGATCCAAAAATTTGAAGGATTAGAAAAAATTAAATTCTCAAGTTAATGTGCGGTGGGATATTTACCAGAGCCAAACAACCCACTTTTTACCTATTTAAAAATAGACTTAACAATCATAGATCATCGTAAATGTTTAGGTCGATTAATGATGTGTAACGGCTATAATTTTTGTTAGAAATGAGTTATGGTTTGGGAGTCAACACTCAGTTAAAAATGCCTCACCCCCCCTTTTCCGATGATTTCAAAACCAAATATATAAAAAACTAAAAATGTTTACGATGCTTAAAAATCACAGATACTTTTTGGAATTAACATGCTCAGAATTTGTGCATTTCTATTTTGAATGTTCAATTTTTTTTTCAAATCCAAACTTTTGTTTTCACTCAGCCATTTTTTGGGTAAACAAAAGGATAAAGCAAATAGATCACAAGAAAATGAAAATTTTAGAGTTTAGGTATGCAAAAAATTGAAAACTATAATAAATGTCAATGAATAAAATTATTTCATGCACTAAAATGGAACACAAAGGTTTTGTTATCCATGTTTACGAAATTCCACCAGTACAACCCCTAATAGCTTGGTGGAATTTTATCTGAAAGAGATTTTTAATTGATCATAACATGTTTTAAATATGGATATGCATGACTGAAAGATGTTGAAGATGCAAATGACCAAATGATCCTAAAATTTCAAGGAGTACAAAAGTATTAACTTCTCACGTTAATGTCAGGTGGGATATTTACCAGAGCAAAACACCCAACTTTTTGCCTATTTAAAAAAAGTGAACCTAACAATCATAGATCATCATAAATGTTTTGATCAATTACTGATGTGTAACAGCTGTAATTTTTGGTTAGGGAGTCAACACTCAGTTAAAAATTCCACGCCCCCCCATTTCCGATGATTGCAAAACCGAATATATAAAAAACTAAAAGTTTTTACGATCCTTAAAATTCATAGATAATTTTATGTATTATCTCTATCAACATTTATGTATTTCCATTTTGCATGTTCAATTTTTTTTCAAATCCAAACTTGAGTTTTCACTCTGCCATTTTTCTCGTAAACAAAAAGATAAGGCAAATAGATGACAAGAAAATGAAAATTTTGGAGTTTATGTATGGAAAAAATTGAAAAACATATTAAATTTAAGTGAAGAAAATTATTTCACGCACTAAAAATGAACACCAAAGTTTTTTTATCCATGTTTGGGAAATTCCACCAGTACAACCCCTAATTGCTTGGTGGAATTTTATAAGAAAGAGATTTCTAATTCATCCTAGCATGTTTTAAATATAGATATGCATGCCTAAAACAAGTTGAAGACACAAATGACGTAATGATCCAAAAATTTCAAGCAGTAGAAAAAATTAAATTCTCAAGTTAATGTGGTGTGGGATATTTACCAGTACCAAACAACCCACTTTTTGCCTATTTACAAAAAGCGAACCTAAAAATCATAGATCTTCATAAATGTTTTGATCGATTAATGATGTGTAATGGCTATAGTTTTCGTTAGAAATGACTTATGGTTTGGGAGTAAACACTCAGTTAAAAATGCCTCCCCCCCCGCCCACCCGTTTTCCAATGATTGCAAAACCTAATATATAAAAAACTAAAAGTGTTTACGATCCTTAAAAAATCATAGATAATTTTTGGAGTTATCTCTGTCATCATTTGTGCATTTCCATTTTGGAAGTTAATTTTTTTTTCAAATCCAAACTTCAGTTTTCACTATGCCATTTTTCTCGTAAACAAAAATTTAAGGCAAACAGATCACATGAAAATGAAAATTTTAGAGTTTATGTTTGAAAAAAAAATTGAAAAAATATTAAAAGTAAGTGAAGGAAATTATGTCATGCACTAAAAATGAACACCAAAGTTTTGTTATCTATGTTTGGTAAATTCCATCTGTACAACCCCTAATAGCTTGGTGCAATTTTATAAGAAAGAGATTTCAAATTGATCCTAACATAATTTAAATATGGATATGCATGACTGAAACATGTTGAAGATACAAATGACCTAATGATTCAAAAATTTCATGGAGTAGAAATGAATTGATTAATGAAGTGAAACGGCTATAATTTTTGTTAGAAATGAATTATTGTTTGGGAGTCAACACTCAGTTAAAAATGCCACGTACCCCCCCCCCTCTTTCGATGATTGCAAAACCTAATATATAAAATACTGAAAGAGTTTACAATCATTAAAAATCATAGATACTTTTTTGGAATTATCTCTCCCAGAATTTTTCCATTTCCTTTTTGGATGTTCAATTTTTTTTCAAATCCAAACTTCAGTTTTCACTCTCCCATTTTTCTCGTAAACAAAAAGATAAGACAAATAGATTACAACAAAATGAAAATTTTAGAGTTTATGCAAAAAATTGAAATCTACAATAAATGTAAGTAAAGAAAATTATTTCACGCACTAAAAATGAACACAGAAGTTTTGTTATCCATGTTTGGGAAATTCCACCAATACAACCCCTAATAGTTTGGTGGAATTTTATAAGAAAGAAATTGCTAATTGATCCTAACGTGTTTTGAATATGGATATGCATGCCTGAAACATTTTGAAGATGCAAATGACCTAATGATCCAAAAATTTTATGGAGTAGAAGAAGAATGTGATTTTCGGCGAGCATCCTCCGACAAGTTCCTTTAAAGCACGGTATGTGCTTAACAGCCATAATGGCTGAGTAGAAAAGAGGGAACCGACAGTGACATTTATTATAGATTTCAATTTTTTTGCATACATAAATTCTAAAATTTTCATTTTGTTGTGATCTATTTGCCTTATCTTTTTGTTTACGAGAAAAATGGAATACTGAAAACTCATGTTTGGATTAGAAAAAAATTGAACAGCCAAAATGGAAATGCACAAATGCTGAGAGAGATAATTCCAAAAATTATCTGTGATTTTTAAGGATTGTAAACTCTTTTAGTTTTTTATATATTAGGTTTTGCAATCATCGGAAAAGGGGGAGGGGGGCGTAGCTTTTTCTACAGAGTGTTGACTCCCAAACCATAAGTCATTTCTACCAAAATTATAGTCGTTACACGTTATTAATCTATCAAAACATTTACGATGATCTATGATTGTTAGGTCCAGTTTTTGTATATAGGAAAAAATTGTGTTGTTTGGTTCTTGTAAATATCCCACCGCTAGTTAACTTGAGAATTTAATTTTTTCTACTCTTTGAAATTTTTTGACCATTAGGTCATTTGCATCTTCAATATGTTTCAGGCATGCAGATCCATATTTAAAACATGTTAGGATCAATTAGAAATTCCACCAAGCTATAAGGGGTTGTACTAGTGGCTTTTCCCAAATATGATACCAATACTTTGGTGTTCATTTGTAGTGTGTGAAATAATTTTCTTCACTTACATTTATTATAGTTTTCAATTTTTTACAAACATAAACTTTAAAATTTTCATTTTTTTGTGATCTATTTGCCTTATCTTTTTGTTTACAAGGAAAATGGGAGGGTGAAAACTCAAGTTTGGATTTAAAAAAAAATTGAACATCCAAAATGGAATTACACAAATGCAGAAAGAGATAATACAAAAAATTATTTGTGATTTTTAAAGATTGTAAACTCTTTCAGTTTTTTATATATTAGGTTCTGCAATAATTGGAAACGGGAGGCGAGGCATTTTTAACTGTGTTTCTCCCAAACCATAAGTCATTTCTACCAAAAATTATAGTTGTTACCCAATTTAATTTATCAAAATGTTTTTGATGATCTATGATTGTTAGGTCCGCTTTTTGTGAATAGGCAAAAAGTGGGTTGTTTGGCTCTAGTAAATATCCCATTGCACGTTAACTTGAGAATTTAATTTCTTCTTCACCTTGAAATTTTTGGATCATTAGGTCTTTTGCATCTTCAACATGTTTCAGGCATGCATATCCATATTTCTAACATGTTAGGATCAATAATAAATCTCTTTCTTATAAAATTCCACCTAGCTATTAGGGGTTGTACTAGTGGAATTTCACAAACATGGATAACAAAACTTTGGTGTTCATTTTTAGTGCGTGAATTAATTTGCTTCACTAACATTTATTATAGTTTTCAATTTTTTGCATATATAAACTCTAAATTTTACATTTTGTTGTGATCTATTTGCCTTATCTTTTTGTTTACGAGAAAAATAGTAGAGTAAAAACTCAAGTTTGGATTGTAAAAAAAAATGGAACATCCAAAATGGAAATACACAAATTCTGAGAGAGATAATTCCAAAAAGTATTTGTGATTTTTAAGGATTGTAAACTCTTTTAGTTTTTTATATATTAGGTTTACCAATCATTGGAAAAGGGGGCAAGGCATTTTTAACTGAGTGTTGTCTCCAAAACCATAAGTCATTTCTAACAAAAATTATAGGCGTTACACAATTTAATTGATCAAAGCATTTACGATGATCTATGATTGTTAGGTCCGCTTTTTGTGAATAGGCAAAAAGTGGGTTGTTTGGCTCTGATATATCCCATCGCACGTTAACTTGAGAATTTAATTTTTTCTACTCCTTGAAATTTTTGGATCATTAGGTCATTTTCATCTTCAACATGTTTAAGGCATGCATATCCATATTTAAAACATGTTAGGATCAATTAGAAATCTCTTTCTAATAAAATTCCACCAAGCTATTAGAGGTTGTAATAGTGGAATTTCCCAAACATGGATAACAAAACTTTGGTGTACATTTTTAGTGCGTGAAATAATTTTCTTCACATAAATTTATTATTGTTTTCAATTTTTTGCATACATTAATTCTAAAATTTTCATTTTATTGTGATCTATTTCCCATATCTTTTTGTTTACGAGAAAAATGGGATAGTGAAAACTCTTGTTTGGATTTGAAAAAAAATTGAACATCAAAAATGGAAATGGAAAAATGCTTATAGAGATAATTCCAAAAAGTATATGTGATTTTTAAGGATTGTAAACTGTTTTAGTTTTTAATGTATGTGATTTTTTAGGATTGTAAACTCTTTTATTTTTTTATATATTAGGTTTTGCAATCTTCGGAACAAGGGGGGCGAGGAAGTTTTAACTGAGTGTTGACTCCCAAACCATAAGTCATTTCTAAAAAAAATTATAGCCGTTACACATAATTAATCAATCAAAACATTTACGATGATCTATGTTTGTTAGGTCTGCTTCTCTTATACAGGCAAAAAGTGAGTTGTTTGGCTCTAGTAAATATCCCAGCGCACATTAACTTGTTAGGATCAATTAGAAATCTCTTTCTTATAAAATTCCACCAAGCTACTAGGGGTTGTACTAGTGGAATTTCACAAACATGGATAACAAAACTTTGGTGTTCATTTTTAGTGAGTGGTATAATTTTCATCACTTTCATTTGTTATAGTTTTAGATGTTTTGAATACATTAACTCTAAAATTTACATTTTGTTGTGTTCTATTTGCCTTATCTTTTTATTTATGAGAAAAATGGGAGAGTGAAAACACAAGTTTGGATTGTAAAAAAAATCGAACATCCAAAATGGAATTGCAAAAATGTTGAGAGAGATAATTCCAAAAAGTTTATGTGATTTTTAAGGATGGTAAACTCTTTTTAGTTTTTTATATATTAGGTTTTGTAATCATCGGAAAGGGGGGCAGGGCATTTTTAACTCAGTGTTGACTCCCAAACCATAAATCATTTCTAACAAAAATTATAGCCGTTACACATCACTAATTGATCAAAACATTTATGAAGGTTTATGATTGTAAGATCCGTTTGTTGTAAATAGATAAAAACTAGGTTGTTTGGCTATGGTAAATATCCCAACGCACGTTAACTTGAGAATTTAATTTTTTCTACTCCTTGAAATTTTTGGATCATTAGGTCATTTGCATCTTCACCATGTTTCAGGCATGCATATCCATATTTAAAACATGTAAGGATCAATTAGAAATCTCTTGCTTATAAAATTCCACCAATCTATTAGGGGTTAAAATAGTGGAATATTCTAAACATGGATAACAAAACTTTTGTGTTCATTTTTAGTGCGTAAAATATTTTTTGCACTTACATTTATTATAGTTTTCAATTTTTTTCATACATAAATTCTAAAATTTTATTTTTTTGTGATCTGTTTGCCTTATCTTTTTGTTTAGGAGGAAAATGGGATAGTAAAAACTCATGTTTGGATTTCAATAAATATTGAACATCCAAAATGTAAATGCACAAATGTGGAGAAAGATATTTCCCAAAAGTATCTGTGATTTTTAAGGATTGTAAACTCTTTTAGTTTTTTATATATTAGGTTTTGCTATCATCGGAAAAGGGGGGACTAGGCATTTTCAACTGAGTGTTGACTCCCAAAACATAAGTCATTTTTAAAAAAAATTATAGCCATTACACATCATTAATCGATCAAAATATTTCCGATGATCTATGATTGTTAGGTCCGCTTTTTGTTAATAGGCAAAAACTGGGTTGTTTGCCTCTATTAAATATCCTACTGGACGTTAACTTGAGAATTTAATTTTTTCTTCTCCTGGAAATATTTGGATCACTAGGTCAGTTGCATATTCAACATGTGTCAGGCACCCATATCCATATTTAATACATGTTAGGATATTTTAGAAATCTCTTTCTTATAAAATTCCACCAAGCTATTAGGGGTTCAAATAGTGGAATTTCCCAAACAAAACTTTGGAGTTCATTTTTTGTGCGTGAAATAATTTTCTGCACTTACATTTATTATATTTTTTAATTTTTTGCAAACATAAATTCTAAAATTTTCATTTTGTTGTGATCTATTTGGCTTATCTTTTTTGTTTATGAGAAAAATGGGATAGTGGAAAGTCATGTTTGGATTTGAAAGAAATTGAACATCCAAAATGGAAATGCACAAGTGCTAAGAGAAATAATTCAAAAAAGTATCTGTGATTTTTAAGGATTGTAAACTCTTTTAATTTTTTATATATTAGGTCTTGCAATCATCGGAAAAGGGGGGGGCGATGCATTTCTAACTGAGTGTTGTTTCCCAAACCATAACTCATTTCTAACAAAAATTATAGCCGTTACACAGTTTAATCAATCAAAACATTTATGATGATCTATGATTGTTTGATTCGCTTTTTGTGAATAGGCAAAAAGTGGGTTGTTTGGCTCTGTTAAATATCCCATTGCACGTTTACTTGAGAATTTAATTTTTTTCTACTCTTTGACATTTTTGTATCATTAGGTCATTTGCGTCTGCAACATGTTTCAGGCATGCATATCCATATTTAAAACATGTTAGGATCAATTAGAAATCTCCTTCTTATAAAATTCCACCAAGCTATTAGTGGTTGTAATAGTAGAATTTCCCAAACATGGATAACAAAACTTTGGTGTTCATTTTTAGTGCTTGAAATAACTTCTTCACTTACATTTATTATGGTTTTAAATTTTTTCATCTATTTGCCTTATCTTTTTGTTTATGAGAAAAATGGGAAAGAGAAAACTCATTTTTGCATTTGAAAAAAAAATTGAACATCCAAAATGGAAATGCACAAGTGCTGAGAGAGATAATTCCAAAAAGTATCTGTGATTTTTTGGGTTGTAAACTCTTTTAGTTTTAATATATTAGGTTTTACAATCATCGGAAAAGGGGGGCGAGGCATTTTTAGTAAAGTTTTGACACCCAAACCATAACTGATTTCTAACATAAATTATAGCGGTTACACATTATTAATCGATCAAAAAAAATTTCGATGATCAATGATTGTTAGGTCCATTTTTGTAAGTAGGCAAAACTTGGGTTGTTGGCCTCTGGTAAATATCCCACCACACGTTAACTTGAAAGTTTAATTTGTTCTAATCCTTGAAATTTGTAGATCATTAGGTCATTTGCATCTTCAACATGTTTCAGGCATTTATATCCATACTTAAAACTTGTTAGGATCAAATAGAAATCTCTTTCATATAAAATTCCACCTAGCTATTAGGGGTTGTACTAGTGGAATTTCCCAAACATGGATAACAAAACTTTGGTGTTCATTTGTAGTGCGTAAACTAACTTTCTTCACTTACATTTATTATAGTTTTCAATTTTTTGCATACATAAAATATAAAATTTTCATTTGGTAGTGATGTATTTGCCATATCATTTTGTTTAAGAGAAAAATGGGAGAATGAAAACTCAAGTTTGGATTTGAAAAAAAATTGAACATCCAAAATGGAAATGCACTAATGCTGAGAGAGATAATTCCAAAAAGAATCTATGATTTTTAAGGATTCTAAACTCTTTTAGCTTTTTTTAAATTAAGTTTTGCAATCATCGAAAAAAGGGAGACGAAGCATTTTTAAATGAGTGTTGTCTCCCAAACCATAAGTCATTTCTAACAAAAATAATAGCAGTTACACATCATTAATCGATCAAAACATTAACGATGATCTATGATTGTTTGGTCCGCTTTTTGTAAATAGCCAAAACTTGGGTTGTTTGGCTCTGGTAAATATCCCACCGCACATTAACTTGAGAATTTAATTTTTTCTACTTTTTAAAATTTTAGGATCATTAGCTCATTTTCATCTTCACCATGTTTTAGGCATGCATAACCATATTTAAAACATGTTAGGAGCAATTAGAAATCTCTTTCTTATAAAATTCCACCAAGATATTAAGGGTTGTACTAGTGGAATTTCCAAAACCTGGACAACAACACTTTAGTGATCTTTTTTAGTGCGTGAAATAATTTTCTTCCCATACATTTATTATAGTTTTCAATTTTTTGCATACTTAAACTCTAAAATTTTCATTTTGTTGTAATCTATTTGCCTTATCTTTGTGTTTACGAGAAAAATGGGAGAGTGAAAACTCAAGTTTGGATTTGAAAAAAAATTGAACAACCAAAATGGAATAGCACAAATGCTGAGAGAGATAATTCCAACAAGTATTTGTGATTTTTAAGTATTGTAAACTCTTTTAGTTTTTTATATATTAGGTTTTTCAATCATCGAAAAAGGGAGGCGAGGCATTTTTAACTGAGTGTTGACTCCCAAACCATAAGGCAATCCAAACAATAATTATAGCTGTTACACGTCATTAATCGATCAAAACATTTACAATGATCTATGATTGTTAGGGCCCCTTTTTAGAAATTGACAAAAAGTGGGTTGTTTGACTCTTGTAAATATCCCACCGCACGTTCACTTGAGAATTTAATTTTTTCTACTCAAAATATTTGGATCATTAGGTCATTTGCATTTTCAACATGTTTCAGGCGTGCATATCCATATTTAAAACATGTTAGGATCAATTAGAAATCTCTTTCTTAGAAAATTCCACCCAAGCTATTAGGGGTTGTACTTGTAGAATGTCCCAAACATGGATAACAAAATTTTGGTGTTCATTTTTAGTACGTAAAATAATTTTCTTCACTTACATTTATTATAGTTTTCATTTTTTTGCATACATAAACTCAAAAATTTTCATTTTGTTGTGATCTATTAGCCTTATCATTTTGTTTACGAGAAAAAAGGGAGTGTGAAAACTCAAATTTGGATCTAAAAAAAATTGAACTTCCAAAATGGAATAGCACAAATGCTGAGAGAAATAATTCCAAAAAGTATCTGTGACTTTTAAGGATTGTAAACTCTTTTAGTTTTTTATATATAAGGTTTTGCAATCATTGGAAAAGGGGTGCGAGACATTTTTAATTGAGTGTTGACTCCCAAACCATAACTCATTTCAAACAAAAATTTAGCAGTTACAAATCATTAATTTATATATACATTTACGATGATCTATGATTGTTAGGTCCTCTTTTTTTTTAATAGGCAGAAATTTGGTTGTTTGGCTCTAATAAATATCCCACCACACTTGAGAATTTAATTTTTTCTACTCTTTGAAATTTTTAGATCATTAAGTCATTTGCATCTTCAACAAGTTTCAGGCATGAATATCCATATTTAAAACATGTTAGGATCAATAAGAAATCTCTTTTTTATAAAATTCCACCAAGCTATTAGGGGTTGTACTAGTTGAATTTCCCAAAAATGGATGACATAACTTTGGTGTTCATTTTTAGTGCGTGAAATAATTTTATTTACTTAGATTAATTATAGTTTTCAATTTTTTGCATACATAAACTCTAAAATTTTTATTTTATTGTGCTCTATTTGCCTTATCTTTTTGTTTAAGAGAAAAATGGGAGAGTGAAAACTCACGTTTGGATTTGAAAAAAAAAAATGAACATCCAAAATATAAATGCACAAATTCTGAGAGAGATAATTCCAAAAAGTATCTGTGATTTTTATGGATTGTAAACTCTTTTAGTTTTTGATATGTTAGATTTTGCAATCATCGAAAAAAGGGGAGGGGAGGGGGGGGGGGGGGGGGGGGGGGGGGGGGGGGGGTGAGTCATTTTGAACTAAGTGTTGACTCCCAAACCATAAGTCATTTATAACAAAAATTATAGCTGTTACACATCATTAATCGATCAAAACATCTACAATGATGTACGAACCTTGACCTAGGGTTTAGGGTTTAGAGAAAAGGATCACTTTACCTTCGTGAGTTGACCAAGTCAACTCACAAGACCAGCTCTGATACCATGTTGAATTTATGGAAAAGTGAAATACTTAATTGACATTGATAACTTGTTGTTATCAAAGTCCATGCTCTATTTATAATAGAAGAAGGTAGTACAGGCTAATTACAATAAAACTACCCTTGTCCCAATTACACCCAAACTCTCACACATAAGGTAAGTCCTTACATAATTAGGTTACTCAATATTGATAAAAGATAAATATAACTTAAACTAAAACTCTTCTTGGTCGTGACCCTAAGATAAAGATACTTTTGTGAGTCTTTCTTTATCTTCCAACTGATGTGATAAGGATGCCAGCTCTTGGTAATATTTGTGGGTCCTACTTCTTATGTGCTTGGGCCCATCCTATTGGCCTTACTTGGTCATGTGGTCCATCTTATAATAATCTTACATATGTGGGCCTTCCTTGGTCGTTTGGGCTTGATCTTATCTTCCAACAACAAGTTTCAGGCATGCATGTCCATATTTAAAACATGTTAGGAAAATTAAGAAATCTCTTTCTTAAAAATTCCACCAAGCTATTAGGGGTTGCACTAGTGGAATTTCCTAAACATGAATAACAAAAGTTTGGTATTCATTTTTAGTGCGTGAAATAATTTTCTTCATTTACATTTATTATAGTTTTCAATTTTTTGCACACATAAACTCTAAAATTTTAATTTTGATGTGATCAATTTGCCTTATTTTTTGTTTACGAGAAAAATGGAATGTCAAAACTCAAGTTTGGATTTGAAATAAAATTGAACATCCAAAATGGAAATGCACAAATGCTGAGAGAGAATTCCAAAAAGTATCTGTGATTTTTAAGGATTGTAAACTATTTTAGTTTTTTTTATGTTAGGTTTTGCAATCATCGAAAAAGGGGGGGCGAGGGATTTTTAACTGAGTGTTGACTCCCAAACCGTAAGTCATTTCTAACAAAAATTATAGCCGTTACACATCATTAATTGATCAAAACATTTATGATGATCTATGATTGTTAAGTCCGCTTTTTGTAAATAGGAAAAAAACTGGGTTCTTTGGCTTATCTTTTTGTTTATGAGAAAAATGGGATAGTGAAAACTTATGTTTGAATTTGAAAAAAAATTGAACATCCAAAATGGAAATGCACAAATGCTTAGATAGATTATTCCAAAAAGTATCTGTGATTTTTAAGTATTGTAAACACTTTTATTTTTATATATTTTAGACTTTGCAATCTTCGGAAGAGGGAGGCGAGGCAATTTTATCTGAGTGTTGAGTCCCAAACAATAAGTCATTTCTAACAAAATTATAGCCGTTACACATAATTACTCAATCAAAACATTTACGATGATCTATGTTTGTTAGGTCCGTTTTTTGTAGATAGGCAAAAATTAGGCCGTTTGGCTCTGGTAAATATCCCACCGCACGTTAACTTGAGAATTTAATTTTTTCTACTCATTGAAATTTTTAGATCATTAGGTAATTTGCATCTTCAACATGTTTCAGGCATGCATGTCCATATTTAAAATATTTTAGGATCAATTAGAAATCTCTTTGTTATAAAATTCTAACAAGCAATTAGGGGTGGTATTAAATGAATTTCCCAAACATGGATAACAAAACTTTGGAGTTCATTTTTAGTGCATGATATAATTTTCTTCACTTACATTTTTTATATTTTTTAGATTTTTTAAATACATAAACTCTAAAATTTACATTTTGATGTGTTCAATTTTCCTTATCTTTTTGTTTACAAGAAAAATAGGGGTGTGAAAACACAAGTTTGGATTGTAAAAAAAATTGAACATCCAAAATGGAAATTCAGAAATGCTGAGAGAGATAATTCCAAAAATTATTTTTGATTTTTAAGGATTGTAAACTCTTTTTAGTTTTTTATATATTAGGTTTTGCAATCATCGAAAAGGGGAGCGTGGCATTTTTAACTCAGTGTTGACTCCCAAACCATAAGTCATTTCTAACAAAAATTATAACCATTACACATCATTAATCGATCAAAACATTTATGATGATCTATGATTGTTGGGTCCGCTTTTAGTAAATAGGAAAAAACTAGGTTGTTTGACTCTGGTAAATATCCCACCGCACGTTAACTTGAGAATTTAATTTTTTCTCCTCGAATTTTCTGATGATTAGGTCATTTGTATCTTCACCATGTTTAAGGCATGCATATCCATATTTATAAGATGTTAGGATCAATTAGAAATCACTTTCTTATAAAATTCTACCAAGCCATTTGGGGTTGTAATAGTGGAATTTCCCAAACATGAATAACAAAACTTTGGTGTTCATTTTTAGTGCGTGAAATAATTTTTTGCACTTATATTTATTATAGTTTTCAATTTTTGCATACATAAATTCTAAAATTTTAATTTTTTTGTGATATATTTGCCTTATCTTTTTGTTTATGAGAAAAATGGGATAGTGAAAACTCATGTTTCGATTTTAAAAAATATTGAACATCCAAAGTGGAAATGCAAAAATGCTGAGAAAGATATGTCCAAATAGTGACTGTGATTTTTAAGGATTTTAAACTCTTTTAGTTTTTTTATATATTAGGTTTTGCAATCATTTCAAAAGGGGGGGGGGGGGGGGGGTTCGAGGCATTTTCAACTTAGTGTTGACTCCCAAACCATAAGTCATTTCTAACAAACATTAAAGCCATTACACATCATTAATCGATCAAACCATTTACGATGATCTATGATTGTTAGGTCCGGTTTTTGTATTAAGGCAAAAATTGTGTTGTTTGGCTCTGGTAAATATCCCATTGTTCATTAACTTGAGAATTTAATTTTTTCTACTCTTTGAAATTTTTGGATCATTAGGTCATTTGACTCTTCAACATGTTTCAAGAATGTAGATCCATATTTAAAACAGGTTTGGATCAATTAGAAATCTCTTCCTTATAAAATTCCACCATGTTATTATGGGTTGTACTAGTGGAATTTTCCATACATGGATAACAAAACTTTTTTGTTCATTTTTAGTACGTGAAATAATTTTCTTCACTTACATTTATTATAGTTTTCAATTTTTTACATACATAAACTCTAAAATTTTCATTTTTTTGCGATCTATTTGCCTTATCTTTTTGTCTACGAGAAAAATGGGAGAGAGAAATCTAAGTTTGAATTTAAAAAAAAATTGAACTTCGAAAATGGAATTGCACAAATGCTGCGAGAGATAATTCAAAAAATTATCTATGATTTTTAAGGATTGTAAACACTTTTGGTTTTTTATATATTAGGTTTTGCAATCATCGGAAAAGGGGGGCGAGGCATATTTAAGTGAGAGTTGTCTCCCAAACCATAAGTCATTTCTAACAAAAATTATAGCCGTTACACAATTTAATTGATCAAAACATTTACGATGATCTAAGATTGTTAGGTCCGCTTTTGTGAATAGGCAAAAAATGGGTTGTTTGGCTCTGGTAAATATCCCATTGCACGTTAACTAGAGAATTTATTTTTTTCTACTCCTTGAAATTTTTGTATCATTAGGTCATTTGGATCTTCAACATGTTTCAGGCATGCATATCCATATTTAAAATATTTTAGGATCAATTAGAAATCTCTTTCTTATAAAATTCCACCTAGCTATTAGTGTTTGTAATAGTGGAATTTCCCAAACATGGATAACAAAACTTTGGTTTTCATCTTTAGTGCGTGAAATAATTTTCTTCACTTACATTTATTGTAGTTTTCAATTTTTTGCATACATAAATTCTAAAATTTTCATTTTGTAGTGATCTATTTGCCTTATCTTTTTGTTTACGAGAAAAATGGGAGATTCAAAACCAAAGTTTAGATTTGAAAAAAATTTGAACACCCAAAATGGAAATGCACAAATGCTGAGAGAGATAATTCCAAAAAGTATCTGAGATTTTTAAGGATTGTAAGCTCTTTTAGTTTTTAATATATTAGGTTTTGCAATCATCGGAAAAGGGGGGGCGAGGTATTTTTAGCAAAATCATGACTCCCAAACCATAAATCATTTCTAACAAAAATTATAGCCGTTACACATTATTAATCGATAAAAACATTTACGATGATCTATGATTGTTAGGTGCGCTTATTGTAAATAGGCAAAAACTGGGTTGTTTGGCTCTATTAAATATCCCACCGCACGTTAACTAGAGAATTTAATTTTTTCTACTCCTTGAAATTTTGGATCATTAGGTCATTTGCATCTTCAACATGTTTCAGGCATGCATATCCATCTTCAAAACATGTTAGGATCAATTAGAAATCTCTTTCTTATAAAATTCCACCAAGCTATTAGGGGTTGTACTAGTGGAATTTCCCAAACATGAATAACAAAACTTTCGTGTTCATTTTTAGTGCGTAAAATAATTTTCTTCGTTTACATTTATTATAGTTTTCAATATTTTGCATACTTAAACTCGAAAATTTTCATTTTGTTGTGATCTTTTTTCCTTATCTTTGTTTTTACGAGAAAAATGGTATAGTGAAAACTCAAGTTTGGATTTTAAAAAAAATTGAACATCCAAAATGGGATTGAATAAATGCTGAGAGAGATAATTAAAAAATCTATCTGTAATTTTTAAGGATTGTAAACTCATTTAGTTTTTTATATATTAAGTTATCCAATCACTGGAATAGGGGGGCGAGACATGTCCAATTGAGGGTTGTCTCCCAAACCAAAAGTCATTTCTAACCAAAGTTATAGCTGTTTCACAATTTAATCGATAAAAAATTTACGATTCTCTATGATTGTTAGGTCTGCTTTTTGTGAATAGGCAAAAGGTGCATTGTTTGGTTCTGGTAAATATCCCATCGCACGTTAACTAGAGAAATTAGTTTTTTCTACTCGAAATTTTTGGATCACTAGGTCATTTGGATCTTCAACATGTTTCACGCATGCATATCCATATTTCAAATATGTTAGGATCGATTAGAAAACTCTTTCTTATAAAATTCCACCAAGCTATTAGGGGTAGTACTAGGGGAATTTCCCAAAAATGGATAACAAAACTTTGGCATTCATTTTTAGTGCGTGAAATAATTACTTCACTTACATTTATTATAGTTTTCAATTTTTTGCATACATAAACTCTAAAATTTTCATTTTGTTGTTATCTATTTGTCTTATCTTTTCGTTTACGAGAAAAATGGAAAGTGAAAACTCAAGTTTGGATTTGAAAAAAAATTGAACTTCCAAAATGGAAATGCACAAATGTTGAGAGAGATAATTAGAACAAGTATCTGTGATTTTTAAGGATTGTAAACTCTTTTAGTTTATTATATATTTGGTTTTGCAATCATAAGAAGAGGAGGGGCGAGGCATTTTTAACTAAGTGTTGATTCCCAAACCATAAGTCATTTCTAACAAAACTTATAGCCATTACACATCATTAATCAATCAAAACATTTACGATAATCAATGATTGGTAGGTCCGCTTTTTATAAATAGGCCCAAACTGGGTTGTTTGGCTGTGGTAAATATCCCACCTCACCTTAACTTGAGAACTTAATTTTTTATCCTCCTTCAAATTTTTTGATCATTAGGTCATTTGCATCTTAACCATGTTTCAGGCATGCATATCCATATTTAAAACTTGTCAGGATCAATTAGAATTATCTTTCTTATAAAATTCCTGCAAGCTATTAGGGGTTGTAATAGTGGAATTTCCCAAACATGGACAACAAAATTTTGGGGTTCATTTTTAGTGCGTGAAATAATTTTTTTCACTTACATTTATTATAGTTTTCAATTTTTGGCATACATAAATTCTAAAAATTTTATTTTGTTGTGATCTATTTGCCTTATCTTTTTGTTTATGAGAAAAATGGGATAGTGAAAACTCATGTTTGGAATTGAAAAAAAATTGAACATCCATAATGAAATGCAAAAATGCTGAGAGATATAATTCCAAAAAGTATCTGTGATTTTTTAGGATGGTAAACTCTTTTAGTTTTTTATATATTAGGTTTTGCAATCATCGAAAAAGGGGGGCGAGGCATTTTTAACTGAGTGTTGTCTCCCAAACCAAAAGTTACTTCTAACAAAAATTATAGCTGTTACACAATTTAATTGATCAAAACATTGACAATGATCCATGATTGTTAGGTTCGCTTTTTGTAAATGGGCAAAAAGTGGGTTTTTTGGCTCGGGTAAATATCCCACCACACGTTAACTTGGGAATTTAATTTTTTCTACTCCTTGAAATTTTTGGATCATTAGGTCATTGGCATCTTCAACATGTGTCAAGCATGCATATCCATATTTAAAACATGTTAGGATCAATTAGAAATCTCTTTCTTATAAAATTCCTTCAAGCTATTAGGGGTTATACTAGTGGAATTTCCCAAACATGGATAACAAAACTGCTCTTAGGGGTTGTACTAGTGGAATTTCCCAAACATGGAAAAGAAAACTTTTGCGTGCATTTTTAGTGCATGAAATAATTTTTTTCACTTACATTTATTATATTTTTTAATTTTTTGCATACATAAACTCTAAAATTTTCATATCGTTGTGATCTATTTGCCTTATCTTTTTTTTTACGAGAAAAATGGGAGAGTGAAAACTCAAGTTTGGATTTGAAAAAAAATTGAACTTCCAAAATGGAAATGCATAAATGCTGCGAGAGATAATTCCGAAAAGTATCTATGATTTTTATGGATTGAATACTCTTTTAGTTTCTTATATATTAGGTTTTGCTATCATCGGAACAAGGGGGCGAGGCATTTTTAACAGAGTGTTGGCTCCCAAACAATAAGTCATTTCTAACAAAAATTATAGCCTTTACACATAATTAATCGATCAAAACATTTACGATGATCTATGTTTGTTAGGTCCGCTTTTTGTATATAGGAAAAAATTGGGTTGTTTGCCACTGGTAAATATCCAACCGTACGTTAACTTGAGAATATAATTTTTTCTACTCTTTGAAAATTTTGGATCATTAGGTCATTTGCATGTTCAACATGTTTCAGGCATGCATATCCATATTTAAAACAAGTTAGGATCAATTAGAAATCACTTTTTTATAAAATTCCACAAAGGTATTAGGGGTTGTAATAGTGGAATTTCACAAATATGGATAACAAACCTTTGGTGTTCATTTTGAGAACGGGAAGAAATTTTCTTCACTTACATTTATTATAGTTTTCAATTTTTTGCATACATAAACTCTAAAATTTTTATTTTGTTGTGATTTATTTGCCTAATCTTTTTGTTTATGAGAAAAATGGGAGAGTGAAAACTATGGTTTGGTTTTTAAAACAAATTAAACATCCAAAATGGAAATGCACAAATGCTGAGAGAGATAATTCAAAAAAGTATCTGGGATTTTTAGGGATTGTAAACACTTTTGGTTATTTATATATTAGGTTTTGCAATCATCGTAAAAGGGGTGGCGAGGCATTTTCAACCAAGTGTTGTCTCCCAAACCATAAGTCATTTCTAACCAAAATTATTGCCGTTACACAATTTAATCGAACAAAACATTTATGATGATCTATGATTGTAAGGTCCGCTTTTTGTGTATAAGCATAAAGTGGGTTGTTTGGCTTTGGTAAATATCCCATCGCCTGTTAACTTGAGAATTTAAGTTTTTCTTCTACTTGAAGGTTTTGGATATTTAGGTTATTTGCATCTTCAACATGTTTATGGCATGCATATCCATAATTAAAATATGTTAGCATCAATTTGAAAATTTCACCAAGCTATTAGGGGTTGTAATAGTGGAATATCCCAAACATGGATAACAAAACTTTGGTGTTCATTTTTAGTGCGTGAAATAATTTTCTTCACTTACATTTGTTATAGTTTTCAAATTTTTGCGTACATAAACTTTAAAATTTTCATTTTGTTGTGATCTCTGTCTTATCTTTTTGTAGACGAGAAAAAATGGGAGAGTGAAAACACAAGTTTGGATTTGAAAAAAAATTGAACATCCAAAATGGAAATGCAAAAATGTAGAGGGAGATAATTCAAAAAAGTATCTGTGATTTTTAAGGGTTGTAAACTCTTTTAGTTTTTTATACATTAGATTTTGCAATCATCGGAAGAGGGGGGTGAGGCATTTTCAATTGAGTGTTGTCTCCCAAACAAAAAGTCATTTCTAACAAAAATTATAGCCGCTACACAATTTAATCGATCAAAACATTTAGGTCGACCTATGATTGTTAGGTCCGCTTTTTCTGAATAGGAAAAAAGTGGGTTGTTTGGCTCTTTTAAATATCCCACCGCACGTTAACTTGAGAATTTAATATTTTCTACTCCTTAAAAGTTTTGGATCATTAGGTCATTTGCTTCTTCAACATGTTTCACACATGTATATCCATATTTAAAACATGTTAGGATCAATTAGAAATATGTTTCTTACAAAATTCCACCAAGCTATAAGGGGTTGTAATAGTGGAATTTCCCAAACATGGATAACAAAATTTTAATGTTCATTTTTAGTGCGTGAAATAATTTTCTTCACTTACATTTCTTATAGTTTTAAATTTTTTGCATGCATAAATTCTAAAATATTCATTTTGTTGTGATCTATTTGCCTTATTTTTTTGTTTATGAGAAAAATGGGAGAGTGAAAACTCAAGTTTGGATTTGAAAAAAAATTGAACAACCAAAATGGTTATGCACAAATGCTGAGAGAGATAATTACAAAAAGTATTTGTGATTTTTAAGGATTGTAAACTATTTTAGTTTTTATATATTTGGGTTTGAATTCATCGAAAAAGGGGGGGCGAGTCATTTTTAACCAAGTGTTGACTCCCAAAACATAAGTCATTTTTAACAAAAACTATAGCCGTTACACATTATTAATTGATGAAAACATTTATGATGATTTATGATTGTTAGGTCCACTTCTTTTAATTAATAAAAAACTGGGTTGTTTGGGTCTGGTAAATATCCCACTGCACATTAACTTGACAATTTAATTTTTTCTACTCCAAATTTTTGGATCATTAGGTCATTTGCATTTTCACCAAGTTTCAGGCATGCATATCCATATTTGAAACATGTTAGGATCAATTAGATATCTCTTTCTTATAAAATTCCACCAAGCTATTAGGGGTTGTAACAGTGGAATTTTCCAAACATGGATAACAAAACTTTGGTGTTAATTTTTAGTGTGTGAAATAATTTTCTTCATTTAAATTTATTATAGTTTTCAATTTTTTGCATACATAAACTCTAAAATTTTCATTTTTTTGTGATCTGTTTGCCTTATCTTTTTGTTTATGAGAAATGTGGAAGAGTGAAAACTAAAGTTTGGATTTTAAAAAAAATTGAAAATCCAAAATGGAAATGCACAAATGCTGAGAGAGATAATTTCAAAAAGTATCTGTGATTTTTAAGGATTGTATACTCTTTTAGTTTTTTATATATTAGATTTTGCTATCATCGGAATAGGAGGGGGGCGAGAAATTTTTATCTGAGTGTTGACTCCCAAACCATAAGTCATTTATAACAAAAATTAAAGCCTTTACACATATTTAATCGATCAAAACATTTACGATGATCTACGTTTTTTAAGTCCGCTTTTTGTAAATAGGCAAAAAGTAAGTTGTTTGGCTCTAGTAACTATCCCACCGCACGTTAAATTGAGTATTTAATATTTTTTACTCTTTGAAATTTTTGGATCATTAGGTGATTTGCATATTCAATATGTTTGAGTCATGCGTATCCACATTTAAAGCATGTTAGGATCAATTAGAAATCTTTTTCTTATAAAATTCCACCAAGTTATAAGGGGTTGCAATAGTGGAGTTTCCCAAACATGGATAACAAAACTTTGGTGTTCATTTTTAGTGCTTGAAGTAATTTTCTTCACTTACATTTATTATAGTTTTCAATTTTATGCATACATAAACTCTAAAATTTTCATTTTGCTGTGACCTAGTTGCCGTATCTTTTTGTTCACAAGAAAATGGGAGATTGAAAACTCAAGTTTGGATTTTAAAAAAAATTAAACTTCCAAAATGGAAATGCACAAATGCTGAGAGTGATAATTCGAAAAAGTATCTGTGATTTTTAAGGATTTGAAACACTTTTAGTTTTTTATATATTAGGTTTTGCAATCATCGGAAAAGGGGGGGAGGCATTTTCAACTGAGTATTGTCTCCCAAACCATAACTCATTTCTAAAAAAAATTATAGCCATTCAACAATTTAATCGATCAAAAAATTTACGATGATCTATGATTGTTAGGTCTGCTTTTTGTGCATAGGCAAAAATGGGTTGCTTGGGTATGGTAAATATCCCACCGTACGTTAACTTGAGAACTAAATTTTTTCTACTCAAAATTTTTGGATCATTAGGTCGTTTGCATCTTCAACATGTTTCAGGCATGCATATCCATATTTAAATCATGTTAGGATCAATTGGAAATCTCTTTTGTTATAAAATTCCACCAAGCTATTAGGGGTTGTAATAGTGGAATTTGCCAAACATGGATAACAAAACTTTGGTGTTCATTTTTAGTGCGTGAAATAATTTTCAGCACTTACATTTCATATAGTTATAAATTTTTAGCATACATAAATTTTAAAATATTCATTTTGTTGCGATCTATTTGCCTTATCTTTTTGTTTACGAAAAAAATGGGAGAGTGAAAACTCAAGTTTGGATTTGAAAAAAAATTGAAGATCCAAAATGGTAATGCACAAATGCTGAGAGAGATAATAACAAAAAGTACCTGTGATTTTTAAGGATTGTAAACTCTTTTAGTTTTAATATATTAGGGTTTGCAATCATCGAAAAAGGAGGGGTGAGGCATTTTTAACCAAGTGTTGACTGCCAAACCATATGTCAATTCTAACAAAAATTATAGCAGTTACGCATCATTAATCGATCAAAACATTTTTGATGATCTATGATTGTTAGGTCCGCTTTTTGTAAATAGGCAAAAACTGGGTTCTTTGGCTTTGGTAAATATCCCACTGCACGTTAACTTGACAATTTAATTATTTCTGCTCCAAATTTTTGGATCATTAGGTCATTTGCATCTTCACCATGTTTCAGGCATGCATATCCATATTTCAAACATGTTAGGATAAATTTGATATTTCTTTCTTATAAAATTTCACCAAGCTATTAGGGGTTACATGTGTAACAAAACTTTGGTGTTCATTTTTAGTGCGTGAAATAATTTTCTTCACTTACATTTATTATAGTTTTTAATTTTTTGCATACATAAACTCTAAAATTTTCACTTTGTTGTGATCTATTTTCCTTATCATTTTGTTTACGAGAAAAATGGGAGAGTGAAAACAAAGTTTGGATTTGAAAAAAAAATTGAACATCCAAATTGGAAATGCACAAATGCTGAGAGAGATAATTCCAAAAAATATCTGTGATTTTTAAGGATTGTATACTCTTTTAGTTTTTTATATATTTGGTTTTACTGTCACCGGAACAGGGGGAAGAGGCATTTTTAACTGAGTGTTGACTCCCAAACCATATGTCTTTTCGAACAAAAATTATGGCCTTTACACATAATTAATCGATCAAAATATTTACGATGATCTATGTTTGTTAGGTCTGTTTTTTGTATATAGGCAAAAAGTGGGTTGTTTGGCTCTGGTAAATATCCCACCACACGTTAACTTGAGAATTTAATATTTTCTACTCTTCAAAATTTTTGGACCATTAGGTCATTTGCACCTTCAACAAGTTTCAGTCATGCGTATCCATAATTAAAACATGTTAGGATCAATTAGAAATGTCTTTGTTATAAAATTCCACCCAGCTATTAGGGGTTGTAATAGTGGAGTTTCCCAAACATGGGTAACAAAACTTTGGTGTTCATTTTTAGTGCGCGAAGTAATTTTCTTCACTTAAATTTATTATTGTTTTCAGTTTTTTGCATACATAAACACTAAAATTTTCATTTTGATGTGATCTATTTTCCTTATCTTTTTGTTTACCAGAAAAATGGGAGAGTGAAAACTTAAGTTTGGATTTTAAAAAAAATTAAACATCCAAAATGGAAATGCAAAAATGCTTAGAGAGATAATTCGAAAAAGTATCTGTGATTTTTAATGATTGTAAACACTTTTTGTTTTTTATATATAAGGTTTTGCAATCTTCGGAAAAAGGGGGGCGAAGGTATTTTTGACTGAGTGTTGTCTCCCGAACCATAAGTCATTTCTAACCAAAATTATAGCCGTTACACATTAATAATTGATCAAAATATTTTTGATGATCCATGATTGTTAAGTCCGCTTTGTGTGTATAGGCAAAAAATGGGTTGTTTGGCTCTGTTAAATATCCCACCGCATGTTAACTTGAGAATTTAATTTTTTATACACCTTGAAATTTTTGGATCATTAGGTCGTTTACATCTTCAACATGTTTCAGACATGCATATCCATATTTAAAACATGTTAGGATCAATTAAAAATATTTTTCTTATAAAATTCCACCAAGCTATTAGGGGTTGTAATAGTGGAATTACCAAACATGGATAACAAAACTTTGGTGTTCATTTTTATTGAGTGAAATAATTTTTTGCACTTATATTTATTATAGTTTTAAAATTTTTGCATACATAAATTATTAAATTTTCATTTTGTTGTGATCTATTTGCCTTATCTTTTTGTTTACGAGAAAAATGGAATAGTGAAGACTCATGTTTTGATTTGAAAAAAAATTGAACATCCAAAATGGAAATGCACAAATGCTGAGAGAAAAAATTCTATAAAGTATCCGTGATTTTTAATGATTGTAAACTCTTTTATTTTTTTATATATTTGGTTTTGCGATCAACAGAAAAGGGGGGGCAGGGCATTTTCAACTGAGTGTTGACTCCCAAACCAAAAGTCATTTCAAAAAAAAATTATAGCAGTTACACATCATTAATCGATCAAAACATTTATGATGATCTATGATTGTTAGGTCCCTTTTTTGTATATCGGAAAAAAGTGTGTTGTTTGGCTCAGGTAAATATCCCACCGCACATTAATTTGAAAATTTAATTTTTTCTACTCCTTGAAATTTTTAGATCATTAGGTCATTTGCATCTTCAACATGTTTCACGCATGCATATCCATATTTAAAACATGTTAGGATCAATTAGAAATCGGTTTCTTATACAATTCCACAAAGCAATTAGAGGTTGTACTAGTGGAATTTCACAAACATGGATAAAAAAACTTTGGTATTCATTTGTAGGGTGTGAAATAATTTTCTTCACTTACATTTATTATAGTTTTCAATTTTTTACATACGTAAAATCTAAAACTTTCATTTGGTTGTGATCTATTTGCCTTATCATTTTGTTTACGAGAAAAATGGGAGAGTGAAAGCTCAAGTTCGGATTTGAAAAAAAATTGAACATCCAAAATAGAAATGCACTAATTCTGAGAGAGATAATTCCAAAAAGAATCTGTGATTTTTAAGGATGGTAAACACTTTTACCTTTTTATAAATTAAATTTTGCAATCATCTGAAAAGGGGGGGGGGGGGGGGGGGGGGGGGGGGTGTGTACTTTTTAACTAAGTGTTGTCTCCCAAACCAAAAGTCATTTCTAACAAAAATTATAGTTGTTACACTATTTAATCGATCAAAACATTTACAATGTTTCAGGCATGCATATCCATATTTATAACATGTTAGGAGCAATTAGTAATATCTTTCTTATGAAATTCATCCAACCTATTAAGGGTTGTACTAGTGGAATTTCAAAAACTTGGATAACAAAACTTTGGTGTTCATTTTTAGTGCATGAAATAATTTTTTTCATTTAAATTTATTATAGTTTTTTTATTTTTTGCATACATAAACTCTAAAATTTTCATATTGTTGTGATCTATTTGCCTTATCTTTTTGTTTACGAGAATAATGTGAGAGTCAAAACTCATGTTTGGATTTGAAAACAAATTGAACATTCAAAATGGAAATGCATAAATGCCGTGAGAGATAATTTCAAAAAATATCTATCATTTTTAAGCATTTTAAACTATTTTAGTTTTTTATATATTAGGTTTTGCTATCATCGGAAAAGGGGGGGGAGGCATTTTTAACTAAGTGTTGACTCTCAAACCATAAGTCATCTCTAGCAAAACTTATAGTTGTTACACATAGTTAATCGATCAAAACATTTACGATGAGCTATGTTTGTTAGGTCGCTTTTTGTATATAGGCAAAAAGTGGGTTGTTTGGCTCTGGCAAATATCCCACAGCACATTAACTTGAGAATTTAATTTTTTTTACTCTTTGAAATTTTTGGATCATTAGGTCATTTGAATCTTCAACGTGTTTCAGGCATGAATATCCATATTTAAAACATGTTAGGATCAATTAGAAATCTCTTTCTTAAAAATTCCACCAAGCTATTAGGGGTTGTACTAGAGGAATTTCCGAAAGATAGATAACAAAACTTTGGTGTTCATTTTTAGTGCATGAAATAATTTTCTTCACTTACATATGTTATAGTTTTCAATTTTTTGAATACATATACTCTAAAATTTACATTTTGTTGTGTTCTATTTGCCTTATCTCTTTGTTTACGAGAAAAACGGAAGAGTGAAAACACAAGTTTGGATTGTAAAAAAAATTGAACATCCAAAGTGGAAATTTATAAAAGTTTAGAGAGAAAATTCCAAAAAGTATTTGTGATTTTCAAGGAGTGTAAGCTCTTTTAGTTTTTTTATATATTAGGTTTTGCAATCATCGGAAAAAGGGGGGGGGGGGGGGGGGGGGGGGGGGGGGGAGGCATTTTTAATTGAGTGTTGTTTACCATACCATCAGTCATTTTTAACCAAAATTATAGCCGTTACACAATTAAATCTATCAAAACATTTATGATGATCAATGATTCTTAGTTCCGTTTTTTGAGAATAGGCAAAAAACGGGTTGATTGGCCTTGTTATCCCACCGCACGTTAACTTGAGAATTTAATTTTTTCTACTCCTTGAAATTGTAAGATCATTAGGTCATTTGCATCTTCAACATGTTTCAGGCATGCATATCCATATTTAAAACATGTTAGGATCAATTATAAATCTCTTTCTTATAAAATTCCACCAAGCTAGAAGGGGTTGTAACAGTGGAATTTCCCAAACATGGCAAACAAAACTTTGGTGTTCATTTTTAGTGCGTGAAATAATTTTCTTTACTTACATTTATTATAGTTTAAAATTTTTGCCATACATAAACTCTAAAATTTTCATTTTGTTGTGATCTATTTGCCTTATCTTTTTGTTTACGAGAAAAAAGGGAGAGTGAAAACTCAAGTTTGGATTTAAAAAAAATTTGAACATCCAAATTGGAAATGCACAAATGCTGAGAGAGATAATTCAAAACAGTATCTGTGATTTTTATGCATTGTAAAATCTTTTAGTTTTTTATATATTAGGTTTGGCAATCATCGGAAAGGGGGGGGGGGGGCGGGGGGGGTGGGCGTGGCATTTTTAACTGAGTGTTGTCTCCCAAACCAAAAGTCATTTCTAACCAAAATTATAGCTGTTACACATTTAAATCGATCAAAACATTTACAATGATCTATGATTGTTAGGTCCACTTTTTTTTAATAGGTGATAGATGCCATATTCTTACATGAGAACTATGTTAATTATAATAGAATAACCTTTATAATTGTGTTATAGGTGGTTATTTATCAGTTTTCAAATGAAACGTGTATTTATTGAATTTGGCATTAATCACTGTCTATATTGCATATTTTTCTCTCCTGAATTATATTTCATTGTTTTTAAGGTTTATTTCTTCCTGAAATGCTTTTTATGAATTCAATTATGGAATTTCAGGAGAATTTTGGTGGAGAAGGAGATATTTACCAAAATGCCCTTAGTGAAATGGAGGTGATTTTTAGGGCAAATCGTTTTAAAACAAAGGAAAATCGAATTAAAAGAGGAAGAAGAGAGGAGAGCGTGAAGAGAAAAGAGAGGGCGTCGACCAAAATAGAGCACCGAAAACAGGGGAAGACCTGAGAGGAGTTTCCCACCGTCGTTCGCTGCGCCACTGTCTGTCGCCGCACCACCGCCGTCCACCGCCGTCCAGCAACCGAGAACAAACCCGAGGAGAGCTCGAGAGAGTCTCCATTGAGGTGAATTCGACAGTGCTAGTGTCGGCTCGCCAAGCCGAGAGGTGATCTGAGAGGGCTTCTTGGGTACCAATTCCGCATTCCGACCATCCTCCGGCGTCGATTACGTATTTCCAACCATTCTCGGAGCTATTCCGACTCCGACCGAGACTCGAGAGAGCCGGTTAAAGAACTTCATCTCTGTTTCGTTCTTCGCCGGACGTCACCTGTGTTCGTCGGCTTCTATCCTTCGTCGCCAGCGTCATCTCTACCTCTGGCCACTCACTCTTGCTACCCGAAGCCATCAATTTCTGGAAATTGCAGCACCCGTGAGAACGAGTTGCCGCCCGAGCGAGAGGAAGGAGAAGGGGAGTAATTCATCATTTTTGAATTTAATTTTTTAAATAGTTTGAACTTAGGTTTTGAATGTTTATTGAATCTGATTTGATAATTAATGTTTATTGAATATTTGTTTTTTGGATATTTAATTAAATTAGCTAATTAGGGTAGGATTATAATTGAGGTTGGATTTTGGTATTTTAATCCGATTTCTATCTTTCACTCTATGCGCCCGAGAGGGGCTAGATGCAAGGATTGAGAAATCGGATCCGTGGTTACGTGACGCTCGAGAGAGGCACGAATCACCGTAAAATCCAGAGTTGACGTTTCTTGTTGTGCAAGTAGTTAACCAGATGATTGCTTGATAATTTAGGATATAATTAGTGTTTAGTTCATATTAATTCATCATATTTGGTTAGGCTAGTTGATAGAAGAATACACAAAATTCAGCCCTCCCTGTGGATATGACCCTCGCTTCCCGCTAAATTACATGAACGATTCACAAATGCCTGAAATGCACAAATGCTGAGAGAGATAATTCAAAAAACTATTTGTGATTTTTATGCATTGTAAAATCTTTTAGTTTTTTATATATTAGGTTTGGCAATCATCGGAAAAGGGGGGGCGTGGTATTTTTAACTGAGTGTTGTCTCCCAAACCAAAAGTCATTTCTAACCAAAATTATAGCCGTTACACAATTAAATCGATCAAAACATTTACGATGATCTATGATTGTTAGGACCACTTTTTTTTAATAGGAAAAAAGTGGGTTGTCTTGCTCTGGTAAATATCCCACCACCCTTTAACTTGAGAATTTAATTTTTTCTACTTCTTGAATTTTATGGATCATTAGGTCATTTTATTTTTCAACATGTTTGACGCATGCATTTCCATATTTAAAACATGTTAGGATCAATTAGAAATCTTTTTTCTAATAAAATTCCACGAAACTACTAGTGGTTGTACAAGTGGAATCTCCCAAACAAGGATAACAAAACTTTGGTGTTCATTTTTAGTGCGTGGAATAATTTTCTTCACTTATATTTGTTATAGTTTTCAATTTTTTGCATACAAAAATCTAAACTTTACATTTTGTTGTGATCTATTTGTCTTAAGTTTTTGTTTACAAGAAAAATGGGAGAGTGAAAACTCTAGTTTGGATCGTAAAAAAAATTCAACATCCAAAATGGAAATGCACAAATGCTGAGAGAGATAATTCAAAATAGTATCTGTGATTTTAAAGGGTTGTAAACTCTTTTAATTTTTTATATATTAGGTTTAATCATCGGAAAAGGGGGGGCGAGGCATTTTTAACTGATTGTTGTCTCCCACACCAAAACTCATTTCTAAGAAAAATTATGGACGTTACACAATTTAATCGATAAAAACTTTTACAATGATCTATGATTGTTAGGTCCGCTTTTGCTGAATAGGCAAAAAGTGGGTTGTTTGACTCTGGTAAATATCCAACTGCACATTAACTTGACAATTTAATTTTTCTTGAAATTTTTGGATCATTAGGTCATTTGCATCTTCAACATGTTTCAGGCATGCATATCCATATTTAAAACATTTTAGGATCAATTATAAATCTCTTTCTTATAAAATTCCACCAAGCTATTAGGGGTTGTAATAGTGGAATTTCTCAAACATGGATACCAAAACTTTGGTGTTCTTTTTTATTGAGTGAAATAATTTTCTTCACTTAAATTTATTATATTTTTCAATTATTTGCATACATAAATTCTAAAATTTTCAATTTGTAGTTATCTATTTGCCTTATCTTTTTGTTACGAGAAAAATGGGATAGTGAAAACTCATGTTTGGATTTGAAAAAATATTGAACATCCAAAATGTAAATGAACAAATGCTGAGAGTGATAATTTAAAAAAGTATCTATAATTTTAAGGATTGTAAACTCTTTTAGTTTTTAATATATTAGGTTTTGCAATCATCGGAAAATGGGGGGCGTGACATTTTTAACAGATTGTTGATTCCCAAACCATTAGTCATTTCTAAAAAAAATTATAGCCGTTACACATTATTAATCGATCAAAACATTTATGATTATCCATGATTGTTAGGTCCACTTTTTGTAAATAGGCAAAATTTGGGTTGTTAGGCTCTTGCAAATATCCCAACGCACGTTAACTTGAGAATTTATTTTTTTCTTCTCAAAATTTTTAGATCATTAGGTCATTTGCATCTTCAACATATTTCAGGCATGCATATCCATATTTAAAACTTGTTAGGATCAATTAGAAATCTCTTTCTTATAAAATTCTACCAAACTATTAGCGGTTGTACTAGTGGAATTTCCCAAACATGGATAACAAAACTTTGGTGTTCATTTTTAGTGCGTGAAATAATTTTCTTCACGTACATTTATTATTGTTTTCAATTTTTTGCATACATAAACTCTAAAATTTTCATTTTGTTCTGATCTATTTGCCTTATCTTTTTGTTTATGAGAAAAATGGGAGAGTAAAAACTCATGTTTGGATTTGTAAAAAAAATTGAACATCCAAAATGGAAATGTACAAATACTAAGAGAGATAATTCCAAAAAGTATCAGTGATTTTTAAGGTTGTTAACTCTTTTAGTTTTTTATATCTTAAGTTTTGCAATCTTCACAAAAGGGGGGCAAGGCATTTTCAACTGAGTGTTGTCTCCCAAACCAAAAGTCATTTCTAACAAAAAATTATTGCTGTTACACAATTTAATTGATTAAAACAGTTACGATGATCTATGATTGTTAGGTCCGCTTTTTGTGAATAGGCAAAAAGTGGGTTGTTTTGCTCTGGAAAATATCCCACCGCACCTTTACTTAAGAATTTAATTTTTTCTACTCCTTGAAGTTTTTGGATCATAAGGTCATTTGCATCTTGAACATGTTTCAGGCATGCATATCCATATTTAAAACATGTTAGGATCGATTAGAAATCTCATTCTTATAAAATTCCACCAAGCTATTAGGGGTTGTAAGAGTGGAATTTCCCAAACATGGATAACAAAACTTTGGTGTTTATTTTTAGTGCGTGAAATAATTTTCTTCACTTGAATTTATTATAGTTTTCTATTTTTTGCATACATAGTTTCCAAAATTTTCATTTTGTTGTGATCAGTTTGCCTTATATTTTTGCTTACCAGAAAAATGGGATAGTGAAAACTCATATTTGGATTTGAAAAAAAATTGAACATCCAAAATGGAAATAAAAAAATGCTGAGAGTGATAATTCCTAAAAGTATATGTGATTTTTAAGGATTGTAAATTCTTTTAGTTTTTAATATATTATGTTTTGCTTTCATTGGAAAAGGGGGGAGGGGGGGGGGGGGGGGGGGGGGGGGCGGGGAGGCGCAGGGTGAGGCATTTTTAACAGAGTGTTGACTCCCAAACCATAAGTCATTTCTAACAAAAATTATAGCCGTTACACATTATTAATCGATCAAAACATTTACGATGATCCATGATTGTTAGGTCCGGTATTTGTAAATAAGCAAAAACTAGGTTGTTAGGCTCTAGTAAATATACCAACGCACGTTAACTTCAGAATTTAATTTTTTCTACTCGAAATTTTTGGATCATTAGGTCATTTGCATCTTCAACATGTTTCAAGCATGCATATCCATACTTAAAATTGTTAGGATCAATTAGAAATCTCTTTCTTATAAAATTTTCATTTTGTTTTGATCTATTTGCCTAATATTTTTGTTTACGAGAAAAAAGGGATAGTAAAAACTCTTGTTTGGATTATAAAAAAAATTGAACATCCAAAATGGAAATGCACAAATTGTGAGAGAGATAATTCCAAAAGTATCAGTGATTTTTATGGATTGTAAACTCTTTTAGTTTTTTATATATTAGGTTTTGCAATCTTCGGAAAAGGGGGGACGAGGCATTTTCAACTGAATGTTGTGTCCTAAACCAAAAGTCATTTCTAAAAAAAATTATAGCCGTTACAAAATTTAATTGATCAAAACATTTACGATGATCTATGATTGTTAGGTTTGCATTTTGTGAATAGGCAAAAAGTAGGATATTTTGCTCTAGTAAATATCCCACCGCACATTAACTTGAGAATTTAATTTTTTCTACTCGAAAATTTTGGATCATTAGGTTATTTGGATCTTCAACATGTTTCAGGCATGCCTATCCATATTTAAAACCAGTTAGGATCAATTAAAAATCTCTTTCTTTTAAAATTCCACTGAGCTATTAGGGGTTGTAATAGTGGAATTTCGTAAACATGGATAACAAAACTTTGGTGTTCATTTTTAGTGAGTGAAATAATTTTCTTCACTTAAATTTATTATAGTTTTCAATTTTTTGCATGCATAAATTTTAAAATTTTCATTTTGTTGTGATCTATTTGCTTTTTCTATATATTTACAAGAAAAATGGGATAGTGAAAACTCATGTTTGGATTTGAAAAAAAATTGAATAGCCAAAATGGAAAAGTATAAATTGTGAGAGTGATAATTCCAAAAACTATCTATGATTTTTAAGGATTGCAAACTCTTTTAGTTTTTAATTTATTAGGTTTTGCTAACATCGGAAAAGGGAGGGCGGGGCATTTTTAACCAAGTGTTGACTCCCAAACCATAAGTCATTTCTAACAAAACTTATAGCCATTACACATTATTAATCGATCAAAATATTTATGATGTTCTATGATTGTTAGGTCTATTTTTTGTAAAAAGGCAAAAATTGGGTTGTTAGGCTTGGTAAATGTCCCAACGAACATTAACTTGAGAATTTAATTTTTTCTACTCCTTGAAATTTTGGGATCATTAGGTCATTTGCATCTTCAACATGTTTCAAGCATGCATATCCATATATAAAATTTTTTAGGATCGACCAGAAATCTCTTTCTTATAAAATTCCACCAAGCTATTAGGGGTTGTACTTGTGGAATTTCCCAAACATGGATAACAAAACTTTGGTGTTCATTTTTAGTGGGTGAAATAAATTTCTTCACTTACATTTATTATATTTTTCAATTTTTTGCATACATAAACTCTTAAATTTTCATTTTGTTGTTATCTATTTGCCTTAGTTTACGAGAAAAATAGGATAGTGAAAACTCATGTTTGGATTTGAAAAAAAATTGAACATCAAAATGGAAATGCACAAATGCTGAGAGTGATAATTCAATAAAGTATCTGTGATTTTTAAGGATTGTAAACTCTTTTAGTTTTTAATATATTAGGTTTTGCAATCATCGGAAAATGGGGGGCGAGGCATTTTTAATAGAGTGTTGACACCCAAACCATAAGTCATTTCTAACAAAAATTATAGCCGTTGCACAATATTAATCAATAAAAAAATTTACGATGATCTATGATTGTTAGGTCCGCTTTTTGTAAATAGGCAACAACTGGGTTGTTAGGCTCCGGTAAATATCCCAACGCAAGTTAACTTGAGAATATTTGGATCATTAGGTGATTTGCATCTTCAACATGTTTCAAGCATGCATATCCATAGTTAAAACTTGTTAGCATCAATTAGAAATCTCTTTCTTATAAAATTTCACCAAGCTATTAGGGGTTGTACTAATGGAATTTCCCTAACATGGATAACAAAACTTTGGTGTTCATTTTTAGTGCGTGAAATAGTTTTCTTCACTTAAATTTATTATAGTTTTCAATTTTTTTGCATACATAAACTCTAATTTTTTTTTATCTATTTGCCTTATCTTTTTGTTTACGAGAAAATGGGAGAGTAAAAATTCATGTTTGGATTTAAAAAAAAATTGAACATCCAAAATGGAAATGTACATATGCTTTGACAGATAATTCCAAAAAGTATCAGTGAATTTTATTTATTAGGTTTTGCAATCTTCGGAAAAGGGGGGGCGAGGCATTTTCAACTGACTGTTGTCTCCCAAACCAAAAGTCATTTCAAACAAAAATTATAGCCGTTACATAATTTAATTGATCAAAATATTTACGATGATCTATGATTGTTAGGTCTGATTTTTATGAATAGGCAAAATGTTGGTTGTTTGGCTCTGGTAAATATCCCACAGAACGTTAACTTGAGAATTTAATTTTTTCTTCTCCTTGAAAATTTTAGATAGTTAGGTCATTTGCATCTTCAACATGTTTCAGGCATTCATATCCATTTTTATAACATGTTAGGATCAAATATAAATCTCTTTCTTATAAAATTCCACCAAGCTATTAGGGGTTGTACTAGTGGAATTTCCCAAACATGGATAACAAAAATTTGGTGTTCATTTTTAGTGCGAGAAAAAATTTTCTTCACTTCCATTTATTATAGTTTTTTATTTTTTGAATACATAAACTCTAAAATTTTCATTTTGTTGTGATCTATTTGCCTTATCTTTTTGTTTAGGAGAAAAATGGGAAAGTGAAAACACTAGTTTGGATTTGAAAAAAAATTGAACATCCAAAATGAAAATGCACAAATGCTGAGAGAGACAATTTCAAAAATTAGCTGTGATTTTAAGGATTGTAAACTCTTTTAATTTTTTATATATTAGGTTTTGCAATCATCTGAAAAGGTGGGGCGAGGCATTTTCAACTGAGTGTTGATTCCCAAACCATAAGTCATTTCTAACAAAAATTATAGCCGTTACACATCATTATTCGATCAAAACATTTAGGATGATCTATGATTGTTAGGTGCGGTTGTTCTTTATCGGCAAAAAGTGTGTTGTTTGGCTCTAGTAAATATTCCACCGCACATTAATTTGAGAATTTAATTTTTTCTACTCCTTGAAATTTTTGGATCATTATGTCATTTACATCTTCAACGTGTTTCACGCATGCATATCCATATTTAAAACATGTTAGGATCAATTAGAAATCTCTTTCTTATAAAATTCCACAAAGCTATTAGGGGTTATACTAGTGGAATTTCACAAACATGGATAACAAAACTTTGGTGTTCATTTTTAGTGTGAGAAATAATTTTCTTCACTTACATTTATTATAGTTTTCAATGTTTTACATACATAAAATCTAAATTTTTTATTTGGATGTGATCTTTTTGCCTTATCATTTTGTTTACAAGAAAAATGGGAGAGTGAAAACTCAAGTTTGGATTTGAAAAAAAATTGAACATCCAAAATGGAAATGCACTAATGCTGAGAGAGGTAATTAAAAAAAGAATTTCTGATTTTTAAAGATTGAAAACTCTTTTAGCTTATTATAAATTAAGTTTTGCAATCATCAGATAAGGGGGGGGGGGGGGGAGAGGGGGGGGGGGGGGGGGGGGGGGCGACGTATTTTTAACTGACTGTTGTCTCCCAAACCAATAGTCATTTCTAACAAAAATTATAGCCGTTACATTATTTAATCGATAAAAAACATTACAATGTTCTATGATTGTTTGGTCTGCTTTTTGTAAATAGGCAAAAAGTGGGTTGTTTGGCTCTAGTAAATATCCCACCGCATGTTAACTTGAGAATGTAATTTTTTCTACTCCTTGAAATTATTGGATCATTAGGTCATTTGCATCTTCAACATGTTTCAGGCATGCATATCCATATTAATAACATGTTAGGAGCAATTAGTAATATCTTTCTTATAAAATTCCTCCAAGCTATTAGGGGTTGTACAAGTAGAATTTCCCAAACATAGATAACAAAACTTTGGTGTTCATTTTTAGTGCGTGATATAATTTTCTTCATTTACATTTATTATAGTTTTTTATTTTTTGCACATATAAACTCTAAAATTTTCATATCGTTGATCTATTTGCCTTTTCTTTTTGTTTACGAGAAAAATGGGAGAGTGAAAACTCATGTTTGGATTTGAAAAAAAATTGTACATCCAAAATGGAAATGCACAAATGCTGTGAGAGATAATTTCAAAAAGTATCTAAGATTTTTAAGCATTGTAAACTCTTTTAGTTTTTTATATATTAGGTTTTTCTATCATCGGAACAGGGGGGCGAGGCATTTTTAACTGAGTGTTGACTCACAAACCATAAGTCATTTCTAACAAACATTATAGCTATTATACATAGTGAATCGACTAAAACATTTACGATGAGCTATGTTTGTTAGGTAGTTTTATGTATATAGGAAAAAAGTGGGTTGTTTGGCTCTGGTAAATATCCCACAACACATTAACTTGAGAATTTAATTTTTTCAACCCTTTGAAATTTTTGGATAATTAGGTCATTTGCATCTTCAACATGTTTTAGGCATGCATATCCATATTGAAAACATGTTAGGATCAATTAGAAATCTCTTTCTTATAAAATTCCACCAAGCTATTGGGGGTTGTACTAGTGGAATTTCCCAAACATAGATAACAAAACTTTGGACTTCATTTTTAGTGCGTGAAATAATTTTCTTCACTTACATTTATTATAGTTTTTTATTTTTTGCACATATAAACTCTAAAATTTTCATATCGTTGATCTATTTGCCTTTTCTTTTTGTTTACGAGAAAAATGGGAGAGTGAAAACTCAAGTTTGGATTTGAAAAAAAATTGAACATCCAAAATGGAAATGCACAAATGCTGTGAGAGATAATTTCAAAAAGTATCTAAGATTTTTAAGCATTGTAAACTCTTTTAGTTTTTTATATATTAGGTTTTTCTATCATCGGAACAGGGGGGCAAGGAATTTTTAACTGAGTGTTGACTCCCAAACCATAAGTCATTTCTAACAAACATTATAGCTATTATACATAGTGAATCGACTAAAACATTTACGATGAGCTATGTTTGTTAGGTAGCTTTATGTATATAGGAAAAAAGTGGGTTGTTTGGCTCTGGTAAATATCCCACAACACGTTAACTTGAGAATTTAATTTTTTCAACCCTTTGAAATTTTTGGATAATTAGGTCATTTGCATCTTCAACATGTTTCAGGCATGCATATCCATATTGAAAACATGTTAGGATCAATTAGAAATCTCTTTCTTATAAAATTCCACCAAGCTATTAGGGGTTGTACTAGTGGAATTTCCCAAACATGGATAACAAAACTTTGGTGTTCATTTTTAGTGCGTGATATAATTTTCTTCACTTACATTTGTTAAAATTTTCAATTTTTTTAAAACATATACTCTAAAATTTATATTTTTTTGTTTTCTATTTGCCTTATCTCTTTGTCTACGAGAAAAATAGAGGAATGAAAACACAGGTTCGAATTGTATAAAAAATTGAACATCCAAAATGAAAATTCAGAATTGCTCAGAGAGATAATTCCAAAAATTATCTGTGATTTTTAAGGATTGTAAACTCTATTAGTCTTTTATATATTAGGTTTTGCAATCTTCGGAAAAGGGGACGAGGCATTTTTCACTAAGTGTTGTGTCCTAAACCAAAAGTCATTTCTAACAAAAATTATAGCCGTTACATAATTTAATTGATCAAAACATTTACGATGATCTATGATTGTTAGGTCCGGTTTTGTGAATAGGAAAAAAGTAGGTTGTTTAGCTCTCGTAAATATCCCACCACACGTTAACTTGAGAATTTAATTTTTTCTACTAGAATTTTTTTGATCATTTGGTTATTTGCATCTTCAACATGTTTTAGACATGCATATACATATTTAAAAGAAGTTAAGATCAATTAAAAATCTCTTTCTTTTAAAATTTCATCGAGCTATTAGGGGTTGTAATAGAGGAATTTTGCAAACATGGATAACAAAACTTTGGTGTTTATTTTTAGTGAGTGAAATAATTTTCTTCACTTAATTATAGTTTTCAATTTTTTGCATACATAAATTCTAAAATTTTCATTTTGTTGTGATCTATTTGCTTTATCTTTTATTTATGAGAAAAATGGGATAGTGAAAACTCATGTTAAGGATTGTAAACTCTTTTAGTTTTTAATTTATTAGGTTTGTCAATCATCGGAAAAGGGAGGGCGAGGCATTTTTAACAGAGTGTTGACTTCCAAACCACCAGTCATTTCTGACAAAAATTAAAGCCATTACACATTATTAATCGATCAAAAAATTTACGATGATCTATGATTGTTAGGTCCACTTTTTGTAAAAAGGAAAATACTGGGTTGTTTGGCTTGCTAAATATCCCAACACACGTTAACTTGAGAATTTAATTTTTTCTACTCCTTGAAGTTTTTTGATCATTAGGTCATTTGCATCTTCAACATGTTTCAAGCATGCATATCCATATTTAAAACTTGTTAGGATCAATTAGAAATCTCTTTCTTATAAAATTCCACCAAGCTATTAGGGGTTGTACTAGTGGAATTTCACAAACATGGATAACAAAACTTTGGTGTTCATTTTTTGTGCGTGAAATAAATTTCTTCACTTACATTTATTATAGTTTTCAATTTTTTGCATACTTAAACTCTAAAATTTTCATTTTTTTGTGATCTATTTGCCTTATCTTTTTGTTTACGAGAAAATTGGGAGAGTAAAAACTCATGTTTGGATTTTTAAAAAAAATTGAACATCCAAAATGGAAATGCACAGATGATGAGAGAGATAATTTCAAAAAGTATCAATGATTTTTATGGATTGTAAACTCCTTTAGTTTTTAATATATTAGGTTTTGCAATCATCAAAAAAAGGGGGGGAGGCATTTTTAACTAAGTGTTGACTCCCAAACCATCAATCATTTCTAAAAACAATTACAGCCATTACACATCAATGATCGATCAAAACATTTACGATGATGTATGATTGTTTGGTCCGCTTTTTCCGAATAGGCAAAAAGTGGGTTGTTTGGCTTTGGTAAATCTCCCACAGCACGTTAACTTGAGAATTTAATTTTTTCTATTCCTTCAAATTTTTGGATCATTAGGTCATTTGCATCTTCACCATGTTTTAGGCATGCATATCCATTTTTAAAACATGTTAGGATCAATTAGAAATCTCTTTCTTATAAAATTCCACCAACCTCTTACAGGTAGTAGTAGTGGAATTTCCCAAACATAGATAACAAAACTATGTTCATTTCTAGTGCGTGAACTAATTTTCTGCACTTACATTTTTAATAGTTTTAAATTTTTTGCATAAATAAATTGTAAGAGTTTAATTTTGTTGTGGTCTATTTGCCTTATATTTTTGTTTATGATAAAAATGGGATAGTGAAAACTCATATTTGAATTTGAAAAAAAATTGAACATCCAAAATTGAAATGCACAAATGCTGAGAGAGATTATTCAAAAAAATAAGCAGTAATTTTTAAGGATTTTAAATTCTTTAATTTTTTTATATATTAGGTTTTGCAATCATCGAAAAAGGGGGGGTGAGGCATTTTCAACTAAGTGTTGACTCCCAAACTATAAGTCATTTCTAACAAAAATTTTAGTCGTTACACATCATTAATTGATAAAACATTTACAATGATCTATAATTGCTTGGTGCAGTTTTTCTATATCAACAAAAAATGTGTTGTTTGGCTCTGGTAAATATCCCACCGCACGTTAACTTGAGAATTTAATTTTTTCTACTAATTGAAATTTTTGGATCATTAGGTGATTTGCATCTTCAACATGTTTCACGCATGCATATCCAAGTTTTAAACATGCTAGGATCTATTAGAAATCTCTTTCTTATAAAATCCAACCAAGCTATTAGGGGTTGTACTATTGGAATTTACCAAACATGGATAACAAAACTTTGGTGTTCATTTTTAGTGCGTGAAATAATTTTCTTCACTTACATTTATTCTAGTTTTCTATTTTTTGAATACAAAAACTCTAAAATTTTCAATTTGTTGTGATCTATTTGCCTTATCTTTTTGTTTAAGAGAAAAATGGGAAAGTGAAAACTCATGTTTGAATTTGAAAAAAGAACACCAAAATGGAAATGCACAAATGCTGAGAGGGATAATTCCAAAAATCAGCTGTGATTTTTAAGGATTGTAAACTCTTTTAATTTTTTATATATTAGGTTTTCCAATCATCAGAAAAGGGGGGGGCGAGGCTTTTTCAACTGAGTGTTGACTCCCAAACCATAAGTCATTTCTAACAAAAATTATAGCCGTTACACATCATTAATCGATCAAAACATTTATGATGATCTATGATGTTAGGTCCGATTTTTGTATATTGGCAAAAAGTGTGTTGTTTGGCTCTGGTAAATATCCCACCGCACCTTAACATGAGAATTTAATTTTTTTTACTCGAAAATTTTGAATCATTAAGTCATTTGCATCTTCAACATGTTTCACGCAAGCATATCCATATTTAAAACATGTTAGGATCAATTAGAAATATCTTTCTTATAAAATTCCACCAAACTATTAGGGGTTGTACGAGTGGAATTTCACAAACATGGATAACAAAACTTTGGTGTTCATTTTTTGTGCATGAAATATTTTTCTTCACTTACATTTATTATAGTTTTCAATGTTTTACATACATAAAATCTAAAATTTTCATTTGGTTGTGATCTATTTGCCTTTTCATTTTATTTACGAGAAAAATGGGAAAGTGAAAACTCAAGTTCGGATTTGAAAAAAAATTGAACATCCAAAATGGAAATGCTCTAATGCTGTGCAAGATAACTCCAAAAAGAATCTGTGATTTTTACGGATAGTAAACTCTTTTAGTTTTTTAAATTAAGTTTTGCATTCATCGGAAAGGGGGGGTGAGGTATGTTTAACTGAGTGTTGTCTCCCAAACCAAAAGTCATTTCAAACAAAAATTATAGCCGTTACACTATTTAATCGATCAAAACATTTACAATGATCTATGTATTTTTTGTCTGTGGGTTGTTGGGCTTTGGTAAATATCCCACCGCACGTTAACTTGAGAATTTAATTTTTTCTTCTCCTTAAAATTATTGGATCATTAGGTCATTTGCATCTACAACATGTTTCAGGCATGCCTATCCATATTTATAACATGTTAGGAGCAATTAGTAATCTCTTTCTTATAAAATTCATCAAGCTATTAGGGGTTGTACAAGTGGAATTTCCCAAACATGGATAACAAAACTTTAGTGTTCATTTTTAGTGCGTGAAATAATTTTCTTCATTTAAATTTATTATAGTTTTTTATTTTCTACATACATAAATTCTAAAATTTTCATATCGTTGTGATCTATTTGCCTTATCTTTTTTTTTACGAGAAAAATGGGAGAGTGAAAACCCAAGTTTGGATTGTAAAAAAAAATTGAACCTCAAAAATGGAAATTCAGAAATGCTTCGAGAGATAATTCCAAAACGTATCTGTGATTTTTAGTGCGAGAAAAAATTTTCTTCACTTACATTCATTATAGTTTTCATTTTTTTGAATACATATACTCTAAAATTTACATTTTGTTGTGTTCTATTTGCCTTATCTTTTTGTTTACGAGAAAAATGGATGAGTGAAAACACAAGTTTGGATTGTAAAAAAACTTGAACATCCAAAATGGAAATTCAAAAATGCTTAGTGAGATAATTCCAAAAAGTATCTGTGATTTTTAAGGATTGTAAACTCTTTTAGTTTTTTATATATAAGGTTTTGCAATCATCGGAAAAGGGGGGGGGGGAGGCATTTTTAACTAAGTGTTGTTTACCAAACCAAAAGCCATTTCTAACCAAAATTATAGCCGTTACACAATTAAATCGATCAAAACATTTTTGATGATCTATGATTGTTAGGTCCGCTTTTTGTGAATAGGCAAAAAGTGGGTAGTTTGGTTCTGGTAAATATCCCACCGCCCATTAACTTGAGAATTTAATTTTTTCAACTCCTTGAAATTTTTGGATCATTAGGTCATATGATTTTTCAACATGTTTCACACATGCATATCCATATTTAAAACATGTTAGGATCAATTAGAAATCTCTTTATGATAAAATTCCACCAAGCTATTAGGGGTTGTGCTAGTGGAATTTCCCAAACTATGATAAAGAAACTTTGGTGTTCATTTTTATTGCGAGAAATAATTTTCTTCACTTATATTTATCATAGTTTTCAATTTTTTGCATACATAAACTCTAAAATTTACATTTTGTTGTGATCTATTTTTCTTATGTTTTTGTTTACAAGAAAAATGGGAGAGTGAAAACTCAAGCTTAGATTTGAAAAAAAATTGAAACATCCAAAATGAAAATGCACAAATGCTGAGAGAAATAATTCAAAATAGTGTCTGTGATTTTTAAGAGTTGTAAACTCTTTTTTTTTTTATATGTTAGGTTTTGCAATCATCAGACAACGGGGGCAAGGCATTTTTAACAGAGTGTTGACTCCCAAACCATTAGTTATTTCTAACAAAAATTATAGTCGTTACACAGTATTAATCGATCAAAATATTTATAATGATCCATGATTGTTAGATCCGCTTTTTTTAAATAGGAAAAACCTGGGTTGTTAGGCTCTTGTAAATATCCCAAGGCTCGTTAACTTGAGAATTTAATTTTTTCTACTCGAAATTTTTGGATCATTAGGTCATTTGCATCTTCAACATGTTTCAAGCATGCATATCCATATTTAAAAATTTTTAGGATCAATTAGAAATCTCTTTCTTATAAAACTCCACCAAGCTATTAGGGGTTGTACTAGTGGAATTTCCCAAACATGGATAACAAAACTTTGGTGTTCATTTTTAGTGCGTGAAATAATTTTCTTCACATACATTTATAATAGTTTTCAATTTTTTGCATACATGAACTCTAAAATTTTCTTTTTTTTTGTGATCTATTTGCCTTATCTATTTGTTTACGAGAATAAAGGGAGAGTAAAAACTCATGTTTGGATTTTAAAAAAAAATTGAACATCCAAAATGGAAATGCACAAATGCAGAGAGAGATAATTCCAAAAAGTATCAGTGATTTTTATGGATTGTAAACTCTTTTAGTTTTTTATATATTAGGTTTTGCCAGCTTCGGAAAAGGGGGATGAGGCATTTTCAACAGAGTGATGTGTCCTAAACACAAAGTCATTTCTAACAAAAATTATAGCCGTTACACAATTTAATTGATCAAAACATTTACGATATGATGTTTGATTGTTAGGTCCGCTTTTTGTGAATAGGCAAAAAGAAGGTTGTTTGGCTCTGGTAAATATCCCACCACACGTTAACTTGAGAATTTAATTTTTTCAACTCCTTGAAAATTTTGGATCATTAGGTTATTTGCATTATCAACATGTTTCAGGCATGCTTATCCATATTTAAAACATGTTAGGATCAATTAGAAATCTCTTTCTTATAAAATTCCACCAAGCTATAAGAGGTTGTAATAGTGGAATTTCGCAAACATGGATACCAAAACTTTGGTGTTCTTTTTTAGTGAGTGAAATAATTTTCTTCACTTAAATTTATTATAGTTTTCAATTTTTTTCATACATCAATTCTAATATTTTCAATTTGTAGTGCTCTATTTGCCTTATCTTTTACTTAGGAGAAAAATGGGATAGTGAAAAATCCTGTTTGGATTTGAAAAATAATTTAACATCCCAAATATAAATGAACAAATTCTGAGAGTGAAAGTTTAAAAAAGTGTTTGTGATTTTAATTTCTTTTAGTTTTTAATATATTAGGTTTTGCAATCATCCGAATACAAGGGGGGGGGGGGGAAGCATTTTTAACACGGTGTTGACTCCCAAACCATAAGTGTTTTCTAACAAAAATTATAGCCGTTACATATTATTAATCAACCAAAACATTTACGATGATCCATGATTGTTAGGTCCGCTTTTCGTAATTAGGCAAAAACTGGGTTGTTAGGCTCTTGTAAATATCCCAAGGCATGTTAACTTGAGAATTTAATTTTTTCTACTCGAAAATTTTGGATCATTAGGTCATTTGCATCTTCAACATGTTTCAGGCATGATTATCCATATTTAAAACATGTTAGGATCAATTAAAATTCTTTTTTTTTTAAATTCCAACAAGCTATTAGGAGTTGTAATAGTGGAATTTCGCAAACATGGATAACAAAACTTTGGTGTTCATTTTTATTGAGTAAAATAATTTTCTTCACTTAAATTTAGTATAGTTTTAACCTTTTTATAGACATAAACTCTATAATTTTCATTTTGGTTTGATCTATTTGCCTTATGTTTTTGTTAACAAGAAAAATGGGAGAGTGAAAAGTCATGTTTGGATTTGAAAAAAAATTGAACGTCCAAAATTGAAATGTACAAATGCTGAGAGAGATAATTACAAAAAGTATCTCAGATTTTTAAGGATTGTAAACACTTTTAGTTTTTTTATATATTAGGTTTTGCAATCTTCGGAAAACATTGGGTGAGGTTTTTTTAACCGAGTGTTGACTCCCAAACCATCAGTCATTTCTTACAAAAATTATGGCCGTTACACATCATTAATCGATCAAAACATTTACGATGATGTATGATTGTTAGGTCCGCTTTTTGTAAAAAGGCAAAAATTGGGTTGTTTCGCTATCGTAAATATCCCACCGCACGTTAACTTGAGAATTTAGTTTTTTCTACTCCTTGAAATTTTTGGATCATTAGGTCATTTGCATCTTCAACATGTTTCAAGCATGCATATCTATATTTAAAACATGTTCAATTAGAAATCTCTTTCTTATAAAATTCAACGAATCTATTAGGGATTGTAAAAGTAGAATTTCCCAAACATGGATAACAAAACTTTGGTGTTTATTTTTAGTATGTGAAATAATTTTCTTCACTTAAATTTATTATAGTTTTCAATTTTTACATGCATAAATTCTAAAATTTTCATTTTGCTGTGATCTACTTGCCTTATCTTTTTTATTACGAGAAAAATGGTATAGTGAAAACTCATGTTTGGATTAGAAAAAAAATTGAACATCCAAAATGGAAATGCACAAATGCAGAGAGTGATCATTCCAAAAAGCATCTGTGATTTTTAAGGATTGTAAACTCTTTTAGTTTTTAATATATTAGGTTTTGCAATCATCAGACAAGGTGAGGTGAGGCCTTTTTAACAAAGTGTTGACTCCCAAACCATAAGTCATTTCTAACAAAAATTATAGCCGTAACACATTATTAATCGATCAAAACCTTTACGATGACCTATGATTGTTATGTCCACTTTTTGTAAATAGGCAAAAACTGGGTTGTTAGGCTTCGGTAAATATCCCAATGCACGTTAACTTGAGAATTTAATTTTTTCTACTCCTTGAAATTTTTGGATCATTAGGTCATTTGCATCTTCAACATGTTTTAGGCATGCATATCCATATTTAAAACATGTTAGGATCAATTAGAAATATCTTTCTTATAAAATTCCACCAAACTATTAGGGGTTTCAATAGTGAAATTTCCCAAACATGGATAACAAAGTTTTGGTGTTCATTTTTAGTGCGTGAAATATTTGTCTTCACTTAAATTTATCACGGTTTTCAATTTTTGCATACATAAATTCAAAAAATTTCATTTTGTTGTGATCTATTTGCCTTATCTTTTTGTTTACGAGAAAAATGGGAGAGTGAAATTTTCATTTTGTGGTGATCTATTTGCCTTTTTTTTATTTATGTGAAAAATGGGAGAGTGAAAACCCAAATTTGGATTTGAAAAAAATTTAAAATCCAAAATGGAAATGCACAAATGCTGAGAGAGATAATTACAAAAAATATCTAAGATTTTTAAGCTTTGTAAACACTTTTAGTTTTTTATATATTAGGTTTTGAAATCATCGGAAAAGGGGGGGGCGAGGCATTTTCAACTGAGTGTTAACTCCCAAACCATCAGTCATTTCTAATAAAAATTATAGCGACACATCATTAATCGTGCAAAAAATTTACGATGATGTATGATTGTTAGGTCCGCTTTTTGTAAAAAGGCAAAAATTGGTTTGTTTGGCTCTGGTAAATATTCCACAGAATGTTAACTTGAGAATTTAATTTTTTCTACTCCTTGAAATTTTTGGATCATTAGGTCATTTGCATTTTCAACATGTTTTAGGCATGCATATCCATATTTAAAACATGTAAGGATCAATTAAAAATATCTTTCTGAAATATTCAACCAAGCTATTAGGTGTTGTAATAGTGGAATTGCCCAAACATGGATAACAAAGCTTTGGGGTTCATTTTTAGTGCGTGAAATAATTTTTTTCACTTAAATTTATTATTTTTTCCAAGTTTTTGCATACATAAATTCTAAAATTTTCATTTCATTGTGATCTATTTGCCTTATCTTTTTTATTACGTGAAAAAGGGGAGAGTAAAAACGCATGTTAGGATTTAAAAAAAATTGAGCATCCAAAATGGAAATGCACAACTGCTGAGAGTGATAATTCCTAAAAGTATTCGTGATGTGTAACGATTGTAAAATCTTTTAGTTTTTTATATATTAGGTTTTGTAATCTTCGAAAAAGAGGGGGGGGGGGGGGGGGGGGGGGGGGAGGGAATTATAGCCCTTACACATTACTAATCAATCAAAACATTTATGATGATCTATGATTTTTAGGTCCGCTTTTTTTAAATTGGCAAAAATTGGGTTGTTAGGCTCTGGTAAATATCCCAACGCACGTTAACTTGATAATTTAATTTTTTCTACTCCTTGAAATTATTGGATCATTAGGTCATTTGCATCTTCAATATGTTTCAGGCATGCATATCCATATTTAAAACTTGTTAGGTTCAATTAAAAATCTCTTTCATTTAAAATTCCACCAAGGTATTAGGGGTTGTACTAGTGGAATTTCCCAAACATGGATAAAAAAACTTTTGTGTATATTTTTAGTTCGTGAAATAATTTTCTTCACTAAAATTTATTATAGTTTTCAATTTTTTTCATACATCAATTCTAATATTTTCAATTTGTAGTGCTCTATTTGCCTTATCTTTTACTTACGAGAAAAACATAAACTCTAAAATTTTCATTTTTTTGTCATCTATTTGCCTTTTCTTTTTGTTTATGAAAAAAATGGGAGAGTAAAAACTCATGTTTTGATTTAAAAAAAAAATTCAACATCCACAATGGAAATGCTCAAATGTTGAGAGAGATAACTTAAAAAAGTATCAATAATTTTTATGGATTTTAAACTATTTTAGTTTTTTATATATTAGGTTTTGCAATCTTCTGATATGGAGGGCGAGGCATTTTCAACTGAGTGTTGACTCCCAAACCATTAGTCATATCTAACAAAAATTAAAGCCGTTACACATCATTAATCGTTCAAAACATTTACGATGATGTATGATTGTTAGGTCCGCTTTTGTAAAAAGGCAAAAATTTGGTTGTTTGGCTCTAGAAAATATCCCAACGCACGTTAACTTGAGAATTTAATTTTTTCTACTCCTTGAAATTTTTGGATCGGTTAGGTCATTTGCATCTTCAACATGTTTCAAGCATGCATATCCAAATTTAAAACATGTTAGGATCAATTAGAAATCTCTATCTTATAAAATTCCACCAAGTTATTAGGGGTTGTAATAGTGGAACTTCCCAAACATGGATAACAAAAACTTGGTGTTCATTTTTAGTGCATGAAATAATTTTCTTCACTTAAATTTGTTATATTTTTTAAGCTTTGCATACTTAAATTATAAAATTTTCATTTTGTTGTGATCTATTTACCTTATCTTTTTTATTACGAGAAAAATGGGATAGTGAAAACTCATGTTTGGATTTGAAAAAAAATTAAACATCCAAAATGGAAATGCACAAATGCTGAGAGTGATAATTCTAAAAATTATCTGTGATTTTTAAGGATTGTAAACTCTTTTAGTTTCTAATATATTAGGTTTTGCAATCCTCGAAAAAGGGGGGCGAGGTATTTTTAACAGAGTATTGACTCCCAAACTAGAAGTCATTTCTAACTAAAATTATAGCCATTACACATTATTAATCGATCAAAACATTTATGATGATTTATGATTGTTAGGTCCGCTTTTCGTAAACAGGTAAAAATTGCGTACTTAGGCTTTGGTAAATACCCCAATGCACGTTAACTTGAGAATTTAATTTTTTCTACTCGAAATTTTTGGATCATTAGGTCATTTGCATCTTCCAAATGTTTCAAGCATGCATATCCATATTTAAATTTTGTTAGGATCAATTAGAAATCTCTTTCTTATAAAATTCTACCAATCAATTTGGGGTTGTACTAGTGGAATTTCCCAAACATGAAGAACTAAACTTTGGTGTTCATTTTTAATGTATGAAATAATTTTTTTCACTTACATTTATTATAGTTTTCAATTTTTTGCATACTCAATCTCTAAAATTGTCATTTTGTTGTGATCTATTTCCCTTATCTTTTTGTTTATGAGAAAAATGGGAGAGTAAAAACTCATGTTTGGATTTTAAAAAAAATTAAAGATCCAAAATCAAAATGCGGAAATGTTGAGAGAGATAATTCTAAAAACTATCAGTGATTTCTATGGATTGTAAACTCTTTTAGTTTTTTATATATTAGGTTTTGTAATCTTTGGAAAACGGGGGCAAGGTATTTTCAACGGAGTGTTGTCTCCCAAGCCAAAAGTCATTTCTAACAAAAATTATAGCTGTTACACAACTAAATTGATCCAAACATTTATGATGATCTATGATTGTTAGGTCCGATTTTTGTGAAGAGGAAAAATGTGGGTTGTTTTGTTCTGGTAAATATCTGTCCACACATTAACTTGAGAATATAATTTTTTCTTCTCCTTGAAATTTTTGGATCATTAGGACATTTGCATCTTCGACATGTTTTAGTCATGCATAAACGAGTTAGGATCAATTAGAAATCTCTTTCTTATAAAATTCCACCAAGCTATTATGGGTTGTAGCAGTGGAATTTCCCAAACATGGATAACAAAACTTTGCTATTCATTTTTAGTGCATGAAATAATTTTCTTCACTTACATTTATTATAGTTTTAACCTTTTTACAGACATAAACTCTATAATTTTCATTTTTTTATGATCTATTTGCCTTATCTTTTTGTTTACAAGAAAAATGGGAGAGTGAAAAGTCATGTTTGGATTTGAAAAAAAATTGAACATCCAAAATGGAAATGCACAAATGCTGATAGAGATAATTATAAAAAGTATCTGAGATTTTTAAGGATTGTAAACACTTTTAGTTTTTTTATATATTAGGTTTTGCAATCTTCGGAAAACATGGGGTGAGGCTTTTTTTACTGTGTTTTGACTCCCAAACCATCAGTCATTTCTTACAAAAATTATGGTCGTTACACATCATTAATCGATCAAAACATTTACGGTGATGTATGACTGTTAGGTCCGCTTTTTTGTAAAAAGGCAAAAATTGGGTTGTTTCGCTGTCGTAAATATCTCACCGCACGTTAACTTGAGAATTTAGTTTTTTCTACTCCTTGAAACTTTTGGATCATTAGGTCATTTGCATCTTCAACATGTTTCAGGCATGCATATCCATATTTAAAACATGTTAGGCTCAATTAGAAATCTCTTTCTTATAAAATTCCACCAAGCTATTAGGGATTGTAAAAGTGGAATTTCCCAAACATGGATAACAAAACTTTGGTGTTCATTTTTAGTAAGTGAAATATTTTTCTTCACTTAAATTTATTATAGTTTTCAATTTTTGCATACATAAATTCTAAAATTTTCATTTTGTTGTGATCTATTTGCCTTATATTTTTTATTACAAGAAAAATGGTATAGTGAAAACTCATGTTTGGATTAGAAAAAATATTGAACATCCAAAATGGAAATGCACAAATGCAGAGAGTGATCATTCCAAAAAGTATCTTTGATTTTTAAGGATTGTAAACTCTTTTAGTTTTTAGTATATTAGGTTTTGCAATCATCAGACAAGGTGAGGTGAGGCATTTTTAACAAAGTGTTGACTCCCAAACCATAAGTCATTTCTAACAAAAATTATAGCCGTAACACATTATTAATCAATCAAAACCTTTACAATGATCTATGATTGTTATGTCTGCTTTTTGTAAATAGGCAAAATCTAGGTTGTTAAGCTTCAGTAAATATCCCATTGCACGTTAACTTGAGAATTTAATTTTTTCTACTCCTTGAAATTTTGGGATCATTAGGTCATTTGCATCTTCAACATGTTTTTGGCATGCATATCCATATTTAAAACATGTTAGGATCAATTAGAAATATCTTTCTTATAAAATTTCACCAAACTATTAGGGGTTTTAATAGTGAAATTTCCCAAACATGGATAACAAAATTTTGGTGTTCATTTTTAGTGCGTGAAATAATTTTCTTCACTTAAATTTATTACGGTTTTAAATTTTAGCATACATAAATTCAAAAAAATTCATTTTGTTGTGATCTATTTGCTTTATCTTTTTTTTTACGAGAAAAATGGGAGAGAGAAATTTTCATTTTGTGGTGATCTATTTGCCTTATCTTTTTGTTTATGTGAAAAATGGGAGAGTGAAAACTCAAATTTGGATTTGAAAAAAATTGAACATCCAAAATGGAAATGCACAATTGCTGAGAGAGATAATTAAAAAAAATATCTAAGATTTTTAAGCTTTGTAAACACTTTTAGTTTTTTATATATTAGGTTTTGAAATCATCGGAAAAGGGGGGGCCGAGGCATTTTCAACTGAGTGCTGACTCCCAAACCATCAGTCATTTCTAACAAAAATTATAGCCATTACACATCATTAATTGATCAAAACATTTACGATGATGTATGATTGTTAGGTCCGCTTTTTGTAAAAAGGCAAAAATTGGGTTGTTTGGCTCTGGTAAATATCCCACAGCATGTTAACTTGAGAATTTAATTTTTTCTACTCCTTGAAATTTTTGGATCATTAGGTCATTTGCATCTTCAACATGTTTCAGGCATGCATATCCATATTTAAAACATGTAAGGATCAATTAAACATCTCTTTCTTATAAAATTCAACCAAGCTATTAGGTGTTGTAATAGTGGAATTGCCCAAACATGGATAACAAAGCTTTGGTGTTCATTTTTAGTGCGTGCAATAATTTTTTTCACTTAAATTTATTATTGTTTTCAAGTTTTTGCATACATAAATTCTAAAATTTTCATTTCGTTGTGATCTATTTGCCTTATCTTTTTTATTACGTAAAAAGGGGAGAGTAAAAACGCATGTTAGGATTTTAAAAAAAAATTGAGCATCCAAAATGGAAATGCACAAATGCTGCGAGCGATAATTCCAAAAAGTATCAGTGATTTTCAAGGATTGTATACTCTTTTAGTTTTGTATATATTAGGTTTTATAATCTTCGGAAGAGGGGGGTGAGGTATTCTTAACAGAGTGTTGACTCCCAAACCATAACTCATTTCTAACTAAAATTATAGCCCTTACACATTACTAATCGATCAAAAAATTTATGATGATCTATGATTTTTAGGTCCGCTTTTTGTGAATAGGCGAAAAGTTGGTTGTTTGGCTCTGGTAATTATCCCAACGCACGTGAACTTGAGAATTTAATTTTTTCAACTCCTTGAAATTTTTGGATCATTAGGTCATTTGCATCTTCAACATCTTTCAGGCATGTATATCCATATTTAAAACTTTTTAGGATCAATTAGAAATCTCTTTCTTATAAATTCCACCAAGCTATTAGGGGTTGTACTAGTGGAATTTCCCAAACATGGAAAACAAGTTTTCATTGTTAGTGCGTGAAATAATTTTCTGCATTTACATTTGTTATAGTTTAAAATTTTTCTAATACATAAATTCTAAAATTTTCATTTTGTTGTGATCTATTTGCCTTATCTTTTTTATTACGTGAAAAAGGGGAGAGTAAAAACACATGTTAGGATTTAAAAAAAAATTGAGCATCCAAAATGGAAATGCACAAATGCTGAGAGCAATAATTCCAAAAAGTATCAATGATTTTCAAGGATTTTAAACTCTTTTAGTTTTGTATATATTAGGTTTTGTAATCTTCGGAAGAGGGGGGTGAGGCATTCTTAACAGAGTGTTGACTCCCAAACCATAAGTCATTTCCAACTAAAATTATAGCCCTTACACATTACTAATAGATCAAAACATTTACGATGATCTATGATTTTTAGGTCCGCTTTTTGTAAATAAGCAAAAATTGGGTTGTTAGGCTCTGGTAAATATCCCAATGCACGTTAACCTGAGAATTTAATTTTTTCTACTCCTTGAAATTATTGGATCATTAGGTCATTTGCATCTTCAATATGTTTCAGGCATGCATATCCATATTTAAAACTTGTTAGGTTCAATTAGAAATCTCTTTCATATAAAATTCCACCAAGGTATTAGGGGTTGTACTAGTGGAATTTCCCAAACATGGATAACAAAACTTTTGTGTTGATTTTTAATACGTGAAATAATTTCCTTCACTTACATTTATTATACTTTTCAATTTTTTGCATACATAAACTCTAAAATTTTCATTTTGTTGAGATCTAATTTCCTTATCGTTTTGTTTACGAGAAAAATGGGAGAGTAAAAACTCATGTTTGGATTTTAAAAAAAAAACTGAACGTCCAAAATGGAAATGCACAAATGCTGAGAGAGATAATTCCAAAAAGTTTCAGTTATTTTGATGGACTGTAAACTCTTTTAGTTTTTTATATATTAGGTTTTGCAATCTTCGGAAAAGGAGAGGCGAGGCATTTTCAACTGAGTGTTGTCTCCAAAACCAAAAGTCATTTCTAACCAAAATTATAGCTGTTACAAAATTTAATTGATCAAAGTATTTACAATGATCTATGATTGTTAGGTCCGCTTTTTGTGAATAGGCAAAAAGTTGGTTGTTTGACTTAGGTAAATATCCCACCGCACGTTAACTTGTGAATTTAATTTTTTCTATAGCTTGAAATATTTGGATCATTAGGTCATTTTCTTCTTCAACATGTTTCAGGCATGCATATCCATATTGAAAACATGTTAGGATCAATTACAATTCTCTTTCTTAAAAAATTCCACCAAGCTATTAGGTATTGTACTATTGGAATTTCACTTCTTCACCATGTTTCTAGCATGCATATCCACCACATTGAAAACATTTTCGGATCAATTATAATATCTTTCTCATAAATTTCCACAAAGCAATTAGGGGTTGTACTGGTGGAATTTCCCAAACATGGATGACAAAACTTTTGTGTTCATTTTTAGTGCGTGAAATAATTTTCTTCACTTACATTTATTATAGTTTTCAAATTTTTTTGCATATGTAAACTCTAAAATTTTAATTTTGTTGTGATCTATTTGCCTTTTCTTTTTTTTTTAAGAGAAAAAAGGAAGAGTGAAAACACAAGGTTGGATTTGAAAAAAAATTGAACACCCAAAATGCACAAATGCTAAGAGAGAGAATTCCACAAACGTATGTGTGATTTTTAAGGATTGTAAACTCTTTTATTTTTTGATATATTGGATTTTGCAATCATCGGAAGAGAGGGGGGGGGGGGGGGGGGGGGGGGGGGGGGGGGGGTGGTGCAGACATTTTTAACTGAGTGTTGACTCCCAAACCATAAGTTATTTTTTAAAAAAAATTATAACCGTTACACATCATTAATCGATCAAAACATTTACGATTTTCTATGTTAGTTAGGTTCGCTTTTTGTAAAATAGGAAAAAAGTTTGGTTGTTTGGCTCTGGTAAATATCCCACTGCACGTTAACTTGAGAATTTAATTTTTTCTACTCCTTGAAATTTTTGGATCATTAGGTCATTTGCATCTTCAACATGTTTCTAGCATGCATATTCACCACATTTAAAACATGTTAGGATCAACTAGAAATCTCTTTCTTTAAAATTCCACAAGTTAATAGGGGTTGTACGAATGGAATTTCCCAAACATGGATAACAACACTTTGGTCTTCATTTTTAGTGCGTGAAATACTTTTCTTCACTTACATTTATTATAGTTTTCTAATTTTTTTTTGCATATATAAGCTCTAAAATTTTCATTTTGTTGTGATCTATTTGCCTTTTCTTTTTGTTTATGAGAAAAATGGGGGAGTGAAAACTCAAGTTTGGATTTGAAAAAAAATTGAACTTCTAAAATGGAAATTCACAAAAACTGAGAGAGATAATTCCAAAACATATCTGTGATTTTTGAGGATTGTAAACTCTTTTTAGTTGTTGATATATTGGGTTTTGCAATCATCGGGCGTGGCATTTTTCACTGAGTGTTGACTCCAAAACCATAAGTCATTTCTAACAAAAATTATAGACGTTACACATTATTAATCGATCAAAAAATTTACGATGATCTTTGATTGTTAGGTCCGCTTTTTTTAAAATAGGCAAAAAGTGGGTTGTTTGGCTCTGGTAAATATCCCACCGCACGTTAACTTGAGAATTAAAACTTTTCTACTCCTTGAAATTTTTGGATCATTTGGTCATTTGCATCTTCAACATTTTTTTGGCATGCTTATCCACCACATTTAAAACATGTGAGGATCAATTAGAATCTCTTTCTTATAAAATTCCACCAAGCTATTAGGGGTTGTACTAGTGGAATATCCCAAACATGGATCACAAAACTTTGGTGTTCATTTTTAGTGCGTGAAATAATTTTCATCACATACATTTATTATAGTTTTCAAAAAAATTTCCATACATAAACTTTAACATTTTCATTTTGTTATGGTCTATTTGCCGTATCTTTTTAATTGCGAGAAAAAAGGGAGAGTGAAAACTCAAGTTTGGATTTGAAAAAAAATTGAACACCCAAAATGCAAAAATGCTGAGAGAGATAATTCCACAAACGTATCTGTGATTTTTAAGGATTGTAAACTCTTTTAGTCTTTCATATATTGGGTTTGGCAATCAACGGAAGAAGGGGGGGCGAGGCATTTTTAACTAAGTGTTGATTCCCAAACTATAAATTATTTCTAGCAAAAATTATAACTATTACACATCATTAATGGATCCAAACCTTTACGATGATCAATGATTGTTGGGTCCGCTTTTTGTAAAATAGGGAAAGAGTGGGTTGTTTGGCTCTAGTAAATAGCACACCACATGTTAACTTGAGAATTTAATTTTTTCCTCTCCTTGAAATTTTTGGATTATTTGGACATTTGCATCTTCAACATGTTTATAGCATGCATATCCACAACATTTAAAACATGTTCGGATAAAGTAGAATCTCTTTCTTATAAAATTCCACCAAGCTATAAGGGGTTGTACAAGTGGAATTTCCCAAACATGGATCACAAAAATTTGCCGTTCATTTTTAGTGTGTGAAATAATTTTCTTCACTTACATTTATTGAAGTTTTCTAATTTTTTTGTGTACACAAACTCTAAAATTTTTATTTTGTTGTGATCTATTTGCCATATCTTTTTGTTTTTGAGAAAAAATGGACAGAGAAAACGCAAGTTTGGATTTGAAAAAAAAATTGAACACCCAAAATGCACAAATGCTGAGAGAGATAATTCCACAAACGTATCTATGGTTTTGATGGTTTGAAAACTCTTTTAGTTTTTCATATATTGGGTTTTGCAATCATCGGAAGAGGGGGGGGGGGGGGGGCTGAGTGTTGACTCCCAAACCATAAGTCATTTTGAACAAAAATTATAACTGTTACACTTCATTAATCAATCAAAACATTTACGATGATCTATGATTGTTAGGTCCGCTTTTTGTAAAATAGGAAAAAAGTGGGTTGTTCTGGCTCTGGTAAATATCCCACCGCACGTTAACTAGAGAATTTAATTTTTTCTAATCCTTAAAATTTTTGGATCATTAGGTCATTTGCATCTTCAACATGTTTCTGGCATGCATATCCACCACATTTAAAACATGTTAGGATCAATTAGAATCTCTTTCTTATAAAATTCCCCCAAGCTATTAGGGGTTGAACTAGTGGAATTTCCCAAACATGGATCACAAAACTTTGGTGTTCATTTTTAGTGCATGAAATAATTTTCATCACATACATTTATTATAGTTTTCAATTTTTTTTGCATACATAAACTCTAAAATTTTCATTTTGTTGTGATCTATTTGCCTTATCTATTTATTTACAAGAAAAAAAAGGAGAGTGAAAACTCAAGTTTGGATTTGAAAAAAATTTGAACACCCAAAATGCACAAATGCTGAGAGAGATAATACCACAAACGTATCTGTATTTTTATGGATTGTAAACTCTTTTAGTTTTACATATATTGGGTTTTGCAATCATCGGAAGAGGCATTTTTCACTAATTGTTGACTCCCAAACCATACGTCATTTCTTACAAACATTATAGCCATTACACATCATTAATCGATCAAAACATTTACGATGATTTATGATTGTTAGGTCCGCTTTTTGTAAAATAGGAAAAAAGTTGGTTGTTTCGCTCTGGTAAATATCCCACCACACGTTAACTTGAGAATTTAATTTTTTCTGCTCCTTGAAATTTTTGGATCATGAAGTCATTTGCATCTTCAATATTGTTTTTGGCATGCATATCCACCACATTTAAAACATGTTAGGATCAATTATAATCTCTTTCTTCTAAAGTTCCACCAAATTATTAGGGGTTGTCCTAGTGGAATTTCCCAAACATGGATAACAAAACTTTGGCGTTCGTTTTTCGTGCGTGAAATAATTTTCTTGACTTACATTTAATATAATTGTCAATTTTTTTCATACATAAACTCTAAAATTTTCATTTTGTTGTGAACTAATTGTCTTATCTTTTTGTTTACCAAAAAAAAGGGAGAACGAAAACTCAAGTTTGGATTTGAAAAAAAATGAACTCCCAAAATGCACAAATGCTAAGAGAAATAATTCCACAAACATATCCGTGATTTTTAAGGATAGTAAACTCTTTTAGTTTTTCATATATTGGGTTTTGCAATGATCAGAAGAGAGAGGGGGGGGGGGGGGGGGGGGGGGGGGGGGAGGCATTTTTAACTGAGTGTTGACTCCCAAACCATAAGTCATTTTTAACAAAAATTAGAAGCGTTACACATCATTAATTGATGAAAACATTTACAATGATCTATGATTGTTAGGTCCACTTTTTGTAAAATAAGTAAAAAGTGTGTTGTTTGGTTCTGGTAAATATCCCACTGCACGTTAACTTGAGAATTTAATTTTTTCTACTCCTCAAAATTTTTGGATCATTAGGTCATTTGTATCTTCAACATGTTTCTGACATGCATATCCACCTCATTTAAAACATGTTAGGATGAACTATAAATCTATTTCTTATAAAATTCCTCCTAGCTATTAGTGGTTGTACTAGTGGAATTTCCCAAACAAGCATAACAAATATTTGGTGTTCATTTTTAGTGTGTGAGATAATTTTCTTCGCTTACATTTATTATAGTTTTCTAATTATTTTGCATACATAAACTCTAAAATTTTCATTTTGTTGTGAGCTATTTGCCTTATCTTTTTATGTACGAGAAAAATGGGAGAGTGAAAACTCAAGTTTGGATTTGAAACAAAATTGAACTTCCAAAATGGAAACAAAAAAATGCTGAGAGAGATAATTCTAAAAATTGTCAGTTATTTTTAAGGATTGTAAAATCTCTTAGTTGTTTATATATTGGGTTTTGCAATCATCGGAAGATGCATTTTTCACTGAGAGTTGACTCCCAAACCATAAGTCATTTCTAACAAAATCTATAGCTATTACACATCATTAATCGATCAAAACATATACGATGATCTATGATTGTTAGGTCTGGTTTTTCTAAAATGGGCAAAAAGTGGGTTGTTTAGCTCTAGTAAATATCCCACCGCACGTTAACTTGAGAATTTAATTTTTTCTACTCGAAATTTTTGGATCATGAGGTCATTTGCATCTTCAACATGTTTCTGGCATGCATATCCAACACATTTAAAACATGTTAGGATCAATTAGAATCTCTTTCTTATAAAATTCCACCTAGCTATTAGAGGATGTACTAGTGGAATTTCCCAAACATGGATCACAAAACTATGGTGTTCATTTTTAATGCTTGAAATAATTTTCTTCACTTACATTTATTATAGTTTTAAATTTTTTTTGCATACATAAACTCTAAAATTTTAATTTTGTTGTGATCTATTTGTCTTATCTTTTTGTTTATGAGAAAAAAGGGAGAGAGAAAACTCAAGTTTGGATTTGAAAAAAAATTGAACACCCAAAATGCACAAATGCTGAGAAAAATAATTCCACAAACATATCTCTGATTTTTAAGGTTTGAAAACTCTTTTAGTTTTTCATATAGTGGGTTTTGCTATCATCGGAAGAGGGGGGAGGAGGCATTTTTAACTGAGTGTTGACTCCCAAACCATTAGTCATTTTTAAAAAAAACTATAACTGTTATACATCATTAATCGATCAAAAACATTTACGATGATCTATGATTGTTAGGTTCGCTTTTTGTAAAATAGGCAAAAAGTGGGTTGTTTGGCTCTGGTAAATATCCCACTACATGATAACTTGAGAATTTAATTTTTTCTACTCCTTGAAATTTTTGGATCATTTGGTCATTTGCATCTTCAACATATTTCTGGCAGGCATATCCACCACATTTAAAACTTGTTAGGATCAATTATAATCTCTTTCTTATAAAATTCCACAAAGCAATTAGGGGTTGTACTAGTGAAATTTCCCAAACATGGATCACAAAACTTTGGTGTTGATTTTTAGTGCGTGAAATAATTTTCTTCACATACATTTATTTTTTTCATATTTTTTTGCATACATAAACTCAAAAGTTTTCATTTTGTTCTGATCTATTTGCCTTATCTTTTTGTTTTCGAGAAAAAAGGGAGAGTGAAAACACAAGTTTGGATTTGAAAAAACATTGAACACCCAAAATGCAGAAATGCAGAGAGAGATAATTCCAAAAATGTATCTGTGATTTTTAAGGATTGTAAACTCTTTTAGTTTTTCATATACTGGGTTTTGCAATCCTTTGATGAGGGGAAGGGGCAGGGGGTGGCTTTTTTAACTGAGTGTTGACTCCCAAACCATAAGTCATTTCTATCAAAAATTATAGCCGCTACACATCTTTAATCGATCAAAACATTTACGATGATCTATGCTTGTTTGGTCTGCTTTTTGTAAAATAGGAAAAAAGTGGGTTGTTTGGCTCTAGTAAATATCCCATTGCACGTTATCTTGAGAATTTAATTTTTTCTACTCCTTGAAAATTTTGGATCATTAGGTCATTTGCATCTTCAACATGTTTCTGGCATGCATATCCACCACATTTAAAACATGTTATGATCAATTAGAATCTCTTTCTTATAAAATTCCACCAAGCTATTAGGGGTTGTACTAGTGGAATTTCCCAAACTTGGATCACAAAACTTTGGTGTTCATTTTTAGTGCATGAAATAATTTTCTTCACTTTCTTTTATTATTTTTTTTAATTTTTTTTGCATACATAAACACTAAAAGTTTCATTTTTTTGTGATATATTTGCCTTATCTTTTTGTTTACGAGAAAAAAGGGAGAGAGAAAACCCAAGTATGGATTTGAAAAAAAATTGAACACCCAAAATGCACAAATGCTGAGAGAGATAATTCCACAAACGTGTCTATGATTTTTAAGGTCTGTAAACTCTTTGAGTTTTTCAAATATTGGGTTTTGCAATCATTGGAAGAGGGGGGGGGGGGGGGGGGGGGGGGTGAGGCTTTTTAAACTATATGTTGACTCCCAAACCATAAGTCATTTCTAACAAAACTTATAGCCGTTACACATCATTAATCGAGCAAAACATTTACAATGATAAATGATTTAAGGTTTGATTTTCTTAAAATAGGCAAAAAGTGGGTTGTTTGGCTCTGGTAAATATCCCACTGCATGTTAACTTGAGAATTTAATTTTTTCTACTCCTTGAAATTTTTGGATCATTAGGTCAGTTGCAACTTCAACATGTTTCTGGCATGCATATCCACCACATTTTCAACATGTTTCTGGCATGCTCATCCACGAGATTTAAAACATGTTAGGATCAACTAGAAATCTCTTTCTTATAAAATTCCACCAAGCTATTAGGCGATGTACCAGTGGAATTTCCCAAACATGGATAACTAAACTTTAGTGTTCATTTTTAGTGCGTGAAATAATTTTCTTCACTTACATTTATTATAATTTTCTAATTTTTTTGCATACATAAACTCTAAAATTTTAATTTTGTTGTGATTTATTTGCCTGATCTTTTTGTTTACGAGATATGGGAGTGTGAAAACTCAAGTTTGGATTTGAAAAAAAATTGAACACCTAAGATGCACAAATGTTGAGAGAGATAATTCCACAAACGTATCTGTCATTTTCAAGGATTGTAAACTCTTTTAGTTTTTCATATATTGGGTTTTGGAATTATTGGAAAAGGAGGGGGGAGGGGGGGAGGCATTTGTTTCTATATCTGTGATTTTAAAGGATTGTAAACTCTTTTAGTTGTTTATATATTGGTTTTTGCATTCATCGGAAGAGGCATTTTTCACTGAGTATTGACTTCCAAACCATAAGTCATTTCTAACAAAAATTATAGCCGTTACACATCATTAATTGATCAAAACATTTATGATGATCTATGATTGTTAGGTCTGCTTTTTGTAAAATGGTAAAAAAGTGGGCTGTTTGGGTCTGGTAAATATCCCACCTCACGTTATCTTGAGAATTTAATTTTTTCTACTCCTTGAAATTTTTGGATCATTAGGTCATTTGCATCTTCAACATGTTTCTGGCATGCATATCCACCACATTTAAAACATGTTAGGATCAATTAGATTCTCTTTCTTATAAAATTCCACCAAGTTATTAGGGGTTGTACTAGTGGAATTTCCCAAACTTGGATCACAAAACTTTGGTGTTCATTTTTAGTGCATGAAATAATTTTTTTCACTTTCATTTATTAAAATTTTTAATTTTTTTTGCATACATAAACTCTAAAAGTTTCATTTTGTTGTGATCTATTTGCCATATCTTTTTGCTTACGACAAAAAAGGAAGAGAGAAAACTCAAGTTTGGATTTGGAAAAAAAAATAATCACCCAAAATGCACATATGCTGAGAGAGATAATTCCAAAAACGTATCTTTAATTTTGAAGCATTCTAAACTCTTTTAGCTTTTCATATATTGGGTATCACAATCATTGGAAGAAGGGGAGGGAGGGGGGGGGGGGGGGGGGGGGGGAGGCGTTTTTAAGTGAGTGTTGACTCCCAAACCGTAAGTCATTTTTAATAAAAATTATAACCGTTACACATCATTAATTGGTCAAAACATTTACGATGATCTATGATTGTTAGGTCCGCTTTTTGTAAAATAGCCAAAAAGTGGGTTGTTTGGCTCTGGTAAATATCCCAGTGCACGTTAACTTGAGAATTTAATTATTTCTACTCTTTGAAATTTTTCTGATCATTAGGTCATTTTCATCTTCAACATGTTTCTGGCATGCATATCCACCACATTTAAAACATGTTAGGATCAACAAGAAATGACTTTCTTATAAAATTCCACAAACCTACTAGGCGTTGTACTAGTGGAATTTCCCAAACATGGATAACAAAACTTAGGTGTTCATTTTTAGTGCGTGAAATAATTTTCTTCACTTAAATTTATTATAGTTTTCAAATTTTTATGCATACATAAACTCTAAAATTTCCATTTTGTTGTGATCTATTTGTCTTATCTTTTTGTTTACGAGAAAAATGGGATAGTGAAAACTCAAGTTTGGTTTAAAAAAAAAAATTGAAATTCCAAAAAAGAAATGAACAAATGTTGAGAGAGTTAATTCCAAAAAATATCTGTGATTTTAAAGGATTGTAAACTCTTTTAGTTGTTTATATATTGGGTTTTTCATTCATCGGAAGAGGCATTTTTCACTGAGTCATTTCTAACAAAAATTATAGCCGTTACACATCATTAATCGATCAAAACATTTATGATGATCTATGATTGTTAGGTCTGATTTTTGTAAAATTGGAAAAAAGTGGGTTGTTAGGCTCTGGTAAATATCAAACCGCACGTTATCTTGAGAATTTATTTTTTTCTAGTCCTTTAATTTTTGGATCATTAGGTCATTTGCATCTTCCACATGTTTCTTCACTCACATTTATTGTAGTTTTCTAATTTTTTTTGAATACATATACTCTAAAATTTTCATTTTGTAGTGATCTATTTGCCTTATTTTATTGTTTACAAGAAAAAGGGGGGAGTGAAAACTCAAGATTGGATTTGAAAAAAAATTGAACACCCAAAAAGCACAAATGCTGAGAGAGTTAATTCCACAAATGTATATGTGATTTTTAAGGATTGTAAACTCTTTTAGTTGTTTATATATTGGGTTTTGCAATCATCAGAAGAGAGGGGGGGTGGTTGGGCGCTTGGATTTTTTTATTGAGTGTTGACTCCCAAACCAAAAGTAATTTTTAATAATAATTATAACCATTACACATCATTAATCAAGCAAAAAATTTCTGATGATCTATGATTGTTAGGTCTGCTTTTTGTAAAATAGGCAAAAAGTGGGTTGTTTGCTTTTGGTTTATATCCCACTACACTCTAACTTGAGAATTTAAATATTTCTACTCCTTGAAATTTTTGGATCATTAGGTCATTTGCATCTTTAACATGTTTCTGGCATGCATATCCACCACATTTAAAACATAGGGATCAAATAGAAATATCTTTCTTACAAAATTCCACCAAGCTATCTTGGGTTGTACTAGTGGAATTTCTAAAACATGGATAACAAAACTTTGGTGTTCATTTTTAGTGCGTGAAATAATTTTCTTCACTTACATTTATTATAGTTATCTAATTTTTTTGCATACATAAACTCTAAAATTTTCATTTTGTTGTGATCTATTTGTGTTATCTTTTTGTTTACGATAAAAATGGGAGAGTGAATACTCAGGTTTGGATTTGAAAAAAAATTGAACTTCCAAAATGATATGCACAAATTCTGAGAGAGATAATTCCAATAAATATTTGATTTTAAAAGATTTTAAACTTTTTTAGTTGTTTATACATTGGGTTTTGCAATCATCGGAAGAGGCATTTTTCACTGAGTGTTGACTCCCAAACCATAAGTCATTTCTAACAAATATTATAGCCTTTACACTTCATTAATCGATCAAAACATTTACGATGATCTATGATTGTTAGGTCTGCTTTTTGTAAAATAGGAAAAAAGTGGGTTGTTTGGCTCTGGTAAATATCCCACCGCATGTTAACTTGAGAATTTCATTTTTTCTACTCCTTGAAATTTTGGGATCATTAGGTCATTTGCATCTTCAACATGTTTCTAGCATGCATATCCACCACATTTAAAACAAGTTAAGATCAATTAGAATCTCTTTCTTATAAAATTCCACCAAGCTATTAGGGGTTGTACAAGAGGAATTTCCCAAACATGGATCTCAAAACTTTGGTGTTCATTTTTAGTACCTGAAATAATTTTCTTCACTTAAATTTATTGTTGTTTTCAATTTTTTTAGCATACCATAACTCTAAAATTTTCATTTTGTTGTGATCTATTTGCCTTATCTTTTTGTTTACGAGAAAAAAAGGAGAGTGAAAACTCAAGTTTGGATTTGAAAAAAAATTGAACACCCAAAATGCACAAATGCTGAGATAGATAATTCCACAAACGTATCTGTGATTTTTAAGGATTGAAAACTCCTTTAGTTGTTTATATATTGGTTTTTGCAATCATTGGAAGAGGCATTATTCACTGAGTGTCGACTCCCAAACCATAAGTCATTTCGAACAAAAATTATAGCCGTTACACATCATTAATTGATCAAAAAATTTATGATGATCTATGATTGTTCGGTCCACATTATGTAAAATAGGCAAAAAGTGGGTTGTTTGGCTCTGGTAAATATCCCACCGCACGTTAACTTGAGAATTTAATTTTTTCTACTCCTAGAAATTTTTGGATCATTAGGTCATTTGCATCTTCAACATGCTTCTGGCATGCATATCCACCACATTTAAAACATGTTAGGATCAACTAGAATCTCTTTCTTTTAAAATTCCACCAAGCTATTAGGGGTTATACTAGTGGAATTTCCCAAACATGGATCACAAAACGTTGGTGTTCATTTTTCATGCGTGAAATAATTTTCTTCTCTTACATTTATTATAGTTTTCCAATTTTTTTGCATACATAAACTCTAATATTTTCATTTTGTTGTGATCTATTTGCCTTATCTTTTTGTTACGAGAAAAAAAGGGAGAGTGAAAACTCAAGTTTGGATTTGAAAAAAAATTGAACACCCAAAATGCACAAATGCTGAGAGTGATAATTCCACAAACCTATCTGTGATTTTTAAGGATTGTAAAATCTTTTAGTTGTTTATAAATTGGGCTTTGCAATCATCGGAAGAGGCATTTTTCACTGAGTGTTGACTCCCAAACCATAAGTCATTTCAAAGAAAAAGTAAAGCCGTTACACATCATTAATCAATCAAAACATTTACGATGATTTATGATTGTTCGGTCCGCTTTTTGTAAAATTGGAAAGAGGTGGGTTGTTTGGCTCTAGTAAATATCCCACCGCAAGTTATCTTGAGAATTTAATTTTTTCTACTCCATTAAAATTTTGGATCATTAGGTCATTTGCATCTTCAACATATTTCTGGAATGCATATTCACCCCATTTAAAACATGTTAGTATAAATTAGATATCTGTTTATTAAAAAATTCCACCAAGCTATTAGGGGTTGTACTAGTGGAATTTCCTAAACATGGATAACTAAATCTTTGTGTTCATTTTTAGTGCGTGGAATAATTTTCTTCACTTACATTTATTATAGTTTTCTAATTTTTTGCATACATAAACTCTTAAATTTTTATTTTGTTGTGATCTATTTGCCTTATCTTTTTGTTTACGAGAAAAATGGGAGAGTGAAAAGTCAAGTTTGGATTTGAAAAAAAATTGAACTTCCAAAATGGAAATGCACAAATGCTGAGAGAAATAATTCCAAAAAATATCTGTGATTTTTAAGGATTGTAAACTCTTTTATTTGTTTATATATTGGGTTTTGCAATCATCGGAAGAAGCATTTTTCACTGATTGTTGACACCCAATACATAAGTAATTTTTAACAAAAATTATAGCCATAAAACATCATTAATTGATCAAAACATTTACAATGATCTATGATTACTAGGTCTGCTTTTTGGAAAATCGGCAAAAAGTGGGTTGTTTGGCTCTGGTAAATATCCAACCACACGTTAACTTGAGAATTTAATTTTTCCTACTCTTTGAAATTTTTGGATCATTAGGTCATTTTCATCTTCAACATGTTTCTAGCTTGCATATCCACCACATTTAGAACATGTTAGGATTAAATCTCTTTCTTACACATCATTACTCGATCAAAACATTTACAATGATCTAAGATTGTTAGGTATGCTTTTAGTAAAATTGGCAAAAAGTGGGTTGTTTGGCTCTGGTAAATATCCCACTTCACGTTAACTTGAGAATTTAATTTTTTCTACTCCTTGATATTTTTGGATCATTAGGTCATTTGCATCTTCAACATGTTTCTGGCATGCATATCCACCATATTTAAAACATGTTAGGATCAACTAGAAATCTCTTTCTTATAAAATTCCACCAAGCTATCAGGGGTTGTACTAGTTGAATTTCCCAAAGATGGATCACAAAACTTTGGTGTTCTTTTTTAGTGCATGAAATAATTTTCTTGACTTACATTTATTATAGTTTTCTAATTTTTTTTCATACATAAACTCTAAAATTTTCATTTTGTTGTGATCTATTTGCCTTATCTTTTTGTTTACGAGAAAAAAGGGAGAGTGTAAACTCAAGTTTGGATTTGAAAAAAAGTTGAACTTCCAAAACGGAAATGCACAAATGCTGAGAGAGATAATTCAAAAAAGTATCTGTGATTTTTAAGGATTGTAAACTCTTTTAGTTGTTTATATATTGGGTTTTGCATTCATTGGAAGAGACATTTTTCACTGAGTGTTGACTCCCAAACATTAAGTCATTTCTAACAAAAATTATAGCCGTTACACATCATTAATCAATCAAATCATTTACGATGATCTATGGTTGTTAGGTCTGCTTTTTTAAAAGTAGGGAAAGAGTGGGTTGTTTGGCTCTGGTAAATATCCCACCACACGGTAACTTGAAAATTTAATTTTTTTCTTCTCCTTGAAATTTTTGAATCATTCGGTCATTTTCTTCTTCAACATATTTTGGGCATGCATATCCACCACATTTAAAACATGTTAGGATCAATTAGAATCTCTTTCTTATAAAATTCCACCAAGCTATTAGGGGTTGTACTAGTGGAATTTCCCAAACATGGTTCACAAAACTTTGGTGTTCATTTTTAGTGCGTCAAATAATTTTCTTCACTTACATTATTATAGTTTTCAAAATTTTTTGCATACATAAACTCTAAAATTTTAATTTTTTGTGATCTATTTGTCTTATATTTTTGTTTAAGAGAAAAAAGGGAGTGTGAAAACTCAAGTTTTGATTTTAAAAAAAATTGAACAACCAAAATGCACAAATTCTGAGAGAGGTAATTCCCCAAACGTATCTGTGATTTTTAAGGATTCATATATTGGGTTTTGCAATCATCAAAAGAGGGGGAGGGGGGGCAAGGCATTTTTATCTGAGTGTTGACTCCCAAACCCTAAGTCATTTTTAACAAAAATTATAACCGTTACACATCATTAATCGATCAAAACATTTACAATGATCTATTATTGTTAGGTCCGCTTTTTGTAAAATAGGCAAAAAAGTGGGTTGTTTGGCTCTGGTAAAATATGCCACTACACGTTAACTTGAGAATTTAATTTTTTCTACTCCTCGAAATTTTTGGATCATTAGGTCATTTGCATCTTGCACATGTTTCTGGCATGCATATCCACCACATTTAAAACATGTTAGGATCAACTAGAAATCTCTCTTATAAAATTCCACCAAGCTATCAGGGGTTGAACTAGTGGAATTTCCCAAACATGGATAACAAAACTTTGGTGTTCATTTTTAGTGCGTGAAATAATTTTCTTCACTTACATTTATTATAGTTTTCAAATTTTTATGCATGCATAAACTCTAAAATTTTCATTTTGTTGTGATGTATTTGCCTTATCTTTTATTTTACGTGAAAAATGGGAGAGTGAAATCACAAGTTTGGATTTGAAAAAAAATTGAACTTCCAAACTAGAAATGCACAAATGTTGAGAGAGATAATTCCAAAAAATATTTGTGATTTTTAAGGATTGTAAACACATTTAGTTGTTTATATATTGGGTTTTGCAATCATCGGAAGGGGCATTTTTCACTGAGCGTTGACAACCATAAGTCATTTCTAACAAAAATTATAACCATCACACATCATTAATTGATCAAAACATTTATGATGATCTATGATTGTTAGGTCCACTTCTTGTAAAATAGGCAAAAAGAGGGTTGTTTAGCTCTGGTAAATATCGCACCAAACATGTACTTGAAAATTTAATTTTTTCTACTCCATGAAATTTTTTGACCATTAGGTCTTTTGCATCTTCAACTTGTTTCTGCCATGCATATCCACCACATTTAAAACATGTTAGGATCAATTAGAATCTTTTTCTTATAAAAGTCCACCAAGCTATTAGGTGTTGTACTAGTGGAATTTCCCAAACATGTATCACAAAACTTTAGTGTTCAATTTTAGAGCGGGAAATAATTTTCTTCACTTACATTTATTATACTTTTCAATTTTTTTTGTTGTTGTGATATATCTGCCTTATCTTTTTGTTTACAAGAAAAAAAGGGAGGGTGAAAACTCAAGTTTGGATTTGAAAAAAAAATTAAACAACCAAAATGCACAAATGTTGAGAGAAGTAATTCCACAAACGTATCTGTCATTTTTAAGGATTGTAAACTCTTTTAGTTTTTCATATATTGGGTTTTGCAATCATCGGAAGAGGAGGGGGGGGGGGGGGGGTGCGATGCATTTTTAGCTGAGTGTTGACTCCCAAACCTTAAGTCATTTTTAACAAAAATTATAACCATTACACATAATTAATCGATCAAAATATTTATGATGATCTATGATTGTTAGGTCCGCTTTTTGTAAAATAGGCAAAAAGTAGGTTGTTTGGCTCTGGTAAATATCCCACTGCATGTTAACTTGAGAACTTAATTTTTTCTGCTCCTTGAAATTTTTGGATCATTAGGTCAATTGCATCATCAACATGTTTCTGGCTTGCATATCCACGACATTTAAAACATGTTAGGATCAACTAGAAATATCTTTCTTATAAAATTCCACCAAGCTATTAGGGGTTGTTAGTAAGTGGAATTTCCCAAATATGGATAACAAAACTTTGGTGTTCATTTTTAGTGCGTGAAATAATTTTCTTCACTTACATTTATTATAGTTTTCAAATTTTTTTGCATACATAAACTCTAAAATTTTCATTTTGTTGTGATCTATTTGCCTTATCTTTTTGTTTACGAGAAAAAAGGGAGAGTGAAAACTCAAGTTTGGATTTGAAAAAAAATTGAACACCCAAAATGCACAAATGCTGAGAGAGATGATTTCACAAAAGTATCTATGATTTTTAAGGACTGTAAACTCTTTTAGTTTTTCATATATTGGGTTTTGCAATCATCTGAAGAGGGTTGCGAGACATTTTTAACTGAGTGTTGACTCAAAAACCATAAGTCATTTTAACAAAACTTTTAAACATTACATTTCATTAATCGATCAAAACATTTACGATGATCTATGATTGTTAGGTCCGCTTTTTGTAAAATAGGCAAAAAGTGGGTTGTTTGGCTCTGGTAAATATCCCACTGCTCGTTAACTTGAGAATTAATTTTTTCTTCTCCTTGAAATTTTTGGATCATTAGGTCATTTGCATCTTCAACATGTTTCTGGCAAGCATAACCACCACATTTAAAACATCTTAGGATCAACTAGAAATCTCTTTCTTATCAAATTCCACCAAGCTATCAGAGGTGGTACTAGTGGAATTTCCCAAACATGGATAACAAAACTTTGGTGTTCATTTTTAGAGCGTGAAATAATTTTCTTCACATACATTTATTATTTTTTTATAATTTTTTTGCATACATAAACTCTAAAATTTTCATTTTGTTGTGATCAATGCTTTATATTTTGTTTACGAAAGAAAAAAAGGAGAGTGAAAACTCAAGTTTGTATTTGAAAAAAAATTGAACACCCAAAATGCACAAATGCTGAGAGAGATAATTCCACAAACGTGTTTGTGATTTTTAAGGATTGTAAACTCTTTTAGCTTTTCATATATATGGTTTTGCAATCATTTGAAGGGGGGGGGGGGGGGGGGGGGGGGGGGAGGGGGAGGTGAGGCATTTTTACAGAGTGTTGAATCCCTAACCATAAGTCATTTTTAACACAAATGATAACCGTTACACATAATTAATCGATCAAAACATTTACGATGATCTGTGATAGTTAGGTCCGCTTTTTGAAAAAATAGGCAAAAAGTGGGTTGTTTTGCCTTGGTAAATATCCCACTGTGCTCGTTAACTTGAGAATTTAATTTTTTTCTACACCTTGAAAATTTTGGATCTTTAGGTTATTTGCTTCTTCAACATATTTCTGGCATTCATATCCACCACATTTAAATCATGTTAGGATCAACTAGAAATCTCTTTCTTATAAAATTCCACCAAGCTATCAGGGGTTGTACTAGTGGAATTTCCAAAACTCTGGTGTGAATTTTTAGTGCGTGAAATAATTTTCTTCACTTACATTTATTATAGTATTCTAATTTTTTTGCATACATAAACTCTTAAATTTTCATTTTGTTGTGATCTTTTTGCCTTATCGTTTTGTTTACGAGAAAAATGGGAGAGTGAAAACTCAAGTTGGATTTTAAAAAAAATTAAACTTCCAAAATGGAAAATGCATAAATGCTGAGAGTGATAATTCCACAAAATATCTATAATTTTTAAGGATTGTAAACTATTTTAGTTGTTTATATAATGGTTTTTGAAATCATCGGAAGGGGCCTTTTTCACTTTGTGTTAACTCCCAAACCATAAGTCAATTTTAACAAAAATTATAGCCATTACACATAATTAGTTGATCAAAACATTCATGATAATCTATAATTGTTAGGTCTGCTTTTATTAAAATAGGCAAAAAGTAGGTTGTTTCACTATGGTAAATATGCCACTGCACGTTAACTTGAGAATTTAATTTTTTCTACTCGAAAATTTTGGTTCATTAGGTCATTTTCATCTTCTACATGTTTCTCGCATGCATATCCACCACATTTAAAACTTGTTAGGATCAACTAGAAATCTCTTTCTTATAAAATTCCACCAAGCTATCAGGGGTGGTACTAGTGAAATTTCCCAAACATGGATAATTAAACATTGGTGTTCATTTTTGTGCGTGAAATAATTTTCTTCACTTACATTTATTATAACTTATAATTTTTTTGCATACATAAACTCTAAAATTTTCTTTTTCTTGTGATCTATTTACCTTTTCCTTTTGTTTACGACAAAAATGGGAGAGTGAAAACTCGAGTTTGGATTTGAAAAAAAATTGAACTTACAAAATGGAATGCAAAAATGCTGAGAGAGATAATTCCAAAAAATATCTGTGATTTTTAAGGATTGTAAACCCTTTTAGTTGTTTATATATTGGGTTTTACAATCATCGGAAGAGGCATTTTTCACTGAGTGTTGACACCCAATACATAAGTAATTTTTAACAAAAATTATAGCCATAAAACATCATTAATTGATCAAAACATTTACAATGATCTATGATTACTAGGTCTGCTTTTTGGAAAATCGGCAAAAAGTGGGTTGTTTGGCTCTGGTAAATATCCAACCACACGTTAACTTGAGAATTTAATTTTTCCTACTCTTTGAAATTTTTGGATCATTAGGTCATTTTCATCTTCAACATGTTTCTAGCTTGCATATCCACCACATTTAGAACATGTTAGGATTAAATCTCTTTCTTATAAAATTCCACCAAGCAATTAGGGGTTGTACTAGTGGAATTTCCAAAACAAGGATAACAAAAGTTTGAAATTCATTTTTAGTGCGTGAAATTATTTTCTTGACATACATTTATTAAAATTTTCAATTTGTTTTGCATATATAAACTCTAAAATTTTTAATTCGTTGTGATCGTTTTGTTTACAAGAAAAGTGGGAAGTGTTTGTATTTGAAAAAAAAATGAACATCCAAAATGGAAATGCACAAATGCTGAGAGAGATAATTCCAAAAAGTATCTGTGACTTTTAAGGATAAGGAAAAAGTGGGTTGTTTGGCTCTGGTAAATATCCAACCACATGTTAACTTGAGAATTTACTTTTTTCTTTTCCTTGAAATTTTTGGATCATTAGGTCATTTGCATCTTCAACATGTTTCTGGCATACATATCCACCACTTTTTAAAAAATGTTAGGATCAATTAGAAATATATTTCTTATAAAATTCCACCAAGCTATTAGGGGTTGTACTAGTGGAATTTCCCAAACATGGATAACAAAACTTTGGACTTCATTTTTAGTGCGTGAAATAATTTTCTTCACTTACATTTATTATATTTTTCAATTATTTTTGCATACATGAACTCTAAAATTTTCACTTTGTTGTGATCGTTTCGTTTACGAGAAAAGTGGGAAGTGTTGGTATTTGAAAAAAAATTGAACATCCAAAATGGAAATGCAAAAATGCTGAGAGAGATAATTCCAAAAAGTATCTGTGATTTTTAAGGATAGGCAAAAAGTGCGTTGTTTGGCTCTGGTAAATATCCAACCACACGTTAACTTCAAAATTTACTTTTTTCTCCTAAAATTTTTGGATCATAAGGTCATTTGCATCTTCAACACGTTTCTGGCATGCATATCCACCACATTTAAAACATGTTAGGATCAATTAGAAATCTCTTTCTTATAAAACTCCACCAAGCTATTAGGGGTTGTACTAGTGGAATTTCCCAAACATGGATAAAAAAACTTTGAAGTTCATTTTTAGAGCATGAAATAATTTTCTTCACTTATATTTATTATAGTTCAAATTTTTTTGCATTCATAAACTCTAAAATTTTCATTTTGTTGTGATCATTTTGTTTATGAAAAAAGTCGGAAGTGTTTGTATTTGAAAAAAAATTGAACTTCATAAATGGAAATGCACAAATGTTGAGAGAGATAATTCCAAAAAGTATCTGTGATTTTTAAGGATAGGCAAAAAGTGGGTTGTTTGCCTCTAGTAAATATCCAACCACATGTTTACTTGAGAATTTAATTTTTTCTACTACTTGAAGTTTTTGGATAATTAGGTCAATTGCATCTTCAACATGTTTCTGGCATGCATATCCACCACTTTTAAAACGTGTTAGGATCAATTAGAAATCTTTATCTTATAAAATTCCACCAAGCTATTAGGGGTTGTACTAGTGGAATATCACAAACATGGATAACAAAAGTTTGGAGTTCATTTTTAGCGCGTGAAATAATTTTCTTTGCTTACATTTATTATATTTTTAAAATTTTGATGCATACATAAACTCTAAAATTTTTATTTTATTGTGATCGTTTTGTTTACGAGAAAAGTGGGACTTGTTTGGATTTGAAAAAAATTTGAACATCCAAAATGGAAATGCACAAATGCTGAGAGAGATAATTCCAAAAAGTATCTATGATTTTTAAGGATAGGCAATAAGTGGGTTGTTTGGTTTTGGTAAATATCCAACCACACGTTAACTTGAGAATTTAATTATTTTTACTCCTTCAAATTTTTGGATCATTAAGTCATTTGCATCTTCAACATGTTTCTAGCATGCATATCCACCACATTTGAAACATGTTAGGATCAATTAGAAATCACTTTCTTATGAAATTCCAACTAGCTATTATGGGCTGTACCAGTGGAATTTCCCAAACATGGATAACAAAACTTTGGAGTTCATTTTTATTGCATAAAATAATTTTCTTCTCTTACATTTATTATAGTTTTCAAATTTTTTTGCATACATAAACTCTAAAATTTAACATTTGATGTGATCGTTTTGTTTACGAGAAAAGTGGGAAACGTTTGGATTTGAAAAAAAATTGAACATCCAAAATGGAATTGCACAAATGCTGAGAGAGATAATTCCAAAAAGTATATGTGATTTTTAAGGATAGGGAAAAAGTTGGCTGTTTTGGTCTGGTAAATATCCAACCACACGTTAACTTGAGAATTTAATTTTTTCTACTCCAAGAAATTTTTGGATCATTAGGTTATTTGCATCTTCAACATGTTTCTGGCATGCATATCCACAATTTTTAAAACATGTTAGGGTCAATTAGAAATCCCGTTCTTATAAAATTCCAACTAGCTATTAGGGGTTGTACTAGTGGAATTTCCCAAACATTGATAACAAAACTTTGGAGTTCATTTTTAGTGCTTGAAATAATTTTCTTCACTCACATTTATTTTAGTTTTGAAATTTTTTTGCATACATAAACTCTAATATTTTCATTTTGTTGTGATCGTTTTGTTAACGAGAAAAGTGGGACAAGTTTTGATTGAAAAAAACTTGAACATCCAAAATGGAAATGCATAAATGCAGAGAGAGATAATTCCAAAAAGTATCTGTGATTTTTAAGGATAGGCAAAAAATGGGTTGTTTTGTTCTGGTAAATATCAAACCACACGTTAACTTGAGAATTTAATTGTTTCTAGTCGAAATTTTTGGATCATTTGGTCATTTGCATGTTCAACATGTTTCTCGCATGCATGTCCATCACATTTAAAACATGTTAGGATCAATTAGAAATCTCTTTCTTATAAAATTCCACAAAGCTATTAGGGGTTGTACTAGTGGAATTTCCTAAACATGGATAACAAAACTTTGGAGTTCATTTTTATGGCATGAAATAATTTTCTTCTCTTACATTTATTATAGTTTTCAAATTTTTTTGCATTCATAAACTCTAAAATTTTACATTTGATGTGATCCTTTTGTTTACGAGAAACATGGGAAACGTTTGGATTTGAAAAAAAATTGAACATCCAAAATGGAAATGCACAAATGCTGAGAGAGATCATTCCAAAAAGTATATGTGATTTTTAAGGAAAGGGAAAAAGTGGGTTGTTTTGGTCTGGTAAATATCCAACCACACGTTAACTTGAGAATTTAATTTTTTCTACTTCTAGAAATTTTTGGATCATTAGGTTATTTCCATCTTCAACATGTTTCTGGCATACATATCCACCATTTTTAAAACATGTTAGGGTCAATTAGAAATCCCGTTCTTATAAAATTCCACCTAGCTATTAGGGGTTGTACTAGTGGAATTTCCCAAACATGGATAACAAAACTTTGGAGTTCATTTTTAGTGCATGAAATAATTTTCTTCACTTACATTTATTATAGTTTTCAAATTTTGTTGCATCCATAAACTTTAAAAATTTCATTTTGTTGTGATCGTTTTGTTTACGAGAAATGTGGGACAAGTTTGGATTTAAAAAAATTTGAACATCCAAAATGGAAATGCACATATGCTGAGAGTGATAATTCAAAAAAGTATCTGTGATATTTAAGGATAGGCAAAAAGTGGGTTGTTTGGCACTGGTAAATATCAAACCACACGTTAACTTGAGAATTTCATTTTTTCTACTCCTTGAAATTTTTGGATCATTAGGTCATTTGCATCTTTAACATGTTTCTGGCATGCATATCCACCCTATTTAAAACATGTTAGGATCAATTAGAAAGTTGTTTCATATAAAATTCCACCAAGCTATTAGGGGTTGTATTAGTGGAATTTCCCAAACATGTACAAAAAAACTTTGGAGTTCATTTTTAGTGCGTGAAATAATTTTCTTCACTTACATTTATTATAGTTTTCAAATTTTTTTGCTTACATAAACTCTAAAATTTTCATTTAGTTGTGATCGTTTTGTTTATGTGAAAAGTTGGACAAGTTTGGATTTGAGAAAAAAATGAACATCCAAAATGGAAATGCACAAATGCTGAGAGCGATAATTCCAAAAAGTATCTGTGATATTTAAGGATAGGCAAAAAGTGGGTAGTTTGGCTCTGGTAAATATCCAACCACACCTTAACTTGAGAATTTAATTTTTTCTACTCCCTGAAATTTTTGGATCATTTGGTCATTTGCATCTTCAACATGTTTCTGGCTTGCATATCCACCATATTTTAAACATGTTAGGATAAATAAGAAATCTCTGTCTTATAAAATTCCAACTATCTATTAGGGGTTGTAATAGTGGAATTTCCCAAACATGGATAACAAAACTTTGGAGTTCATTTTTAGTGTGTGAAATAATTTTCTTCAATTACATTTATTTTGGCATACATAAACTCTAAAATTTTCCATTTGTTGTGATCGTTTTTTTACGAGAAAAGTGGGACAAGTTTGGATTTGAAAAAAAATTGAACATCCAAAATGGAAATGCACAAATGCTGAGCGAGATAATTCCAAAAAGTATCTGTGATTTTTAAGGATAGGGAAAAAGTGGGTTGTTTGGCTCTGGTAAATATCCAACCACACGTTAACTTGAGAATTTAATTTTTGCAACTCCTTGAAATTTTTGGATCATTTAGGTCATTTGCATCTTCAACATGTTTCTGGCTTGCATATCCACCATATTTAAAACATGGTAGGATCAATTAGAAATCTCGCTCTTATAAATTTCACCAAGCTATTTGGGGTTGTGGTAGTGGAATTTCTCAAACATGGATAACAAAAATTGGACGTGAAATAATTTTCCTCACTTACATTTATTATAGTTTTCAATTTTTTTTGCATACATAAACTCAAAAATTTTCATTTTGCTGTGATCGTTTTGATTACGAAAAAAGTGGGACAAGTCTGGATTTGAAAAAAAATTCTACACCCAAAATGGAAATGCACAAATGATGGGAGAGAATTCAAAAAAGTATCTGTGATTTTTAAGGATCGGCAAAAAGTGGGTTGTTTGGCTATGGTAAATATCCAACCACACGTTAACTTGAGAATTTAATTTTTTCTACTCCTTGAAATATTTGGATCTTCAGGTCATTTGCATCTTCAACATGTTTCTGGCATGCATATCCACCATATTTAAAACATGTTAGGATCAATTAGAAAACTTTTTCATATAAAATTCCACCATGCTATTAGGGGTTGTACTAATAGAATTTCCCAAACATGGATAACAAAACTTTGGAGTTCATTTTTAGTGCGTGAAATTATTTTCTTCACTTACATTTATTATTGTTTCCAAATTTTTTTGCCTACATAAACTCTAAAATTTTTATTTTGTTGTGATCATTTTGTATACGAGAAAAGTGGGACAAGATTGGATTTGAAAGAAAATTGAACATCCAAAATGGAAATACCCAAATGCTGAGAGAGATAATTCAAAAATGTATCTATGATTTTTAAGGATAGGCAAAAAGTGGGTTGTTTGGCTCAGATAAATATGCAACCACACGTTAACTTGAGAATTTAATTTTTTTCTACTCCTTGAAATTTTTTATCATTAGGTCATTTGCATCTTCAACATGTTTCTGGCATGCATATCCACCACCACATTTAAAATATGTTAGGATCAATTAGAAATCTCTTTCTTATAAATTTTAACTAGCTATTTGGGGTTGATTAGTGGAATTTCCCAAACATGGATAACAAAACTTTGAAGTTCATTTTTAGTGCGTGAAATAATTTTCTTCACTTACATTTATTATAGTTTTTAAATTTTTTTGCATACATAGACTCTAAAATTTTCATTTTGTTGTGACCGTTTTTTTACGTGAAAGGTAGGACAAGTTTGGATTTGAAAAAAAATTGAACATCCAAAATGGAAATGTACAAATGCTGAGAGAGATAATTCCAAAAAGTATATGTGATTTTGAGGATAGGCAAAAAGTTGGTTGTTTGGCTCTGGTAAATATCGAACCACACGTTAACTTGAGAATTTAATTTTTTCTACTCCTTGAAAATTTTGGATCATTAGGTCATTTGCATCTTCAACATGTTTCTGGCATGCATATCCACCACATTTAAAACATGTTATGATCAATTAGAAATCTCTTTCATATAAAAATCCACAAAGCTATTGAGGGTTGTACTAGTGGAATTTCCCAAACATGGATAACAAAACTTTGGAGTTCATTTCTAGTGCGTGAAATAATTCTCTTCTCTTACATTTCTTATAGTTTTCATATTTTTTTTCATTCGTAAGCTCTAAAATTTTTCATTTTGTTGTGATCGTTTTGTTTACAAGAAAAGTGCGACAAGTTTGGATTTGAAAAAAAATGAACATGCAAAATGGAAATTCACAAATGCTGAGAGAGATAATTCCAAAAAGTATCTGTGATTTCTAAGGATAGGTAAAAAGTGGGTTGTTTGGCCCTGGTAAATATCCAGCGACATGTTAACTTTAGATTTTAATCTTTTCTCCTCCTAGAAACTTTTGGATCATTAGGTCATTTCCATCTTCAACATGTTTCTGGCATGCATATCCACCATATTTAAAACATGTTAGGATCAAATAGAAATCTCGTTCTTATAAAATTCCACCAAGCTATTTGGGGTTGTACTAGTGGAATTTCCCAAACATGGATAACAAAACTTTGGAGTTCATTTTTAGTCGATGAAATAATTTTCTGTAGTTACATTTATTATAGTTTTCAAATTTTTTTGCATACATAAACTCTAAAACTTTCATTTTGTTGTGATCGTTTTGTTTAAGAGAGAAGTGGAACAAGCTTTGATTTGAAAATAAATTGAACATCCAAAATGGAAATGCACAAATGCTGAGAGAGATAATTCAAAAGAATATCTGTGATTTTTAAGGAGAGGCAAAAGTGGGTTGCTTGGCTCTCGTAAATATCCAACCACACGTTAACTTGAGAATTTAATTTTTTCTACTCCTTGAAATTTTTGGATCATTAGGTCATTTGGTTCTTCAACATGTTTGTGGCATGCATATCTACCACATTTAAAACATATTAGGATCAATTAGGAAACTTTTTCTTATTAAATTCCACCAAGCTATTTGGGGTTGTACTAGTGGAATTTCCTAAACATGGATAACAAAACTTTGGAGTTCATTTATAGTGAGTGAAATAAATTCCTTCACTTACATTTATTATAGTTTTCAAATTTTTATGCACACATAAACTCTTAATTTTTCCTTTTGTTGTGATCATTTTGTTTACACGAAATGTGGGACAAGTTTGGATTTGAAAAAAAATTGAACATCCAAAATGGAAATGCATAAATGCTGAGAGAGATAATTCCAAAAAGTATCTGTGATTTTTAAGGATCGGCAAAAAGTGGGTTGTTTGGCTCTGGTAAATATCCAACCACACATTAACTTGAGAATTTAATTTTTTCTACTCTTTGAAATTTTGGGATCTTTAGGTTATTTGCATCTTCAACATGCTTCTGGCATGCCTATCCACTACATTTAAAAAAAGTTAGGATCAATTAGAAATCTCTTTCTTATAAAATCCCAGCAAGCTATTAGGGGTTGTACTAGTAGAATTTCCCAAACATGGATAACAAAACTTTGGAGTTCATTTTTATTGCGTGAAATTATTTTCTTCACATACATTTATTATAGTTTTCAAATTTTTTTGCATACAAAAACTCTAAAATTTTCATTTTGTTGTGATCGTTTTGTTTACGAGAAAAGTGGGACAGGTTTGGATTTGAGAAAAAACTTGAACATCCAAAATGGAAACGCACAAATGCTGAGAGAGATAATTCCAAAAAAGTATCTGAAATTTTTAAGGATTGGCAAAAAGTGGGTTGTTTGGCTCTTGTAAAATATCCATCCACACGTTAACTTGATAATTTAATTTTTTCTACTCCTTGAAATTTTTTATCATTAGGTCATTTGCATCTTCAACATGTTTCTGGCATGCATATCCACCACCACATTTAAAATATGTTAGGATCAATTAGAAATCTCTTTCTTATAAATTTTAACTAGCTATTTGGGGTTGATTAGTGGAATTTCCCAAACATGGATAACAAAACTTTGAAGTTCATTTTTAGTGCGTGAAATAATTTTCTTCACTTACATTTATTATAGTTTTTAAATTTTTTTGCATACATAGACTCTAAAATTTTCATTTTGTTGTGACCGTTTTTTTACGTGAAAGGTAGGACAAGTTTGGATTTGAAAAAAAATTGAACATCCAAAATGGAAATGTACAAATGCTGAGAGAGATAATTCCAAAAAGTATATGTGATTTTGAGGATAGGCAAAAAGTTGGTTGTTTGGCTCTGGTAAATATCGAACCACACGTTAACTTGAGAATTTAATTTTTTCTACTCCTTGAAAATTTTGGATCATTAGGTCATTTGCATCTTCAACATGTTTCTGGCATGCATATCCACCACATTTAAAACATGTTATGATCAATTAGAAATCTCTTTCATATAAAAATCCACAAAGCTATTGAGGGTTGTACTAGTGGAATTTCCCAAACATGGATAACAAAACTTTGGAGTTCATTTCTAGTGCGTGAAATAATTCTCTTCTCTTACATTTCTTATAGTTTTCATATTTTTTTTCATTCGTAAGCTCTAAAATTTTTCATTTTGTTGTGATCGTTTTGTTTACAAGAAAAGTGCGACAAGTTTGGATTTGAAAAAAAATGAACATGCAAAATGGAAATTCACAAATGCTGAGAGAGATAATTCCAAAAAGTATCTGTGATTTCTAAGGATAGGTAAAAAGTGGGTTGTTTGGCCCTGGTAAATATCCAGCGACATGTTAACTTTAGATTTTAATCTTTTCTCCTCCTAGAAACTTTTGGATCATTAGGTCATTTCCATCTTCAACATGTTTCTGGCATGCATATCCACCATATTTAAAACATGTTAGGATCAAATAGAAATCTCGTTCTTATAAAATTCCACCAAGCTATTTGGGGTTGTACTAGTGGAATTTCCCAAACATGGATAACAAAACTTTGGAGTTCATTTTTAGTCGATGAAATAATTTTCTGTAGTTACATTTATTATAGTTTTCAAATTTTTTTGCATACATAAACTCTAAAACTTTCATTTTGTTGTGATCGTTTTGTTTAAGAGAGAAGTGGAACAAGCTTTGATTTGAAAATAAATTGAACATCCAAAATGGAAATGCACAAATGCTGAGAGAGATAATTCAAAAGAATATCTGTGATTTTTAAGGAGAGGCAAAAGTGGGTTGCTTGGCTCTCGTAAATATCCAACCACACGTTAACTTGAGAATTTAATTTTTTCTACTCCTTGAAATTTTTGGATCATTAGGTCATTTGGTTCTTCAACATGTTTGTGGCATGCATATCTACCACATTTAAAACATATTAGGATCAATTAGGAAACTTTTTCTTATTAAATTCCACCAAGCTATTTGGGGTTGTACTAGTGGAATTTCCTAAACATGGATAACAAAACTTTGGAGTTCATTTATAGTGAGTGAAATAAATTCCTTCACTTACATTTATTATAGTTTTCAAATTTTTATGCACACATAAACTCTTAATTTTTCCTTTTGTTGTGATCATTTTGTTTACACGAAATGTGGGACAAGTTTGGATTTGAAAAAAAATTGAACATCCAAAATGGAAATGCATAAATGCTGAGAGAGATAATTCCAAAAAGTATCTGTGATTTTTAAGGATCGGCAAAAAGTGGGTTGTTTGGCTCTGGTAAATATCCAACCACACATTAACTTGAGAATTTAATTTTTTCTACTCTTTGAAATTTTGGGATCTTTAGGTTATTTGCATCTTCAACATGCTTCTGGCATGCCTATCCACTACATTTAAAAAAAGTTAGGATCAATTAGAAATCTCTTTCTTATAAAATCCCAGCAAGCTATTAGGGGTTGTACTAGTAGAATTTCCCAAACATGGATAACAAAACTTTGGAGTTCATTTTTATTGCGTGAAATTATTTTCTTCACATACATTTATTATAGTTTTCAAATTTTTTTGCATACAAAAACTCTAAAATTTTCATTTTGTTGTGATCGTTTTGTTTACGAGAAAAGTGGGACAGGTTTGGATTTGAGAAAAAACTTGAACATCCAAAATGGAAACGCACAAATGCTGAGAGAGATAATTCCAAAAAAGTATCTGAAATTTTTAAGGATTGGCAAAAAGTGGGTTGTTTGGCTCTTGTAAAATATCCATCCACACGTTAACTTGATAATTTAATTTTTTCTACTCCTTGAAATTTTTATATCATTAGGTCATTTGCATCTTCAACATGTTTCTGCGATGCACATCAACCACGTTTAAAACATCTTAGGATCAATTAGAAATCTCTTTCTTATAAAATTCCACCAAGCTATTAGGGTTTGTAGTAGTGGAATTTCCCAAACATGGATAACAAAACTTGGGTGTTCATTTTTAGTGCGTGAAATAATTTTCTTCACTTACATTTATTATAGTTTTCAAATTTTTTTAGATATATAAACTTTAAAATTTTTATTTTGTTGTGAACATCTTTTTTACGACAAAAGTGGGAGAAGTTTGGATTCAAAAAAAAATTGAACATCGAAAATGGAAATGCAGAAATGCTGAGAGAGATAATTCCAAAAAGTATCTGTGATTTTTAGGGATAGGCAAAAAGTGGGTTCTTTGGCTCTGGCATATATCCAACCACACGTTAACTTGAGAATTTAATTTTTTCTACTCCTTGAAATTTTTGGATAATTAAGTCATTTGCATCATGTTTGTGGCATGCATATCCACCACATTTAAAACATCTTAGGATCAATTAGAAATCTCTTTCTTATAAAATTCCGCCATTCTATTAGGGGTTGTACTAGTGGAATTTCCCCAACATGGATAAATAAACTTTGGAGTTCATTTTTAGTGCGTGAAATAATTTTCTTCACTTACATTTATTATAGTTTTCAAATTGTTTTAAAATATATAAACTCTAAAATTTTCGTTTTGTTGTGTACGTTTTGTTTACGGGAAAAGTGGGACAAGTTTGGATTTGAAAAAAAAAATTGAACATCCAAAATGGAAATACACAAATGCTGAGAGAGATAATTCCAAAACGTATATGTGATTTTTAAGAATAGGCAAAAAGTGGGATGTTTGGGTCTGGTAAATATCCAACCACACGTTAACTTGAGAATTTATTTTTTTCTACTCCTTGAAATTTTTGGATCATTAGGTCATTTGCATCATGTTTCTGGCATGCATATCTACCACATTTCAAACATGTTAGGATCAATTAGAAATCTCTTTCTTATAAAATTCCACCAAGCTATTAGGGGTTGTACTAGTGGAATTTTTAGAGAGTGAAATAATTTTTATTACTTACATTTATTATAGTTTTCATATTTTTTTGCATACATAAACTCTAAAATTTTCATTTTGTTGTAATCGTTTTGTTAACAGAAAAGTTGGACACGTTTTGATTTGAAAAAAAATTGAACATCCAAAATGGAAATGCACAAATGCTGAGAGAGATAATTCCAAAATGTATCTATGATTTTTAAGGATAGGCAAAAAGTGGGTTGTTTGGCTCTTGTAAATATCCAACCACACGTTAACATGAGAATTTAATTTTCTTTACTTGAAATTTTTGGATCATTAGGTCATTTGCATCTTCAGCATGCTTCTGGCATGCATACCCACCACATTTAAAACATGTTAGCATCAATTAGAAATCTCTTTCTTATAAAATTCCACCAAGCTATTAGGGGTTGTACTAGTGGAATTTCCCAAACATTGATAACAAAACTTTGAATTTCATTTTTAGTGCGTGAAATAATTTTCTTCACTCACATTTATTATAGTTTTCAAATTTTTTTGCATACATGAACTCTATAATTTTTATTTTGTTTACGGGAAAAGTGGGATGGGTTTGGATTTGAAAAGAACTAGAACACCCAAAATGGAAATGCACAAATGCTGAGAGAGATAATTCCAAAAAATATCTCTGATTTTGAAGGATAGCCAAAATGTGGGATGTTTGGCTCTGGTAAATATCCAAACAGAAGTTAACTTGAGAATTTAATTTTTTCTACTCCATGAATTTTTAGGATCATTAGGTCATTTGCATATTCAACATGTTTCTAGCATGCATACCCACCACATTTAAGACATGTTAGGATCAATTAGAAATCTCTTTCTTATAAAATTCCACAAGGCTATTAGGGTTTGTACTAGTGGTATTTCCTAAACATGGATAACAAAACTTTGGAGTTCATTTTTAGTTCTTGAAATAATTTTTTTAACTTACATTATTATAGTTTTCAAATTTTTTAGCATACATGAACACTAAAATTTTCATTTTGTTTACGAGAAAAATAAGAAAAGTTTGGATTTGAAAAAAATTGAACATAAAAAATGGAAATGCAAAAACAGCTAAGAGAGATAATTCCAAAAAGTATCTCTGATTTTGAAGGATAGGCAAAAATTTGGGTGTTTAGCTCTGGTAAATATCCAACCACACGTAAACTTGCGAATTTAATTTTTTCTACTCGAAATTTTTGGATCATTAGGTCATTTGCATCTTCAACATGTTTGTGCCATGCATACCAACCACATTTAAAACATGTTAGGATCAATTAGAAATCTCTTTCATATAAAATTCCACCAAGCTATTAGGGGTTGTACAAGTGGAATTTCCGGATAACAAAACTTTGGAGTTCATTTTTAGTGGATGAAATAAATTTCTTCAATTATATTTATTATAGTTTTCAATTTTTTTTGCATACATGAACTCTAAAATTTTCATTTTGTTTACGAGAAAAGTGGGACAAGTTTGGATTTGAAAAAAAATTGAACATCCAAAATGGAAATGCACAAATGGTGAGAGAGATAATTCCAAAAAGTATCTCTGATTTTGAAGGATAGGCTAAAAGTGGGTTGTTTGGCTCTGGTAAATATCCAACCACACAGTAACTTGAGAATTTAATTTTTCTACTCCTTGATACTTTGGGATCAAGAGGTCATTTGCATCTTCAACATGATGCTGGCAAGTATACCCACCACATTTAAAACATGTTAGGATCAATTAGAAATCTCTTTCTTATAAAATTCCACCAAGCTATTTGGGGTTGTAGTAGTAGAATTTCCCAAACGTGGATAACAAAACTTTGGAGTTCATTTTTAGTACGCGAAATAATTTTCTTTGATTACAATTTTTGTAGTTTTCAAATTTTGAAGCATACATAAACTCTAAAATTTTCATTTTGATGTCATCATTTTGTTAATGAGAAAAGTGGGACAAGTTTGGATTTGGGAAAAAACTGAACATCCAAAATGGAAATGTGAGTTGTTTGGCTTTGGTATCTGTGATTTTTAAAGATAGGCAAAATGTCGGTTGTTTGGCTTTGGTAAATATCCAACCACACGTTAACTTGAGAATTTAATTTTTTCAACTCCTTGAAATTTTTAGATCATTAGGTCATTTGCATCATCAACATGTTTCTGGCATGCATATCCACCACAAATTAAACATGTTAGGATCAATTAGAAATCTCTTTCTTATAAAATTCCAACTAGCTATTAGTGGTTATACTAGTTGAATTTCCCAAACAAGGATAACAAAGCTTTGGAGTTCATTTTTAGTGCGTGACATAATTTTCTTCACTTACATTTATTTTAGTTTTCAAATTTTTTTGCATACATGAACTCTAAAATTTTCATTTCGTTTACGAGAAAAGTGGGACAAGTTTCGATTTGAAAAAAAATTGAACATCCAAAATGGAAATGCACAAATGCTGAGAGAGATAATTCCAAAAAGTATCGCTGATTTTGATGGATAGGCAAAAAGTGGGTAGTTTGGCTCTGGTAAATATCCAACCACAAGTTAACTTGAGAATTTAATTTTTTCTACACCTTGAAATTTTTTTATCATTAGGTCATTTCCATCTTCAACATGTTTCTGGCATGCCTACCCACCACATTTAAAACATGTTAGGATATATTAGAAATCTCATTCTTATAAAATTCCACAAGCTATTAGGGGATGTACTAGTGGAATTTCCCAAACATGGATAAGAAAACTGCGGAGCTCATTTGTAGTGCGTGAAATAATTTTCTTCACTTACATTTATTTTAGTTTTCAAATTTTTTTGCATACATGAACTCAAAAATTTTCGTTTTGTTTAAGAGAAAATTGGAAAAAGTTTAGATTTGAAAAAAAAAAATTGAACATCCCAAATGGAAATGCACAAGTGCTGAGAGAGATAATTCCAAAAAGTTTCTATGATTTGGAAGGATAGGCAAAAAACGGGTTGTTTGGCTCTGGTAAAGATCCAACCACAAGTTAACTTGAGAATTTAATTTTTTCTACTCCATGAATTTTTTGGATCATTAGGTCATTTGCATCTTCAACATGTTTCTGGCATGTATACCCACCACATTTAAAACATGTTAGGATCAATTAGAAATCTCTTTCTTATAAAATTCCACCAAGCTATTAGGGTTTGTACTAGTGGTATTTCCTAAACATGGATAACAAAACTTTGCAGTTCATTTCTAGTGCTTGAAATAATTTTTTTCAATTACATTTATTATAGTTTTCAAATTTTTTAGCATACATGAACACTTAAATTTTCATTTTGTTTATGAGAAAAAATACGACAAGTTTGGATTTGAAAAAAAAATTGAACATCAAAAATGGAAATGCAAAAACTGTTAAGAGAGATAATTCCAAAAAGTATCTCTGATTTTGAAGGATAGGCAAAAAGTTGGGTGTTAGGCTCTGGTAAATATCCAACCACACGTCAACTTGAGAATTTAATTTTTTCTACTCCTTGAAATTTTTGGATCATTAGGTCATTTGCATCTTCAACATGTTTGTGGCAGGCATACCAGCCGCATTTAAAACATATTAGGATCAATTAGAAATCTCTTTCATATAAAATTCCACCAAGCTATTAGGGGTTGTACAAGTGGAATTTCCGGATAACAAAACTTTGGAGTTCATTTTTACTGCTTGAAATAATTTTCTTCACTTACATTTATTCTAGTTTTCAAACTTTTTTGCATACATGAACTCTAAAATTTTCATTTTGTTTACAAGAAAAGTGGGACAAGTTTGGATTTTAAAAAAAATTGAACATCCAAAATGGAAATGCACAAATGCTGAGAGAGATAATTCCAAAAAGTATCTCTGATTTTGAAGGATAGGCTAAAAGTGGGTTGTTTGGCTCTGGTAAATAACCAACCACACGTTAACTTGAGAATTTAATTTTTTTACTCCTTGAAAATTTTGGATCAAGAGGTCATTTGCATCTTCAACATGTTGCTGCCAAGCATACCCACCACATTTAAAACATGTTAGGATCAATTAGAAATCTCTTTATTATAAAATTCCACCAAGCTATTAGGGGTTGTACTAGTGGAATTTCCCAAACGTGGATAACAAAACTTTGGAGTTCTTTTTAGTGCGTGAAATAATTTTCTACACTTACATTTATTTTAGTTTTCAAATTTTATTGCATACATGAACTCTAAAATGTTCATTTTGTTTACGGGAAAAGTGGGACAAGTTTGGATTTGAAAAAAAATTGAACATCCAAAATGGAAATGCACAAATGCTGAGAGAGATAATTCCAAAAAGTATCTCTGATTTTGAAGGATAGGCAAAAAGTGGGTTGTTTGGATCTGGTAAATATCCAACCACACGTTAACTTGAGAATATAATTTTTTTCTAATCAAAATTTTTGGATCATTAGGTCATTTGCATCTTCAACATGTTTGTGGCATGCATTCCCACAACATTTAAAACATGTTAGGATCAATTAGAAATCTCTTTCTTATAAAATTCCACCAAGCTATTTGGGGTTGTACTAGTGGAATTTTCCAAACATGTATAACAAAACTTTGGAGTTCTTTTTTAGCGCGTGAAATAACTTTCTTCACTTACATTTATTATAGTTTTCAAACTTTTTTGCATACATGACCTCTAAAATTTTCATTTTGTTTACAGGAAAAGTGGCACAAGTTTGGATTTTAAAAAAAATTGAACATCCAAATTGGAAATGCAAAAAGTGCTGAGAGAGATAATTCCAAAAATTATCTCTGGTTTTGAAGGATAGGCAAAATGTTGGCTGTTTGGTTCTGGTAAATATCCAATAACAAGTTAACTTGAGAATTTAATTTTTTCTACTCCTTGAAATTTTTGGATCAAGAGGTCATTTGCATCTTCAACATGTTGATGGCAAGCATACCCACCACAATTAAAACATATTAGGATCAATTAGAAATCTCTTTCTTATAAAATTTCACCAAGCTATTAGGGGTTGTACTAGTGGAATTTTCCAAACGTGGATAACAAAACTTTGGAGTTCATTTTTAGTGCGTGAAATAATTTTCTACACTTACATTTATTATAGTTTTCAAATTTTTTTGCATACATGAACTCTAAAATGTTCATTTTATTTACTAGAAAAGTGGGACAAGTTTGGATTTGAAAAAAAATTGTACATCCAAAATGGAAATGCACAAATGCTGAGAGAGATAATTCCAAAAATTATCTCTGATTTTGAACGATAGGCAAAAAGTGGGTTGTTTGGATCTGGTAAATATCCAACCACACGTTAACTTGAGAATTTAATTTTTTCTAATCGAAATTTTTGGATCATTAGGTCATTTGCATCTTCATAATGTTTGTGGCATGCATACCCACAACATTTAAAACATGTTAGGATCAATTAGAAATCTCTTTCTTATAAAATTCCACCAAGCTATTAGGGGTTGTACTAGTGAAATTTCCCAAACATGGATAACAAAACTTTGGAGTTCATTTTTAGTGCATTAAATAATTTTCTTCACTTACATTTTTTATAGTTTTCAAATTTTTTTGCATACATGAACTCTAAAATTTTCATTTTGTTTACGAGAAAAGTTGGACAAAGTTTCGATTTGAGAAAAATTTGAACATCCCAAATGGAAATGCACAAATGCTAAGAGAGATAATTCCAAAAAGTATCTCTGATTTTGAAGGATAGGCAAAAATTGGGTTGTTTGCCTCAGGTAAAAACCAACCGCTCATCAACATGAGAATTTAAGTTTTTCTACTCCTTGAAATTTTTCGATCATTAGGTCATTTGCATCTTCAACATGTTTCTGGCTTGCAAACCCACCCCATTTAAAACATGTAAGGATCAATTAGAAATCAGTTTCTTATAAAATTCCACCAAGTTATTAGAGGTTGAACTAGTGGAATTTCCCAAACATGGATAACAAAACTTTTCATTTTGAGTGCGTGAAACAATTTTCTTCACTTACATTTATTATTGTTTTCAAATTTTTTTGCATACATGTACTCTAAAATTTTCATTTTGTTATCGAGAAAAGTGGGACAAGTTTGGATTTGAAAAAAAATTGAGCATAAAAAATGGACATGCAAAAAGTCTGAGTGAGATAATTCGAAAAAGTATCTCTGATTTTGAAGGATAGGCAAAAAGTGGGTTGTTTGGTTCCTGTAAATATCCAACCACACGTTAACTTAAGAATTTAATTTTTTCTACTCCATGAAATTTTTAGATCATTAGGTCATTTGCCTCTTCAACATGTTTTTGGCATGCATACCCACCACATTTAAAACATGTTAGGATCAATTACAAAACTCTTTCCGATAAAATTCCACCAAGCTATTAGGGGTTGTACTAGTGGAATTTTTCAAACATGGATAACAAAACTTTGGAGTTCATTTTGAGTGTGTGAAACAATTTTCTTCACTTTCTTTTATTATAGTTTTCAATTTTGTTTGTATACATGAACTCTAAAACTTTTATTTTGTTTACGAGAAAAGTGGGACAAGTTTGGTTTTGAAAAAAAGTTGAACATCAAAAATTTAAATGCAAAAGTGCTGAGAGAGGTAATTCATAAAAGTATCTTTGATTTTGAAGGATAGGCAAAAAGTGGGTTGTTTGGTTCTGGTAAATATCCAACCACACGTTAACTTGAGAATTTATTATTTTCTACTCCAAGAAATTTTTATATCATTAGGTCATTTGCCTCTTCAACATGTTTTTGGCATGCATACCCACCACATTTAAAACATGTTAGGATCAATTAGAAAACTCTTACTGATAAAATTCCATCAAGCTATTAGGGGTTGTACTAGTGGAATTTACCAAACATGGATAACACAACTTTGGAGTTCATTTTTAGTGTGTGAAATAATTTTCTACACTTACATTTATTATAGTTTTCCAGTTTTTTTGCATACATGAACTCTAAAATTTTCATTTTGTTTACGAGAAAAGTGGGACAAGTTTGGATTTGAAAAAAAATTGAACATGCAAAAAGGAAATACACAGATTCTGAATGTGATAATTCCAAAAAGTATCTCTGATTTTGAAGGATAGACAGAAAGTGGGTTGTTTGGCTCTTGTAAATATCCACCCACATGTTAACTTGAGAATTTAATTTCTTCTACTCCTTGAAAGTTTTGGATCATTACGTCATTTGCATCTTCAACATGTTTCTGGCATGCATACCAACCACATTTAAAACATGTTAGGATCAATTAGAAATCTCTTTCTTATAAAATTCCACCAAGCTATTAGTGGTTGTACTAGTGGAAATTCCCAAACATGGATAACAAAACTTTGGAGTTCATTTGTAGTTCGTGAAATAATTTTCTTCACTTACATTTCTTATAGCTTTCAAATTTTTTTGCATACATGAACTCTAAAATTTTCTTTTTGTTTACGAGAAAAGTAGGACAACTTTGGATTTGAAAAAAAATTGATAATCAAAAATGGAAATGCAAAAAGTGGTGAGAGAGATAATTCCAAAAAGTATCTCTGATTTTGAAGGATAGCAAAAAAGTGGGTTGTTTGGCTCTGGTAAATATCCAACCATACGTTAACTTGAGAATTTAATTTTTTATACTCCTTGAAATTTTTAGATCATTAGGTCATTTGCATCTTCAACATGTTTGTGGCATGCATACCCACCTCAGTTAAAACATGTTACGATCAATTAGAAATCTCTTTCTTATAAAATTCCACCAAGCTATTAGGGTTTGTACTAGTGGATTTTCCCAAAGATGGATCACAAAACTTTGGAGTTCATTTTTAGTGCGTGAAATAATTTTCTGCACTTTCATTTATTATAGTTTTCAAATTGTTTTGCATACATGAACTCTAAAATTTTCATTTTGTTTACGAGAAAAGTGGGACAACTTTGGATTTGAAAAAAATTGAACATCAAAAATGGAAATGCAAAATGTGCTGAGAGAGATAATTCCAAAAAGTATCTCTAATTTTGAAGGAAAGCCAAAAAGTGGGTTGTTTGGCTCTGGTAATAATCCAACCACACGTTAACTTGAGAATTTAATTTTTTTTACTCCTTGAAATTTTTGGATCAATAGGTCATTTGCATCTTCAACATGTTTCTGTCCTATAAACCTACCACATTTAAAACATGTTAGGATCAATTCGAAATCTCTTTCTTATAAAATTCCACCAAGCTATTTGGGGTTGTACTAGTGGAATTTCCCAAACATGGATAACAAAATGTTGGAGTTCCTTTTTAGTGCGTGAAATGATTTTCTTTACTTACATTTATTATATTTTTCAAATTTTTATGCATCCATGAACTCTTAAATTTTCATTTTGTTCACGAGAAAAGTGGGACAAGTTTGGATTTGAAAAAAAATTGAACTTCCAAAATGGAAATGCACAAATACTGAGAGAGATAATTCCAAAAAGTATATTTGGTTCTGAAGGATAGGCAAAAAGTGGGTTGTTTGGCTCTGGTAAATATCCAATCACACGTTAACATGAGAATTTTATTTTTTCTACTCGAAATTTTTGGATCATTAGGTCATTTGCATATTCAACATTTTTCTGGCGTGCATATCCACCACATGTAAAACATGTTAGGATCAATTACAGATTTCTTTCTTATAAAATTCCACCAAGCTATTAGGGGTTGTACTAGTGGAATTCCCAAACATAGGTAACAAAACTTTGGAGTTCATTTTTAGTGCGCGAAAAAACTTTCTTCACTTACATTTTTTATAGTTTTCAAATATTTTTGCTTACATGAACTGTAAAAGTTTCATTTATTTACAAGAAAAGTGGGACAAGTTTGGATTTGAAAAAAAAGTGAACATCAAAAATGGAAATGCAAAAAGTGCTGAGAGAGATAATTCCAAAAAATATCTCTGATTTTGAAGGATAGTCAAAAAGTGGGTTGTTTGGCTCTGGTAAATTTCCAACCACACGTTAACTTGAGAATTTAATTTTTTCTACTCCTTGAAATTTTTGGATCATTAGGTCATGTGTATCATCAACAAGTTTTGGCATGCAAGTCCACCACATTTAAAACATGTTAGGTTCAATTAGAAATCTCGTTTTTAGAAAATTCCACAAAGCTATTAGGGGTTGTACTAGTGGAATTTCCCAAACATGGATAACAAAACTTTGGGGTTCATTTATAGTGCGTGAAATAATTTTCTTCACTTACATTTATTATAGTTTTCAATTTTTTTTGCATTCATGAACTCTTAAATTTTCTTTTTTTTTTTACGAGAAAAGTAGGACAAGTTTGGATATGAAAAAAAAATTGAACATCCAAAATGGAAATGCACAGATGCTGAGAGAGATAATTCCAAAAAGTTTTCCTGATTTTGAAATACAGGCAAAAAGTGGGTTGTTTGTCTCTGGTAAATATCTGCCCTCATGTCAACTTGAGAATTTAATTTTTTCTTCTCCAAAATTTTGGATCATTAGGTCATTTGCATCTTCAACATGTTTTTGGCAAGCATACCAACCACATCAAAAACATGTTAGGATCAATTAGAAATCTCTTTCTTATAAAATTCCACCAAGGTATTAGGGGTTGTACTAGTGAAATTTTCCAAACATGGATAACAGAACTTTGGAGTACATTTTTAGTGTGTGAAATAATTTTCTTCATTTACATTTATTATAGTTTTCAAAATTTTTTGCACTCAAGAACTCTAAATTTTCATTTTGTTTATGGGAAAAGTGGGACAAGTTTGGATTTAAAAAAAAATGAACATCCAAAATGGAAATGCACAAATGTTGAGAGAGATAATTCCAAAAATTATCTCAGACTTTGAAGGATAAGCAAAAAGTGTGTTGTTTGGCTCTAGTAAATATCCAACCACATGATAACTTGAGAATTTAATTTTTTCTACTCGAAATTTTTTGATCATTAGGTCATTTGCATCTTCAACATGTTTCTGGCATGCATACTCACCACATTTAAAACATGTTAGGATCAATTAGAAATCTCTTTCTTATAAAATTCCACCATGCTATTAGGGATTGTACTAGTGGAATTACCCAAACATTGATAACAAAACTTTGGAGTTCATTTTTAGTACGTGAAATAATTTTCTTCACTTACATTTATTATAGTATTCAAAATTTTTTTCATACATGAACTTTAAAATTTTCATTTCGTTTACGAGAAAAGTCAGACAAGTTTGGATTTGAAAAAAAATTGAACATCCAAAATGGAAGTGCACAAATGCTGAGAGAGAGAATTCCGAAAAGTATCTCTGATTTTGATGGATAGGCAAAAAGTGGGTTGTTTGGTTCTGGTAAATATCCAACCACATGTTAACTTGAGAATTTAATTTTTTCTACACCTAGAAATTTTTGGATCATTAGGTCATTTCCATCTTCAACGTGTTTCTGGCATGATTATCCACAATATTTAAATCATGTTAGGATCAATTAGAAATATCGTTCTTATAAAATTCCACTAAGCAATTAGGGGTTGTACTAGTGGAATTTCCCAAACATGGATAAGAAAAATTTGAAGTTCATTTTTGTAGTGCGTGAAATAATTTTCTTCACTTACATTTATTTTAGTTTTCAATTTTTTTTGCATACACGAACTCAGAAATTTTTGTTTTTTTTAGAGAAAACTGGGACAAGTTTGGATTTGAAAAAAAAATTGAACATCCAAAATGGAAATGCACAAATGCTGGGTGAGATAATTCCAAAACGTTTCTATGATTTTGAAAAATAGGGAAAAAGTGGGTTGTTTGGCTCTGGTAAATATCCAACCACACGTTAACTTGAGAATTTAATTTTTTGTACTCGAAATTTTAAGATCATTAGGTCATTTGCATCTTCAACATGTTTGTGGTATGCATACCCACCTTTTTTAAAACATGTTAGGATCAATTAGAAATCTCTTTCTTATAAAATTCCACTAAGCTATTAGGGGTTGTACTAGTGGAATTTCCCAAACATGGATAACAAAACTTTGGGGTTCATTTATAGTGCGTGAAATAATTTTCTTCACTTACATTTATTATAGTCTTCAATTTTTTTTGCATTCATGAACTCTTAAATTTTCATTTTGTTTACGAGAAAAGTGGGACAAGTTTCAATTTGAAAAAAATTGAACATCCCAAATGGAAATGCACAAATGCTGAGAGAAATAATTCCAAAAAGTATCACTGATTTTGAAGGATAGGCAAAAAGTGGGTTAGTTGGCACTAGTAAATAACCAACAACACGTCAACTTGAGAATTTAATTTTTTCTACTCCTTGAAAATTTTCAATCATTAGGTCATTTGCATCTTCAACATGTTTCTGGCATGCATACCCACCCCATTTAAAACATGTTAGGATCCATTAGAAATCTCTTTCTTATGAAATTCCACCAAGCTATTAGGGGTTGAACTAGTGGAATTTCCCAAACATGGATAACAAAACTTTGGAGTTCATTTTGAGTGCATGAAACAATTTTCTTCACTTACATTTATTATAGATTTCATATTTTTTTGCATACATGAACTCTAAAATTTTCATTTTGTTTACGAGAAAAGTGGGTCAAGCTTGGATTGGAAAAAAAATTGAACATAAAAAATTGAAATGCAAAAAGTACTGAGAGAGATAATTCCAGAAAGTATCTGTGATTTTGAAGGATAGGCAAAAAGTGGGTTGTTTGGTTCTCATAAATATCCAACCACACGTTAACTTGAGTATTAAATTTTTTCTACTCCATGAAATTTTTAGATCATTAGGTCATTTGCCTCTTCAACAAGTTTTTGGCATGCATACCCACCACATTTTAAACATGTTAGGATCAATTAGAAAACTCTTTCTGATAAAATTCCACCAAGCTATTAGGGGTTGTACTAGTGGAATTTTCCAAACATGGATAACAAAACTTTGGAGTTCATTTCGAGTGCGTGAAACAATTTTCTTCACTTATATTTATTAAAGTTTTCAAATTTTTTTGCATACATGAACTAAAATTTTCATTTTGTTTACGAGAAAGTGGGACAAGTTTGGATTTGAAAAAAAATTGAACATCAAAAATGGAAATGTAAAAAGTGGGTTGTTTGGTTCTGGTAAATATCCAACCACACGTGAACTTGAGAATTTAATTTTTTCTAGTCCATGAAGTTTTTAGATCATTAGGTCATTTGCCTCTTCAACATGTTTTTGGCATTCATACCCACCACATTTAAAACATGTTAGGATCAATTAGAAAACTCTTTCTAATAAAATTCCACCAAGCTATTAGGGGTTGTTCTAGTGGAATTTCCCAAACATGGATAAAAAAATTTGGAGTTCATTTTTAGTGCGTGAAATAATTTTCTTCCCTTACATTTATTATAGTTTTCAAATTTTTTTGCATACATGAACTCTAAAATTTTCATTTTGTTTACGAGAAAAGTGGGACAAATTTGGATTTGAAAAAAAATTGATAATAAAAAATGGATATGCAAAAAGTGCTGAGAGAGATAATTCCAAAAAGTATCTCTGATTTTTAAGGATAGCCAAAAAGGGGGTTTTTTGCTCTGGTAAATATCCAACCACACGTTAACTTGAGAATTTTATTTTTTATACTCCTTGAAATTTTTAGATCATTCCGTATTTTGCATCTTCAAAATGTTTGTGGCATGCATACCCACCTCATTTAAAACATGTTAGGATCAATTAGAAATCTCTTTCTTATAAAATTCTACCAAGCAATTAGGGGTTGTTCTAGTGGAATTTCCCAAACATGGATAAAAAACCTTTGGAGTTCATTTTTAGTGCGTGAAATAATTTTCTTTCCTTACATTTATTATAGTTTTCAAATTGTTTTGCATACATGAACTCTAAAATTTTCATTTTGTTTAGGAGAAAAGTGGGACAAGTTTGGATTTGAAAAAAAATCGAGCATCCAAAAAGGAAATACACAAATTCTGAAAGTGATAATTCCAAAATGTATCTCTGATTTTGAAGGATAGGCAAAAAGTGGGTTGTTTGGCTCTTTTAAATATCCACCCACTTGTTAACTTGAGAATTTAATTTCTTCTACTCCTTCAAATTTTTGGATCATTAGGTCATTTGTATCTTCAACATGTTTCTTTCCTGTATACCCACCACATTTAAAACATGTTAGGATCAATTCGAAATCTCTTTCTTGTAAAATTCCACCAAGCTACTTGGGGTTGTACTAGTGGAATTTCCCAAACATGGATAAAAAAATGTTGGAGTTCATTTTTTGTGCGTTAAATGATTTTTTTTACTTACATCTGTTATATTTTTCAAAATTTTTTGCATCCATGAACTGTAAAATTTTCATTTTGTTTACGAGAAAAGTGGGACAAGTTTGGATTTGAAAAAAAAAATTGAACTTCCAAAATGGAAATGCGCAAATACTGAGAGAGATAATTCCAAAAAAAATTATCTTTGGTTCTGAAGGATAGGCAAAAAGTGGGTTGTTTGGCTATGGTAAATATCCAACCACACGTTAACTTGAGAATTTTAGTTTTTCTACTCCTTGAAATTTTTGGATCATTAGGTCATTTGCATATTCAACATTTTTCTGGCATGCATACCCACCACATTTAAAACAAGTTAGGATCCATTACAGATATCTTTCTTATAAAATTCCACCAAGCTATTAAGGGTTGTACTAGTGGAATTTCCCAATCATTGATAACAAAACTTTGGATTTAATTTTTAGTGTGTGAAATAATTTTCTTCACTTACATTTATTATAGTTTTCAATTTTTTTTGCAGACATGAACTCTAATATTTTCATTTTGTTTACGAGAAAAGTGGGACAAGTTTGGATTTAAAAAAAAATTGAACATAAAAAATGGAAATGGACAAATTCTGAGAGAGATAATTCCAAAAAGTATATCTGATTTTGAAGGATAGGCTAAAAATGGGTTGTTTGGCTCTAGTAAATATCCAACCACACGTTGACTTGAGAATTTAATTTTGTCTACTCCTTGAAATTTTAGGATCATTAGGTCATGTGCATTATCAACAAGTTTCTGGCATGCAAGTCCACCACATTTAAAACATGTTAGGATCAATAAAAAATCTCTTTCTTAGAAAATTCCACTAAGCTATTAGGGGTTTTACTAGTGGAATTTCCCAAACATGGATAACAAAACTTTGGGGTTCATTTATAGTGCGTGAAATAATTTTCTTCACTTACATTTATTATAGTTTTTAAATTTTTTTGTATACATGCTCTTAAATTTTCATTTTTTTTAAGAGAAAAGTAGGACAAGTTTGGATTTGAAAAAAAATTGAACATCCAAAATGGAAATGCACAAATGCTAAGAGAGATAGTTCCAAAAAGTTTTTCTGATTTTGAAGTACAAGCAAAAAGTGGGTTGTTTGGCTCTAGTAAATATCCAACCTCTCGTCAACTTGAGAATTTAATTTTTTCTACTCAAAATTTTTGGATCATTAGGTCATTTGCATCTTCAACATGTTTCTGGCAAGCATACCGACCACATTAAAAACAAGTTAGGATCAATTAGAAATCTCTTTCTTATAAAATTTCACCAAGCTATTAGGGGTTGTACTAGTGGAATTTCCCAAACATGGATAACAAAACTTTGGAGAACATTTTTAGCGGGCGAAATAATTTTCTTCACTTACATTTATTATAGTTTTCAAATTTTTTTGCACTCATGAACTTTAAAATTTTCATTTTGTTTACGGGAAATGTGGGACAAGTTTGGATTTGAAAAAAAATTGAACATCCAAAATGGAAATACACAAATGTTGAGAGAGATAATTCCAAAAATTATCTATGATTTTGAAGGATAGGCAAAAAGTGTATTGTTTGGCTTCGGTAAATATCCAACCACACGATAACTTGAGAATTTAATTTTTTCTACTCCTTGAAATTTTTTGATCATTAGGACATTTGCATTTTCAACATGTTCCTGGCATGCGTACCCACCACATTTAAAACATGTTAGGATCAATTGGAAATATCTTTCTTATAAAATTCCACCATGCTTATTAGGGATTGTACTAGTGGAATTTCCCAAACATTGATAACAAAACTATGGAGTTCATTTTTAGTGCGTGAAATAATTTTCTTTACTTACATTTATTATAGTATTCAAATTTTTTTGCATACATGAACTCTAAAATTTTTATTTCGTTTACGAGAAAAGTGAGACAAGTTTGGATATGAATAAAATTTTAATATCCAAAATGGAAGTGCACAAATGCTGAGAGAGATAATTCCCAAAAGTATCTCTAATTTTGATGGATAGGCAAAAAGTGGGTTGTTTGGCTCTGGTAAATATCCAACCACACGTTAACTTGAGAATTTAATTTTATCTACACCTAGAAATTTTTGGATCATTAGGTCATTTCCATCTTCAATGTGTTTCTGGCATGCTTATCCACCATATTTAAATCATGTTAGGATCAATTAGAAATCTCGTTCTTATAAAATTCCACTAGGCTATTAGGGCTTCTACAAGTGGAATTTTCCAAACATGGATAAGAAAACTTTGGAGTTCATTTGTAGTGCGTGTAATAATTTTCTTCACTTACATTTATTTTAGTTTTCAAATTTTTTTGCATACACGAACTCAAAAATTTTTGTTTTGTTTACGAGAAAACTGGGACAAGTTTGGTTTAAAAAAAAAATTGAACATCCAAAATGGAAATGCACAAATGCTGAGAGAGATAATTCCAAAAAGTTTCTATGATTTTGAAAGATAGGCAAAAAGTGGGTTGTTTCGCTCTGATAAATATCCAACCATACGTTAACTTGAGAATTTAATTTTTTGTACTCCATGAAATTTTTTAGATCATTAGGTTATTTGGATCTTCAACATGTTTGTGGCATGCATACCCACCTCATTTAAAACATGTTAGGATCAATTAGAAATCTCTTTCTTATAAAATTCCACCAAGCTATTAGGGTTTGTGTTGAAGATGCAAATGACCTAATGATCCAAAAATTTCAAGCAGTAGAAAAACTTAAATTCTCAAGTTAACTTGTGGTTGGATATTTACCAGAACCAAACAGCCCACTTTTTGCCTATCCTTCAAAATCAGAGATACTTTTTGGAGTTATCTCTCTCTACAATTTTTGCATTTCCATATTGGATGTTCAATTTTTTTTAAAATCCAAACTTGTCCCACTTTCTCGTAAACAAAATGAAAATTTGGAGTTCATGTATGCAAAAAAATTTGAAAACTATAATAAATGTAAGTTAAGAAAATTTTTTCACACACTAAAAATGAACTCCAAAGTTTTGTTTTCAATGTTTGGGAAATTCCACTAGTACAACCCCTAATAGCTTGGTGGAATTTTATAAGAAAGAGATCTGTAATTGATCCTAACATCTTTTAAATGTGGTGGGTATGGATGCCAGAAAAATGTTGAATTTGCAAATGACCTAATGATCCAAAATTTTCAAGGAGTACAAAAAATAAAATTCACAAGTTAACATGTGGTTGGATATTTACCTGAGGCAAACAACCCACTTTTTGCCTATCCTTCAGAACCAAAGATACTTTTTGGAATTATCTCTCTCAGTATTTGTGCATTTCCACTTTGGAAGTTCAATTTGTTTTCAAATCCGAACTTTTCCCTCTTTTGTCGTAAACAAAATGAAAATTTTAGAGTTCATGGATGCAAAAACATTTGAAAAATATAATAAATGTAAGTAAAGAAAATCATTTCACGCTCTAAAAATGAACTCCAACATTTTTTTATCCATATTTGGGAAATTCCACTAGCACAACCCCAAATCGCTTGGTGGAATTTTATATGGAAGAGATTTCAAATTTATCCTAACATGTTTTAAATGCGGTGGGTATGCAGAACAGAAACATGTTGAAGATGCAAATGACCTATTGATCCAAAAATTTCGAGTAAAAAAAATTAAATTCTCAAGTTAACGTGTGGTTCGATATTTACCAGAGCCAAACAACCCACTTTTTGGCTTTCCTTCAAAATCAGAGATACTTTTTGGAATTATCTCTCTCAGCACTTTTTGCATTTCCATTTTTTATGTTCAATATTTTTCAAATCCATTGTTGTCCCACTTTTCTAGTAAACAAAATGAAAATTTTAGAGTTCATGTATGCAAAAAAATTTGAAAACTATAATAATTGTAAGTGAAGAAAATTATTTCACGCACTAAAAATGAACTCCAAAGTTTTGTTATCCATCCTTGGGAAAATCCACTAGTACAAACCCTAATAGCTTGGTGGAATTTTATAAGAAAGAGATTTCTAATTGATCCTAACATGTTTTACAAAAGGTGGGTATGCATACCACAAACATGTTGAAGATGCAAATGACCTAATGATCTTAAAATTTCAAGGAGTATAAAAAATTAAATTCTCAAGTTAACGTGTGGTTGGATATTTACCAGAGCCAAACAACCCACTTTTTGCCTATCCATCAAAATCAGAGATACTTTTCGGAATTTTTTCTCTCAGCATTTGTACACTTCCATTTTGGATGTTCAATTTTTTTTCAAATCCAAACTTGTCTGACTTTTCTCGTTAACGAAATGAAAATTTTAAAGTTCATGTATAAAAAAAATTTGAATACTATAATAAATGTAAGTGAGGAAAATTATTTCACGCACTAAAAATGAACTCCAAAGTTTTGTTATCAATGTTTGGATAGTTCCACTAGTACAATCCCTAATAGCATGGTGGAATTTTATAAGAAAGAGATTTCCAATTGAACCTAACATGTTTTAAATGTGGTGGGTACGCATGCCAAAAACATGTTGAAGATGCAAATGACCTAATGATCAAAAAATTTCGAGTAGAAAAAATTAAATTCTCTAGCTATCATGTGGTTGGATACTTACCAGAGCCAAACAACACACTTTTTGCTTATCCTTCAAAGTCAGAGATAATTTTTGGAATTATCTCTCTCAACATTTGTGCATTTCCATTTTGGATGTTCAATTTTTTTTTAAATCCAAACTTGTCCCACTTTTCCCATAAACAAAATGAAAATTTAGAGTTCTTGAGTCCAAAAAAATTTGAAAACTATAATAAATGTAAATGAAGAAAATTATTTCACACACTAAGAAAGTACTCCAAAGTTTTTTTATCCATGTTTGGAAAATTTCACTAGTACAACCCCTAATAGCTTGGTGGAATTTTATAAGAAAGAGATTTCTAATTGATCCTAACATGTTTTTAATATGGTCGGTATGCTTGCCAAAAACATGTTGAAGATGCAAATGACCTAATGATCCAAAATTTTGGAGAAGAAAAAATTAAATTCTCAAGTTGACATGAGGGTGGATATTTACCAGAGACAAACCAACCACTTTTTGCCTGTATTTCAAAATGAGGAAAACTTTTTGGAATTATCTCTCTCAGCATCTATGCATTTCCATTTTGGATGTTCAATTTTTTTTCATATCCAAACTTGTCCTACTTTTCTCGTAAAAAAAAATGAAAATTTAAGAGTTCATGAATGCAAAAAAAATTGAAAAATATAATAAATGTAAGTGAAGAAAATTATTTCACGCACTATAAATGAACCCCAAAGTTTTGTTATCCATGTTTGGGAAATTCCACTAGTACAACCCCTAATAGCTTAGTGGAATTTTCTAAAAACGAGATTTCTAATTGAACCTAACATGTTTTAAATGTGGTGGACTTGCATGCCAGAAACTTGTTGATGAGACACATTACCTAATGATCCAAAAATTTCGAGTAGAAAAAATTAAATTCTCAAGTTAACGTGTGGTTGGAAATTTACCAGAGCCAAACAACCCACTTTTTGACTATCCTTCAAAATCAGAGATACTTTTTGGAATTATCTCTCTCAGCACTTTTTGCATTTCCATTTTTGATGTTCACTTTTTTTTCAAATCCAAACTTGTCCCACTTTTCTTGTAAATAAAATGAAACTTTTACAGTTCATGTAAGCAAAAAAATTCGAAAACTATAAAAAATATAAGTGAAAAAGTTTTTTCCCACACTAAAAATGAACTCCAAAGTTTTGTTACCTATGTTTGGGAATTCCACTAGTACAACCCCTAATAGCTTGGTGGAATTTTATAAGAAAGAAATTTGTAATTGATCCTAACATGTTTTACATGTGGTGGGTATGCACGCCAGAAAAAAGTTGAATATGCAAATGACCTAATGATCCAAAAATTTCGAGTAGAAAAAATAAAATTCTCATGTTAACGTGTGATTGGATATTAACCAGAGCCAAACAACCCACTTTTTGCCTATCCTTCAGAACCAAATATACTTTTTGGAATTATCTCTCTCAGTATTTGTGCATTTCCATTTTGGAAGTTGAATTTTTTTTTCAAATCCAAACATGTCCCACTTTTCTCGTGAACAAAATGAAAATTTAAGAGTTCATGGATGCATAAAAATTTGAAAAATATAATAAATATAAGTAAATAAAATCATTTCACGCACTAAAAATGAACTCCAACATTTTGTTATCCATGTTTGGGAAATTCCACTAGTACAACCCCAAATAGCTTGGTGGCATTTTATAAGAAAGAGATTTTGAATTGATCCTAACATGTTTTAAATGTGGTGGGTTTGTAGGACAGAAACATGTTGAAGATGCAAATGACCTATTGATCCAAAAATTTCAAGGAGTAAAAAAAATTAAATTCTCAAGTTAACGTGTGGTTGGATATTTACCAGAGCCAAACAACCCACTTTTTGGCTTTCATTCAAAATCAGAGATACTTTTTGGAATTATCTCTCTTAGCACGTTTTGAATTTCCATTTTTGATGTTCAATATTTTTCAAATCCAAAGTTGTCCCACTTTTCTCGTAAGCAAAATGAAAATTTTAGAGTTCATGTATGCAAAAACTACTGGACTCCAAAGTTGTGTTATCCATGTTTGGTAAATTCCACTAGTACAACCCCTAATAGCTTGATGGAATTTTATCAGTAAGAGTTTTCTAATTGATCCTAACATGTTTTAAATGTGGTGGGTATACATGCCAAAAACATATTGAAGAGGCAAATGACCTAATGATCTAAAAATTTCTTGGAGTAGAAAATAATAAATTCTCAAGTTAACGTGTGGTTGGATATTTACCAGAACCAAACAACCCACTTTTTGCCTATCCTTCAAAATAAGAGATACTTTTATGAATTATCTCTCTTAGCACTTTTGCATTTAAATTTTTGATGTTCAATTTTTTTTCAAATCCAAACTTGTCCCACTTTTCTCGTAAACAAAATAAAAGTTTTAGAGTTCATGTATACAAACAAAATTGAAAACTATAATAAAAGTAAGTGAAGAAAATTGTTTCACGCACTCAAAATGAACTCCAAAGTTTTGTTATCCATGTTTGAAAAATTCCACTAGTACAACCCCGAATAGATTGGTGGAATTTTATCGGAAAGAGTTTTGTAATTGATCCTAACATGTTTTAAATGTGGTGGGTATGCATGCCAAAAACATGTTGAAGAGGCAAATGACCTAATGATCTAAAAATTTCATGGAGTAGAAAAAATTAAATTCTCAAGTTAACGTGTGGTTGGATATTTACCGGAACCAAACAACCCACTTTTTGCCTATCCTTCAAAATCAGAGATACTTTTTGGAATTATCTCACTCAGCACTTTTTGCATGTCCATTTTTTATGATCAATTTTTTTTCAAATCCAAACTTGTCCCACTTTTCTCGATAACAAAAGGAAAATTTTAGAGTTCATGTATGCAAAAAAATTTGAAAACAATAATAAATGTAAGTGAAGAAAATTGTTTCACGCACTCAAAATGAACTCCAAAGTTTTGTTATCCATGTTTGGGAAATTTCACTAGTTCGACCCCTAATAACTTGGTGGAATTTTATAAGAAACTAATTTCTGATTGATCCTTACATGTTTTAAATGGGGTGGGTATGCATGCCAGAAACATGTTGAAGATGCAAATGACCTAATAATCGAAAAATTTCAAGGAGTAGAAAAAATTAAATTCTCATGTTGACGAGTGGTTGGTTTTTACCAGAGGCAAACAACCCACTTTTTGCCTATCCTTCAAAATCAGAGATACTTTTTTGAATTATCTCTCTTAGCATTTGTGCATTTCCATTTGGGATGTTCAATTTTTTTTCAAATCGAAACTTGTCCAACTTTTCTCGTAAACAAAATGAAAATTTTAGAGTTCATGTATGCAAAAAAATTTGAAAACTATAAAAAATGTAAGTGAAGAAAATTATTTAACGCACTAAAAATGAACTCCAAAGTTTTGTTATCCATGTTTGGGAAATTCCACTAGTACAACCCCTAATAGCTTGGTGGAATTTTATAAGAAAGAGATTTCTAATTGATCCTAACATGTTTTAAATGTTGTGGGTATGCATGCCACAAACATGTGCAAGATGCAAATGACCTAATGATCCAAAAATTTCAAGGAGTAGAAAAAATTTTATTCTCAAGTTAACTTTTTGTTGGATATTTACCATAACCAAACTGCCAACTTTTTGCCTATCCTTCAAAATCAGAGATAATTTTTGAAATCATCTCTCTCAACAATTTTTGCATTTCCAATTTGGATGTTCAATTTTTTTTAAAATCCAAACTTGTGCCACTTTTCCAGTGAACAAAAAGAAAATTTTAGAGTTCACGTATGCAAAAAATTTTGAAAACTATAATAAATGTAAGTGAAGAAAGTTATTTCACGCGCTAAAAATGAACTCCAAAGTTTTGTTATCCATGTTTGGAAAATTCCACTAGTACAACCCCAAATAGCTTGGTGGAATTTTATAAGAAAGAGATTTCTAATTGATCCTAACATGTTTTAACTGTTGTGGGAATGCATGCCACAAACATGTTAAAGATGCAAATGACCTAATGATCCAAAAATTTCAAGGAGTAGAAAAAAATAAATTCTAAAGAAAACTTGTGGTTGGATATTTACCAGAACCAAACAGCCCACTTTTTGCATTTCCATTATGGTTGTTCAATTTTTTTAAAATCCAAACTTGTGCCACTTTTCCAGTAAACAAAATGAAAATTTTAGAGTTCATGTATGCAAAAAAATTTGAAAACTATAATAAATGTAAGTGAAGAAAGTTATTTCACGTGCAAAAAAAGAACTCCAAAGTTTTGTTATCCATGTTTGGAAAATTCCACTAGTACAACCCCAAATAGCTTGGTGGAATTTTATAAGAAAGAAATTTCTAATTGATCCTAACATGTTTTAAATATTGTGGGAATGCATGCCAAAAACATGTTGAAGATGCAAATGACCTAATGATCCAAAAATTTCGATTAGAAAAAAATTAAATTCTCAAGTTAACGTGTGGTTGGATATTTACCAGATCCAAACAACCCACTTTTTGCCTATCCTTCAAAATCAGAGATACTTTTTTGAATTATCTCTCTCAGCATTTGTGCATTTCCATTTTGGATGTTCAATTTTTTTTCAAATCCAAACTTGTCCCACTTTTCTCGTAAATAAAATGAACATTTTAGAGTTCATGTATGCAAAAAAAATTGAAAACTATAATAAATGTAAGTGTAGAAAATTATTTCACGCACTAAAAATGAACTCCAAAGTTTTGTTATCCACGTTTGGGAAATTCCACTAGTACAACCCCTGATAGCTTGGTGAAATTTTATAAGAAAGAGATTTCTAATTGATCCTAACATGTTTTAAATGTTGGGGGTATGCTTGCCATCAACATGTTGAAGATGCAAATGACCTCTTGATATAAAAATTTTAAGGAGTAGAAAAAATTAAATTCTCAAGTTAACTTGTGATTGGATATTTACCAGAACCAAACAGCCAACTTTTTACCTATCCTTCAAAATCAAAGATAATTTTTGGAATTATCTCTCTCAACACTTTTTGCATTTCCAATTTGGATGTTCAATTTTTTTTAAAATCTAAACTTGTGCCGCTTTTCCTGTAAACAAAATGAAAATTTTAGAATTCATGTATGCAAAAAAAATTGAAAACTATAATAAATGTAAGTGAAGAAAGTTATTTCACACGCTAAAAAAGAACTCCAAAGTTTTGTTATCCATGTTTTGAAAATTCCACTAGTACAACCCAAATAGCTTGGTGGAATTTTATAAGAAAGAGATTTCTAATTGATCCTAACATGTTTTAAATGTTGTGGGAATGCATGCCACAAACATGTTGAAGATGCAAATGACCTAATGATCCAAAAATTTTGATTAGAAAAAAATTAAATTCTCAAGTTAACGTGTGGTTGGATATTTACCAGATCCAAACAACCCAGTTTTTGCCTATCGTTCAAAATCAGAGATACTTTTTGGCATTATCTCTCTCGGCATTTGTGCATTTCCATTTTGGTTGTTCAATTTTTTTTCAAATCCAAACTTGTCCCACTTTTCCCATAAACAAAATGAACATTTTAGAGTTCATGTATGCAAAAAAAATTGAAAACTATAATAAATGTAAGTGTAGAAAATTATTTCACGCACTAAAAAGAACTCCAAAGTTTTGTTATCCACGTTTGGGAAATTCCACTAGTACAACCCCTAATAGCTTGGAGGAATTTTATAAGAAAGAGATTTCTAATTGATCCTAACATGTTTTAAATGTGGTGGGTATGCTTGCCAGCAACATGTTGAAGATGCAAATGACCTCTTGATCCAAAATTTTCAAGGAGTAGAAAAATTAAATTCTCAAGTTAACGTGTGGTTAGATATTTACCAGAGCCAAACAACCCACTTTTAGCCTATCCTTCAAAATCAGAGTTACATTTTGGAATTATCTCTCTCAGCATTTGTGCATTTCCATTTTGGATGTTCAATTTTTTTTAAAATCCAAACTTGTCCCACTTTTCTTGTGAACAAAATGAAAATTTTAGAGTTCATGTATGCAAAAAAGTTTGAAAACTAGAATAAATGTAAGCGAAGAAAATTATTTCGTGCAGTAAAAATGAACTCCAAAGTTTTGTTATCCGGAAATTCCACTTGTACAACCCCTAATAGCTTGGTGGAATTTTATATGAAAGAGATTTCTAATTGATCCTAACATGTTTTAAAGGTGGTTGGTATGCATGCCACAAACATGTTGAAGATGCAAATGACCTAATGATCCAAAAATTTCAAGGAGTAGAAAAAATTAAATTCCCAAGTTGACGTGTGGTTGGATATTTACCAGTGCCTAACACCCAACTTTTTGCCTATCCTTCAAAATTAGAGATACTTTTTGGAATTATCTCTCTTAACAGTTTTTGCATTTCCATTTTTGATGTTCAATTTTTTTTTTCAAATTCAAACTTGTCATATTTTTCTCGTAAACAAAAAGAAAATTTAAGTGTTCATGTATGCTAAAAAATTTGAAAACTATAATAAATGTAATTGAAAAAAATTGCACTAAAAATGAACTGCAAAGTTTTGTTATCCATGTTTAGGAAATACCACTAGTACAAACCCTAATAGCTTGGTGGAATTTTATAAGAAAGAGATTTCTAATTGATCCTAACATGTTTAAAATGTGGTGGGTATGCATGCCAGAAACATGTTGAAGATGCAAATGACCTAATGATCCAAAAAATTCATGGAGTAGAAAAAATTAAATTCTCAAGTTAACTTGTGGTTGGATCTTTACCAGAGCCAAACAACCCGTTTTTTGCCTATCCTTCCAAATCATAGAAACTTTTTGGAATTATCTCTCTCAGAATTTGTGCATTTCCATTTTGGATGTTCAATTTTTTTTTCCAAATCTAAACTTGTTCCACTTTTCTCTTAAACAAAACGAAAATGTTTGAGTTCGTGTATGCAAAAAAATTTGAAAACTAAAATAAATGTAAGTGAAGAAAATTATTTCACGCAATACAAATGAACTCCGCAGTTTTCTTATCCATGTTTGGGAAATTCCACTAGTACATCCCCTAATTGCTTGTGGAATTTTATAAGAAAGAGATTTCTAATATATCCTAACATGTTTTAAATGTGGTGGGTAGGCATGCCAGAAACATGTTGAAGATGGAAATGACCTAATGATAAAAAAATTTCAAGGTGTAGAAAAAATTAAATTCTCAAGTTAACTTGTGGTTGGATATTTACCAGAGCCAAACTACCCACTTTTTGCCTATCCATCAAAATCAGAGATACTTTTTGGAATTATCTCTCTGAGCATTTGTGCATTTCCATTTTGGATGTTCAATTTTTTTTCAAATCGAAACTTGCCCCACTTTTCTCGTAAACGAAATGAAAATTTTAGAGTTCATGTATGCAAAAAAAATTGAAAACTAAAATAAATGTAAGTGAAGAAAATTATGTCACGCACTAAAAATGAACTCCAAAGTTTTGTTATCCTTGTTTGGGAAATTCCACTAGTATAACCACTAATAGGTAGTTGGAATTTTATAAGAAAGAGATTTCTAATTGATCCTAACATGTTTAATCTGTGGTGGATATGCATGCCAGAAACATGTTGATGATGCAAATGACCTAATGATCTAAAAATTTCAAGGAGTTGAAAAAATTAAATTCTCAAGTTGACGTGTGGTTGGATATTTACCAAAGCCAAACAACCGACTTTTTGCCTATCTTTAAAAATCACAGAGACCAAAACCAAACAACTCACATTTCCATTTTGGATGTTCAGTTTTTTCCCAAATCCAAACTTGTCCCACTTTTCGCGTTAACAAAATGATGACATCAAAATGAAAATTTTAGAGTTTATGTATGCATCAAAATTTGAAAACTACAAAAATTTTAATCAAAGAAAATTATTTCACGCACTAAAAATGAACTCCAAAGTTTTGTTATCCACGTTTGGGAAATTCTACTACTACAACCCCTAATAGCTCTGTGGAATTTTATAAGAAAGAGATTTCTAATTGATCCTAACAAGTTTTAAATGTGGTGGGTATGCTTGCCAGCAACATGTTGAAGATGAAAATGACCTCTTGATCCCAAAGTTTCAAGGAGTAGAAAAATTAAATTCTCAAGTTACCATGTGGTTGGATATTTACCAGAGCCAAACAACCCACTTTTAGCCTATCCTTCAAAATCAGAGATACTTTTTGGAATTATCTCTCTCAGTATTTGTGCATTTCCATTTTGGATGTTCAATTTTTTTTCAAATCCAAACTTGTCCCACTTTTCTCGTAAACAAAATGAAAATTTTAGAGTTCATGTATGCAAAAAAATTTGAAAACTATAATAAATGTAATTGAAGAAAATTATTTCATCCACTAAAAATGAACTCCAAGGTTTTGTTATCCGAAAATTCCACTTGTACAACACCTAATAGCTTGGTGGAATTTTATATGAAAGAGATTTCTAATTGATCCTAACATGTTTTAAATGTGGTTGGTATGCATGGCACAAACATGTTGAAGAAGCAAATGATCTAATGATCCAAAAATTTCGAGTAGAAAAAATTAAATTCTCAAGTTTACGTGTTGTTGGATATTTACCAGAGCCAAACACCCAACTTTTTGCCTATCCTTCAAAATCAGAGATACTTTTTGGAATTATCTCTCTTAGCAGTTTTTGCATTTCCATTTTTTATGTTCAATTTTTTTTCAAATCCAAACTTGTCTTATTTTTTTCGTAAACAAAATAAAAATTTTAGTGTTCATGTATGCTAAAAAATTTGAAAACTATAATAAATGTAAGTTAAAAAAATTATTTCAAGAACTAAAAATGAACTCCAATGTTTTGTTATCCATGTTTACGAAATACCACTAGTACATACCCTAATAGCCTGGTGGAATTTTATAAGAAAGAGATTTCTAATTGATCCTAACATGTCTTAAATGTGGTGGGTATGCATGCTAGAAACATGTTGAAGATGCAAATGACCTAATGATCCAAAAAATTCATGGAGTAGAAAAAATTAAATTCTCAAGTTAACTTGTGGTTGGATATATACCAGAGCCAAACATCCCACATTTTGCCTATCCTTCAAAATCAGAGATACTTTTTGGAATTATCTCTCTCAGCATTTGTGCATTTCCATTTTGGGTGGTCTAGTTCTTTTCAAATCCAAACTTGTCCCACCTTTCCCGTAAACAAAATAAAAATTTTAGAGTTCATGTATGCAAAAAAATTTGAAAACTATAATAAATGTGAGTGAAGAAAATTATTTCACGCACTAAAAATGAAATCCAAAGTTTTGTTATCAATGTTTGGGAAATTCCACTAGTACAACCCCTAATAGCTTGGTGGAATTTTATAAGAAAGAGATTTCTAATTGATGCTAACATGTTTTAAATGTGGTGGGTATGCATGCTAGAAACATGTTGAAGATACAAATGACCTAATGATCCAAAAATTTCAAGTAAAGAAAATTAAATTCTCAAGTTAACGTGTGGTTGGATATTTACCAGAGCCAAACAACCCACTTTTTGCCTATCCAAAAAAATCATAGATACATTTTGGAATTATCTCTCTCAGCATTTGTGCATTTCCATTTTGGATGTGCAATTTTTTTTCAAATCAAAACGTGCCCAACTTTTCTGTTAACAAAACGATTACAACAAAATGAAAATTTTAGAGTTTATGTATGCAAAAAAATTTGAAAACTATAATAAATGTAAGTAAGAAAAATTATTTCACTCTCTAAAAATGAACTCCAAAGTTTTGTTCTCCATGTTTGGGAAATTCCACTAGTACAACCCCTAATAGCTTGGTGGAATTTTATAAGAAAGAGATTTCTAATTGATCCTAACATGTTTGAAATGTGGTAGATATGCATGCCAGAAACATGATGCAAATGGCCTAATGATCCAAAAATTTCAAGGAGTAGAAAAAAATAAATTTTCAAGTTAACGTGTGGTTGGATGTTTACCAGACCCAAACATCCCACTTTTTGCCTATTCTTAAAAATGACAGATACGTTTTGGAATTATCTCTCACAGCATTTGTGTATTTCCATTTTTGATGTTCAATTTTTTTTTCAAATCCAAACTTGTCCCACTTTTCCCGTAAACAAAACGTACACAACAAAACGAAAATTTTAGAGTTTATATATGCAAAAAAATTTGAAAACTATAATAAATGTAAGTGAAGAAAATTATTTCACGCACTAAAAATGAACTCCAAAGTTTATTTATCCATGTTGGGGAAATTCCACTAGTACAACCCCTAATAGAATGGCGGAATTTTATAAGAAAGAGATTTCTAATTGATCCTAAGATGTTTTAAATGTGGTGGATATGCATGCCACAAACATGATGCAAATGACCTAATGATCCAAAAATTTCAAGGAGTAGAAAAAATTAAATTCTCAAGATAACGTGCAATGGGATATTTACTAGAGCCAAAGAACCCACTTTTTGCCTATCGCTAAAAATCACAGATACTTTTTAGAATTATCTCTCTCAGCATTTCTGCATTTCCATTTTCGATGTTCAATTTTTTTTTGAATCCAAACTTCTCCCACTTTTGTCGTAAAAAAGATGTTCACAGCAAAATGAAAATTTTAAAGTTTATATATCTAAAAAAATTTGAAAACTATAATAAATGTAAGTGAAGAAAATTATTTCACGCACTAAAAATGAACACCCAAGTTTTGTTATCCAAGTTTTGGAAATTCCACTACTACAAACCCTAATAGCTTGGTGGAATTTTATAAGAAAGAGATTTCTAATTGATCCTAAAATGTTTTAAATGTGGTTGATGTGCATGGCAGAAACATGTTGAAGATGAAAATGACCTAATGATATAAAAATTTCAAGGAATAGAAAAAATTAAATTATCAAGTTAACGTGTGGATGGATATTTTACCAGAGCCAAACAACCCACTTTTTGCCAATCCTTAAAAATTTCAGATACTTTTTGGAATTATCTCTCTCAGCATTTGTGCGTTTCCTATTTGGATGTTCAAGTTTTTTTTCAAATCCAAACTTGTCCCACTTTTCTCGTAAACAAAACGATCACAACAAAATGAAAATTTTAGAGTTTTGGTATGCATAAAAATTTGAAAACTATAATAAATGTATGTGAAGAAAATAATTTCTCGCAATAAAAATGAACTCCAAAGTTTTGTTATCCATGTTTGGGAAATTCTACTAGTACAACCCCTAATAGCTTGGTGGGATTTTATAAGAAAGAGATTTCTAATTGATCCTAACTTGTTTTAAATGTGGTGGATAGGCATGCCAGAAACATGTTGAAGATGCAAATGACCTAAAGATCCCAAAATTTCAAAGAGTAGAAAAAATTAAATTCTCAAGTTAATGTGTGGTTGGATATTTACCAGAGCCAAACAACCCACTTTTTGCCGATCCTTAAAAATCACAGATACTTTTTGGAATTATCTCTCTCAGCATTTATGCATTTCCATTTTGGATGTACAATTTTTTGTCAAATCCAAACTTCTCCCACATTTCGCGTAAACAAAATGATCACAACAAAAGGAAAAATTAAGAGTTTATGTGTGCATAAAAATTTGAAAACTATAATAAATGTAAGTGAAGGAATTTATTTCACTCACTAAAAATGAACTCCAAAGTTTTGTTATCCATGTTTAGGAAATTCCACTAGTACAACCCCGAATAGCTTGGTGGAATTTAATAAGAAAAAGTTTCCTAATTGATCCTAATATGTTTTAAATGTGGTAGATATGCATGCCACAAACATGTTAAAGAACCAAATGACCTAATGATCCAAAAATTTCAAGGAGTAGAAAAAATTAAATTCTCAAGTTAACGTGTGGTTGAATATTTACGAGAGCCAAGCAACCCACTTTTGCCTCTCCTTAAAAATCACAGATATTTTTTTGAATTATCTCTCTCAGTATTTGTGCATTTCCATTTTGGATGTTCAATTTATTTTCAAATAAAAAGTTGTTCCACTTCTCTCTTAAACAAAATGATCACAACAAAATGAAAGTTTTAGAGTTTATGTATGCAAAAAAATTAGAAAACTATAATAAATGTAACTGCAAAAAATTATTTCATCCACTAAAAATGAACTCCAAAGTTTTCTTATCCATGTTTGGGAAATTCCACTAGTACAACCCCAAATAGCTTGGTGGAATTTTATAAGAACGAGATTTCTAATTGATCCTAACATGTTTTAAATATGGTGGATATGCATGCCAGAAACATGTTGAAGATGGAAATGACCTAATGATCCAAAAGTTGCTAGGAAGAGAAAAAATTAAAATCTAAAGTTAACATGTCGTTGGATATTTAGCAGGGCCAAACAACCCACTTTTTACCTATCCTTAGAAATCACAGATACTTTTTGGAATTATCTCTCTCAGCATTTGTGAATTTCCATTTTGCATGTTCATTTTTTTCAAATCCAAACTTGTCGCACTTTTCTTGTAAACAAAACGATCACAACAAAATGAAAAATTTTAGAGCTTACGAATGAAAAAAAATATGAAAACTATAATAAATGTAAGAGAAGAGAATTATTTCACGCACTAGAAATGAACTCCAAAGTTTTGTTATCCATGTTTTGGAAATTCCACTAGTACAACCCTTAATAGCTTTGTGGATTTTTATATGAAAGAGATTTCTAATTGATCCTAACATGTTTTAAATGTGGTGGATATGCATGCTAGAAACATGTTGAAGATGCAAATGACCTAATGATCCAAAATTTTCAAGGAGTAGAAAAAATTAAATTCTTAAGTTAACATGTGGTTCGATATTTACCAAGCCAAACAACCAACTTTTTGCCTATCCTCAAAATCACATATACTTTTTGGAATTATCTCTCTCAGCATTTGTACATTTCCATTTTAGATGTTCAATTTTTTTTCAAATCCAAACTTGTCCTACTTTTCACGTAAAAAAAATGGTCACAACAAAATGAAAATTTTAGAGTCTATGTATGCAAAAAAATTTAAAAACTATAATAAATGTAAGTGAAGAAAATTATTTCACGCACTAAAAATGAACTTCAAAGTTTTGTTATCCATGTTTGGGAAATTCCACTAGTACAACCCCAAATAGCTAGTTGAAATTTTATAAGAAAGAGATTTCTAATTAATCCTAACATATTTTAAATGTGGTGGTGGATATGCATGCCAGAAACATGTTGAAGATGCAAATCAGATAATGATAAAAAATTTCAAGGAGTAGAAAAAAATTAAATTCTCAAGTTAACGTGTGGTTGCATATTTATCTGAGCCAAACAACCCACGTTTTGCCTATCCTTAAAAATCATAGATACATTTTTGAATTATCTCTCTCAGCATTTGGGTATTTCCATTTTGGATGTTCAATTTTCTTTCAAATCCAATCTTGTCCCACTTTTCTCGGATACAAAATGATCACAACAAAATAAAAATTTTAGAGTTTATGTAGGCAAAAAAATTTGGAAACAATAATAAATGTAAGTGAAGAAAATTATTTTACGCACTAAAAATGAACGCCAAAGTTTTGTTATCCATGTTTGGGAAATTCCATTAGTACAACCCCTAATAGCATGGTGAAATTTTATATGAAAAATTTTTCTAATTGATCCTAACATGTTTTAAATATGGTGGATATGCATGCCAGAAACATGTTGAAGATGCAAATGACCTAAAGATCCAAATATTTCAAGGAGTAGAAAAAATTAAATTCTCAAGTTAACGTGTGGTTGGATATTTACCATAGCCAAACAACCCACTTTTTGCCGATCCTTAAAAATCATAGATACTTTTTTGAATTCTCTCCCATCATTTGTGCATTTCCATTTTGGGTGTAGAATTTTTTTTCAAATCCAGACTTGTCCCACTTTTTTCGTAATCAAAACGATCACAACAAAATGAAAATTTTTGAGTTTATGTATGCAAAAAAAATTGAAAACTATAATAAATGTAAGTGAAGAAAATTATTTCACGCACTACAAATGAACTCCAATTTTTGTTATCCATGTTTGAGAAATTCCACTAGCACAACCCCAAATAGCTTGTTGGAATTTTATAAGAGCGAGATTTGTAATTGATCCTACCATGTTTTAAATATGGTGGATATGCATGCTAGAAACATGTTGAAGATGCAAATGACTTAATGATCCAAATTTTCAAGGAGTTGCAAAAATTAAATTCTCAAGTTAACCTGTGGTTGGATATTTACGAGAGCCAAACAACCCACTTTTTCCCTATCCTTAAAAATCACAGATACTTTTTGGAATTATCTCGCTCAGCATTTGTGCATTTCCATTTTGGATGTTCAATTTTTTTTCAAATCCAAACTTGTCCCACTTTTCTCGTAAAAAATGATCACAACAAATGGAAAACTTTAGAGTTTATGTATGCAAAAATAAATGTAATTGAAGAAAATTATTTCACACACTAAAAATGAACTCCAAAGTTTTGTTATCCATGTTTGGAAAATTCCACTATTACAACCCCTAATAGATATTTGGAATTTTATAAGACAGAGATTTCTTATTTATCCTAACATGTTTAAAATATGGTGGATATGCAAGCCAGAAACTTGTTGAAGATGCAAATGACCAAATGATCCAATAATTTCAAGGAGTAGAAAAAATTTAAATTCTCAAGTTAAAGTGTGGTTGGATATTTACCAGAGCCAAACTACCCACTTTTTGCCTATCCTTAAATATCACAGATACTTTTTGGAATTATCTCTCTCAGCATTTGTGCATTTCCATTTTGGATGTTCATTTTTTTCTCAAATCCAAACTTGTCCCACTTTTCACATAAACAAAACGATCACAACTAAATGAAAATTTTAGAGTTTATGCAAGCAAAACAATTTGAAAACTATCATAAATGTAAGTGAAGAAAATTATTTCACACACTAAAAATGAACTCCAAAGTTTTGTTGTACATGTTTGGGAAATTCCACTAGTACAACCCCTAATAGCTTGGTGGAATTTTATATGAAACAATTTTCTAATTGAACCTAACATGTTTTAAATAGGGTGGATATGCATGCCAGAAACATGTTGAAGATGCAAATGACCTAAAGATCCAAAAATTTCGAGTAGAAAAATTGAAATTCTCAAGTTAACGTGTGGTTGGATATTTACCAGTCCAAACAACCCACTTTTTGCCTATCCTTAAATATCACAGATACTTTTTTGAATTATCACTCTCAGCATATGTGCATTTCCATTTTGGATGTTCAAATTTTTTTAAATCCAAACTTGTCCCACATTTCTCGTAAACAAAACGATCACAACAAAATGAAATTTTTAAAGTTTATGGATGCAACAAAATTTGAAAACTACAATAAATGTAAGTGAAGAAAATTATTTCATGCACTAAAAATGAACTCCAAAGTTTTGTTATCCATGTTTGGGAAATTCCACTAGTACAACCCCTAATAGCTAGGTGGAATTTTATAAGAACGGGATTTCTAATTGACCCTAACATGTTTTAAAAATGGTGGATATGCATGCCAGAAACATGTTGAAGATGGAAATAACCTAATGATCCAAACATTTCTAGGAGTAGAAAAAATTAAATTCTCAAGTTAACGTGTGGTTGGATATTTACTAGACCAAAACAACCCACTTTTTCCCTTTCCTTAAAAATCACATATACTTTTTGGAATGATCTCTCTCAACATTTGTGCATTTCCATTTCTGATGTTCAATTTTTTTTCAAATCCAAACGTTTCCCACGTTTCTCGTAAACAAAACGATCACATCAAATGTAAAATTTTAGAGTTTATGTATGCAAAAAAAATTGAAAACTATAATAAATGTAAAAGAAGAAAATTATTTCATGCCATAAAAATGAACTCCAAAGTTTTGTTATCCATGTTTGGGAAATTACACTAGTACAACCCCTAATAGCTTTGTGGAATTTTATAAGAAAGAGATTTCTAATTGATCCTAACATGTTTTAAATGTGATGGACATGCATGCGAGAAACATGTTGAACCTGCAAATGACCAAATGATCCAAAAATTTCGACTAGGAAAAATTAAATTCTCAAGTTAACGTGTGGTTAGATATTTACCAGAACAAAACAACCCATTTATTTGCCTATCCTTAAAAATCACAGATACTTTTTGGAATTATCTCTCTCTGCATTTATGCATTTCACTTTTGGATGTTCAAGTTTTTTTCAATCCAAACTTGTCCCACTTTTCTCGTTAACAAAACGATCACAACAAAATGAAAATATTAGAGTTTATGTATGCAAAAAAATTTCAAAACTAAAATAAATGTGAGTGAAGGAAATTATTTCAAGCACTGAAAATGAACTCCAAAGTTTTGTTATCAATGTTTGGGAAATTCCACTAGTACAACCCCTAATAGCTAGTTGGAATTTTATAAGAACGGGATTTCTAATTGACCCTAACATGTTTTAAAAATTGTGGATATGCATGCCAGAAACATGTTGAAGATGCAACTAACCTAATGATCCAAAAATTTCTAGGAGTAGAAAAAATTAAATTCTCAAGTTAACGTGTGGTTGGATATTTACCAGACCAAAACAACCAACTTTTTCCCTATCCTTAAAAATCACATATAATTTTTGGAATTATCTCTCTCAGCATTTGTGCAATTCCATTTTGGATGTTCAATTTTTTTTCAAATCCAAACGTTTCCCACTTTTCTCGTAAACAAAACGATCACATCAAATGTAAAATTTTAGAGTTTATGTATGCAAAAAAATTTGAAAACTATAATAAATGTAAGAGAAGAAAATTATTTTATGCAATAAAAATGAACTCCAAAGTTTTGTTATCCATGTTTGGGAAATTCCACTGGTACAACCCATAATAGCTAGTTGGAATTTCATAAGAAAGTGATTTCTAATTGATCCTAACATGTTTCACATGTGGTGGATATGCATGCCAGAAACATGTTGAAGATGCAAATGACTTAATGATCAAAAAATTTGAAGGAGTAGAAATAATTAAATTCTCAAGTTAACATGTGGTTGGATATTTACCAAAACCAAACAACCCACTTATTGCCTATCCTTAAAAATCATAGATACTTTTTGGAATTATCTCTCTCAGCATTTGTGCATTTCCATTTTGGATGTTCAATTTTTTTTCAAATCCAAACAAGTCCCACTTTTCTCGTAAACAAAACGATCACAATAAAATAAAAATTTTAGAGTTTATGTATGCATCAAAATTTTAAAACTATAATAAATGTAAGCGAAGAAAATTATTTCACGCGCTAAAAATGAACTCCAAACTTTTGTTATCCATGTTTGTGATATTCCACTAGTACAACCCCTAATAGCTTGGTGGAATTTTATAAGATAGAGATTTCTAATTGATCCTAACACGTTTTAAAAGTGGTGGATATGCATGCCAGAAACATGTGGAAGATGCAATTGACCTAATTATCCAAAAACTTCAAGTAGTAGAAAAAATTAAATTCTCAAGTAAACATGTGGTTGGATATTTACTAGAGGCAAACAACCCACTTTTTGCCTGTCCTTAAAAATCACAGATACTTTTTGGAATTATCTCTCTCAGCATTTGTGCATTTCCATTTATGAAGTTCAATTTTTTTTCAAATACAAAGACTTCCGTCTTTTTTCATAAACAAAACGATCACAACAAAATGAAAATTTTAGAGTTTATGAACGTAAAAAAATTTGAACTATAATAAATGTAAGTGAAGAAAATTATTTCACGCACTAAAAATGATCTTCAAAGTTTTTTTATCCATGTTTGGGAAATTCCACTAGTACAAGCCCTAATAGCTTGGTGGAGTTTTATAAGAAAGAGATTTGTAATTGATCCTAACATGTTTTAAATATGGTGGATATGCATGCCAGAAACGTGTTGAAGATGCAAATGACCTTATGATCCAAAAGTTTTAGGAGAAAAAAGTAAATTCTGAAGTTAATGTGTGGTTGGATATTTACCAGAGCGAAACAACCCACTTTTTGCCTATCCTTAAAAATCACAGATACTTTTTGGAATTATCTCTCTCAGCATTTGTGCATTTCCATTTTGGATGTTCAATTTTTTTTCAAATACAAACACTTCCCACTTTTCTCGTAAACAAAACGATCACAACAAAATGAAAATTTTAGAGTTCATGAATGCAAAAATAATTGAAAAATATAATAAATGTAAGTGAAGAAAATTATTTCACGCACTAAAAATGAAGTCCAAAGTTTTGTTATCCATGTTTGGGAAATTCCACTAGTACAACCCCTAATAGCTTGGTGGAATTTTATAAGAAAAAGATTTCTAATTGATCCTAACATTTTTTTAAAAGTGGTGGATATGTATGCCAGAAACATGTTGAAGACGCAAATGACCTAATGATCCAAAAATTTCAAGGAAAAGAAAAAAGTAAATTCTCAAGTTAACATGTGGTTGGATATTTACCAGAGTCAAACAACCCACTTTTTCCCTATCCTTAAAAGTCACAGATACTTTTTGGAAATATCCCTCTCAGCATTTGTGCATTTCCATTTTGGATGTTCAATTTTTTTCAAATACAAACACTTCCCACTTTTCTCGTAAACAAAACGATCACAAGAAATTAAAAATTTTAGAGTTTATATATGCAAAAAAAATTGAAAATTGTAATAAATGTATGTCAAGAAAATAATTTCACGCACTAAAAATGAATTCCAAAGTTTTGTTATCCTTGTTTTGGAAATTCCACTAGTACAACCCCTGATAGCTTGGTGGAATTTTATAAGAAAGAGATTTCTAGTTGATCCTAACATGATTTAAATGTGGTGGATATGAATGCCAGAAACATGTTGAAGAAGCAAATAACCTAAAGATCCAAAATTTTCAAGGTGTAGAACAAAATTAAATTCTCAAGTTAACGTGCACAGTGGGATATTTACCAAGGCAAAACAAACCACTTTTTGCCTTTTTTTCAAAAAGCGGACCTAACTATCACAGATCATCATAAACGTTTTGATCGATTAATTATGTCTAACGGTTATCATTTGTGTTAAAAATAACTTATGGTTAGGGAGTCAACACTCTATAAAAATGCCTCGCCTCCCCCTCTCCCCCTTCAAATGATTGCAAAACCATATATATGAAAAGCTAAAAGAGTTTGCAATCCTTAAAAATCACAAACACGTTTGTGGAATTATCTCTCTCAGCATTTGTGCATTTTGGGTGTTCAATTTTTTTTCAAATACAAACTTGAGTTTTCACTCTCCTTTTTTTCTTTCGTAAACAAAATATAAAGCATTGATCACAACAAAATGAAAATTTTAGAGTTTATGTATGCAAAAAAATTATAAAACAATAATAAATGTATGTGAAGAAAATTCTTTCACGCTCTAAAAATGAACACCAAAGTTTTGTTATCCATGTTTGGGAAATTCCACTAGTACCACCTCTAATAGCTTGGTGGAATTTGATAAGAAAGAGATTTCTAGTTGATCCTAAGATGTTTTAAATGTGGTGGTTATGCATGCCAGAAACATGTTGAAGATGCAAATGACCTAATGATCCAAAAATTTCAAGGAGAAGAAAAAATTGAATTCTCAAGTTAACTAGCAGTGGGATATTTACCAGAGCCAAACAACCCACTTTTTGCCTATTGTACAAAAAGCGGACCTAACAATCATAGATCAACGTAAATGTTTTGATCGATTAATGAAATGTAATGTTTATAAGTTTTGTTAAAATGACTTATGGTTTTTGAGTCAACACTCAGTTAAAAATGTCTCGCACCCCTCTTCAGATGATTGCAAAACCCAGTATATGAAAAACTAAAAGAGTTTACAGTCCTTAAAAGTCATAGATACTTTTGTGAAATCATCTCTCTCAGCATTTTTGCATTTTGGGTGTTCAATTTTTTTTCAAATCCAAACTTGAGTTTTCACTCTCACTTTTTTCTCGTAAACAAAAAGATAAGGCAAATAGATCACAACAAAATAAAAATTTTAGAGTTTATGTATGCAAAAAAATTTGAAAACTATAATAAATGTAAGTGAAGAAAATGATTTCACACACTAAAAATGAACACCAAAGTTTTGTTATCCATATTTGGAAAATTCCACTTACTAACAACCCCTAATAGCTTGGTGGAATTTTATAAGAAAGATATTTCTAGTTGATCCTAACATGTTATAAATGTCATGGATATGCAAGCCAGAAACATGTTGATGATGCAATTGACCTAATGATCCAAAAATTTCAAGGAGCAGAAAAAATTAAGTTCTCAAGTTAACATGCAGTGGGATATTTACCAGAGCCAAACAACCTACTTTTTGCCTATTTTACAAAAAGCGGACCTAACAATCATAGATCATCATAAATATTTTGATCGATTAATTATGTGTAATGGTTATAATTTTTGTTAAAAATGACTTAAGGTTTGGGAGTCAACACTCAGCTAAAAATACATCGCACCCCCCCCCCCCCCCCCTCCTCTTCCGATGATTGCAAAACCCAATATATGAAAAACTAAAAGAGTTTACAATCCTTAAAAATCACAGATACGTTTGTGGAATTACCTCTCTCAACATTTGTACATTTTGGTTGTTTAATTTTTTTTCAAATCCAAACTTGAGTTTTCACACTCCCTTTTTTTCTTGTAAACAAAAAGATAAGGCAGATATATCACAACAACAAAAAAAATTAAAAAGTATAATAAATGTAAGTGAAGAAAATTATTTCCCGCTCTAAAATTGAACACTAAAGTTTTGTGATACATGTTTGGGAAATTCCACTAGTACAACACCTAATAGCTTGGTGGACTTTTATAAGAAAAAGATTCTAATTGATCCTAACATATTATAAATGTGGTGGATATGCATGGCTGAAACAAGTTGAAGATGCAAATGACCTAATGGTCAAAAAATTTCATGGAGTAGAAAAAATTAAATTTTCAATTAAATGTTTGGTGCGATATTTACCAGAGCTAAACAACCCTTTTTTTGCCTATTTTACAAAAAGTGGACCTAACAATCATAGATCATCATAAATGTTTTGATCAATTAATGATGTGTGACAATTATAATTTTTTTTAGAAATGACTTATGGTTGTCAACGCTCAGTGAAAAATGCCCCTTCCGATGATTGCAAAACCCAATATATAAACAACTAAATGAGTTTACAATCCTTAAAAATCACAAATATTTTTTGGAATTATCTCTCTCAACATTTGTGCATTTCTAGTTTGGAAGTTCAATTTTTTTTCAAATCCAAACTAGTGATTTCACTCTCCCATTTTTCACGTAAAATAAAAGATAAGGCAAATACATCACAACAAAATGAAAATTTTAGAGTTTATGTATGCATAAAAATTTGAAAACTATAATAAATGTAAGTGAAGAAAATTATTTCACGCACTAAAAATAAACACCAAAGTTTTGTTATCCATGTTTGGGAAATTCCACTAGTTCAACCCCTGATAGCTCGGTGGAATTTTATAAGAGAGAGATTTCTAGTTGATCCTAACATGTTTTAAATGTGGTGGCTATACATGCCAGAAACATGTGCAAGATGCAAATGACCTAATGATCCAAAAATTTCAAGGAGTAGAAAAAATTAAATTCTCAAGTTAACGTGCAGTCGCATATTTTACCAATACCAAACAACCCACTTTTTTGCCTATTTTACAAAAAGCGGACCTAACAATAATAGATCATTGTAAATGTTTTGATCGATTAATGATGTGTAACGGTTATAATTTTTGTTAAAAATGACTTAGGGTTTGGGAGTCAACACTCAGATAAAAATGCCTCGCCCCCGCTCCCCCTCTTTTGATGATTGCAAAACCCAATATATGAATCATTCAAAATCACAGATACATTTGTGGAATTACCTCTCTCAGAATTTGAGCATTTTGGTTGTTCAATTTTTTTTAAAATCAAAACTTGATTTTTCACACTCCCTTTTTTCTCTTAAACAAAAATATAAGGCAAATAGATCACAAAAAATTAAAATTTTAAAGTTTATTTATGCAAAAAAATTTAAAAAATATAATAATGTTAGTGAAGAAAATTATTTCACGCACTAAAAATGAACACCAAAGTTTTGTGAACCATGTTTGGGAAATTCCACTAGTACAACCCCTAATAGCTTGGTGGAATTTTATAAGAAAGAGATTCTAATTGATCCTAACATGTTTTAAATGTGGTGGATATGCATGCCCAAAATATGTTGAAGAAGAAAATGACCGAATGATCCAAAAATTTCAAGGAGAAGAAAAAAATTAAATTTTCAAGTTAACGTGCGGTGGGATATTTACCAGAGCCAAACAACCCACTCTTTCCCTACTTTTAAAAAAGCAGACCTAACAACCATAAATCATCGTAAATGTTTTGATTGATTAATGATGTGTAACGGCTATAATTTTTGTTAGAAATGACTTAATGTTTGGGAGTCAACACTCAGTGAAAAATGTCTCTTCCAATGAATGCAAAACCCAATATATAAACAACTAAAAGAATTTACAATCCTTAAAAATCACAGATATTTTTTTGAATTATCTCTCTCAGCATTTGTGCATTTCTGTTTTGGAAGTTCAACTTTTTTTCAAATCCAAACTTGAGTTTACACTCTCCCTTTTTTCTCGTAAACAAAAAGATAAGGCAAATAGATCACAACAAAATGAAAATTTCAGAGTTTAACTAGGCAAAAAAATTAGAAAACTATAATAAATGTAAGTCAAGAAAATTATTTCATGCACCAAAAAAGGACACCAAAGTTTTGTGATCCATCTTTGGGAAATTCAACTAGTACAACCCCTGATAGCTTGGTGGAATTTTATAAGAAAGAGATTTCTAGTTGATCCTAACCTGTTTTAAATATGGTGGATATGCATGCCAGAAACATGTTGAAGATGCAAATGACCTAATGATCCAAAAATATCAAGGAGTAGAAAAAATTAAATTCTCAAGTTAACGTGAAGTGGGATATTTACCAGAGCCAAACAACCCACTTTTTGCTAATTTTACTAAAAGCAGACCTAACAATTTTAGATCATTGTAAATGTTTTGATTGAGTAATGATGTGTAACAGCTATAATTTTTTTTTAGAAATGACTTATGGTTCGGGAGTCAACAATCAGTGAAAAATGCTTCTTCCGATGATTGCAAAACCTAATATATAAACAACTAAAAGAGTTTACAATCCTTAAAAATCACAGATATTTTTTGGAATTATTTCTCTCAGCATTTGTGCATTTCCATTTTGGAAGTTCAATTTTTTTTCAAATCCAAACTTGACTTTTCACTCTCCCATTTTTCTCGTAAACAAAAAGATAAGGCAAATAGATCACAACAAAATAAAAATTTAAGAGTTTATGTATGCAAAAAATTAGAAAACTATAATAAATGTAAGTGAAGAAAATTATTCCACGCACTAAAAATGAGCACAAAGGTTTAGTTATCCATGTTTCGGAAATTCCACTAGTACAACCCCTAATAGCTTGGTGGAATTTTTTAATAAACAGATATCTAATTTATACTAACAAGTTTTAAATGGGGTGAATATGCATTCCAGAAACATGTGGAAGATGCAAATGACCTAATGAACCAAAATTTTAATGGAGTAGAAAAAATTAAATTCTCAAGATAACTTGCGGTAGGATATTTACTAGAGCCAAACAACCCACCTTTTTCCAATTTTACAAAAAGCGGACCTAACAATCATAAATCATCGTAAATGTTTTGATTGATTAATGATGTGTAACGGCTTTAATTTTTCTTTGAAATGACTTATGGTTTGGGAGTCAATACTCAGTGAAAAATGCCTCTTCCGATGATTGCAAAGCCCAATATATAAACAACTAAAAGATTTTACAATCCTTAAAAATCACAGATAGGTTTGTGGAATTATCACTCTCAGCATTTGTGCATTTTGGGTGTTCAATTTTTTTTCAAATCCAAACTTGAGTTTTCGCTCTCCCTTTTTTTCTCGTCACAAAAAGATAAGGCAAATAGATCACAAAAAAATGAAAATATTAGAGTTTATGTATGCAAAAAAATTGGAAAACTACAATAAATGTAAGAGAGGAAAATTATTTCAAGCATGAAAAATGAACACCAACGTTTTGTGATCCATGTTTGGGAAATTCCACTAGTATAACCCCTAATAGCTTTGGGGAATTTTATAAGAAAGAGATTCTAGTTGATCGTAACATGTTTTAAATGTGGTGGATATGCATGCCAGAAGCATGTTGAAGATGCAAATGACCTAATGATCCAAAAATTTCTAGGAGTAGAAAAAGTTAAATTCTCAAGTTAACGTGCGGTGGGATATTTATCAGAGCCAAACAACCCACTTTTTGCCTATTTTACATAATGCGGACCTAACAATCATAGATCATCGTAAATGTTTTGATCGATTAATGATGTGTAACGGCTATAATTTTTGTTCGAAATGACTTATGGTTTGTGGAATTATCTCTCTCAGCATTTGTGCATTTTGGGTGTTCAATTTTTTTTCAAATCCAAACTTGAGTTTTCACTCTCCTTTTTTTCTCGTAAACAATAAGATAAAGCAAATAGATCACAACAAAATGAAAATTTTAGAGTTATGGTATGCTAAAAAAATTGAAAACAACAATAAATTTAAGTGAAGAAAATTATTTCAGGTACTAAAAATGAACACCAAAGTTTTGAGATCCATGTTTGGGAAATTCCTCTTGTACAACCCCTAATAGCTTGGTGGAATTTTATAAGAAAGAGATTCTAATTGATCTTAACTTGTTTTAAATGTGGTGGATATGCATGCCAGAAACATGTTGAAGATGCAAATGACCTAATGATCCCAAAATTTCAAGGAGTAGAAAAAATGAAATTCTCAAGTTAACGTGCGGTGGGATATTTACCAGAGCCAAACAACCCACTTTTTTCCTATTTTACAAAAAGCAGACCTAACAATCATAGATCATCGTAAATGTTTTGATCGATTAATGAAGTGTAACGGCTATAATATTTGTTAGAAATGACTTATGGTTTGGGAGTCAACACTCAGTGAAAAATGCCTCTTCCGATGATTGCAACACCCAATGTATAAGCAACTAAAAGAGTTTAAAATCTTTTAAAATCAAATATTTATTGGAATTATCTCTCTCAGAATTTGTGCATATCATTTTGGAAGTTCAATTTTTTTTCAAATCGAAACCTCAGTATTCACTCTCCCATTTTTATCGTAAACAAAAAGATAACGCAAATAGATCACAACAAAATGAAAATTTTAGAGTTTATGTATGCAAAAAATTTAGATAACTATAATAAATGTAAGTTCAGAAAATTATTTCACGCATTAAAAACGAACACCAAAGTTTTGTTATCCATGTTTCAGAAATTCCACTAGTACAACCCCAGATAGCTTGGTGGAATTTTGTAAGAAAGAGATTTCTACTTGATCCCTATGTTTTAAATGTCGGGGATATGCATGCCAGAAACATGTTGAATATGCAAATGACCTAATGATCTAAAAATTTCAAGGAGTAGAAATATTTAAATTCTCAAGTTAGAGTGTAGTGGGATATAAACCAAAACCAAACAACCCACTTTTTGCCTATTTTACAAAAAATAGACCTAACAATCATAGATCATCAGAAATGTTTTGCTTGATTAATGATGTGTAATGGTTATAATTATTGTTAAAAATTACTTTTGGTTTGGGAGTCAACACTCAGTAAAAAAAGCCAAGCGCCCAACCCCCCCCCCCCCCCCCCCCTCTTCTGATGATTGCAAAACCCAATATATAAACAACTAAAAGAGTTTACAATCCTTAAAAATCACATATACGTTTGTGGAATTAACTCTCTCAGCATTTGTGCTTTTTGGGTGTTCAATTTTTTTTCAAATCCAATCTTGAGTTTTCACTCTCCCCTTTTTCTCGTAAACAATAAAATAAGGCAAACAGACCACTACAAAATGAAAATTTTAGAGTATATGTATTCAAAAAAAATTAGAAAACTACAATAAATGAGAGTGAAGAAACATGTGGAAGATGCAAATGACCTAATGATCAAAAAATTGAAGCACTAGAAAAAATTAAATTCTCAAGATAACGTGTGGTGGGATATTTACCAGAGCCTAACAACCCACTTTTTTCCAATTTTACAAAAATCAGACCTAACAATCATAGATCATCGTAAATTTTTTGATCAATTAATGATGTGTAACAGCTATAATTTTTGTTAGAAATGACTTACGGTTTGGGAGTCAACACTCAGTTAAAAATGCCTCCCCCCCCCCCCCCCCCCCCCTTCTTCCAATGATTGTGATACCCAATATATGAAAAAATAAAAGAGTTTAGAATGCTTCAAAAGTACAGATACGTTTTTGGAATTATCTCTCTCAGCATATGTGCATTTTGGGTGATTATTTTTTTTTCAAATCCAAACTTGAGTTTTCTCTCTTCCTTTTTTCTCGTAAGCAAAAAGATATGGCAAATAGATCACAACAAAATGAAAATTTTAGAGTTTATGTATCCAAAAAAAATTAAAAATTTTAATAAATGAAAGTGAAAATTTTTATTTCATGCACTAAAAATGAACACCAAAGTTTTGTGATCCAAGTTTGGGAAATTCCACTAGTACAACCCCTAATAACTTGGTGGAATTTTATAAGAAAGAGAATCTAATTGATCCTAACATGTTTTAAATGTGGTGGATATGCATGCCAGAAACATGTTGAAGATGCAAATGACCTAATGATCCAAAAATTTCAAGGAGTAGAAAAAATTAAATTCTCAAGATAACGTGAGGTGGGATATTTACCAGACCCAAACAACCCACTTTTTTACTATTTTACAAAAAGAAGACCTAACAATCATAGATCATCATAAATGTTTTGATCGATTAATGATGTGTAACGGCTATAATTTTTGTTAGAAATGACTTATGGTTTGGAAGTCAATACTCAGTGAAAAATGCCTCTTCCGATGAATGCAAAACCCAATATATAAACAACTAAAAGAGTTTACAATCCTTTAAAATCACAGATATTTTTTGGAATTAACTCTCTCAGCATTTGCGCATTTCTATTTTGGAATTTACATTTTTTTTCAAATCCAAACTTGAGCTTTCACTCTCCCATTTTTCTCGTAAAAAAAAAAAAAGATAAATAGATCACAACAATACTGAAATTTTAGATTTATGTATGCATAAAAATTGGAAAAATATAATAAAAGTAAGTGAAGAAAATTATTTCACGCACTCAAAATGAACACCAAAGTTTTTTTATCCATGTTTGGGAAATTCCACTAGTACAACGCCTAATAGCTTGGTGGAATTTTATAAGAAAGAGATTTCTTGTTGATCCAAACATGTTTTAAATGTGGTGGATATGCATGCAAGAAACATGTTGAAGATGCAAATGACCTAATGATTAGAAAAATTTCAAGGAGGAGAAATAATTAAATTCTCAAGTTAACGTGCAGTGGGATATTTACCATAGGCAAACAACCAACTTTTTGCCTATTTTACAAAAACCGGACCTAACAATCATAGATCATCATAAATATTTTGATCAATTAATGATGTGTAACGGTTATAATTTTTGTTAAAAATGACTTATGGTTTGGGAATCAACACTCAGTTAAAAATGCCTTGCCCCCCCTTCTTCCGATGATTGTGAAACCCAATATATGAAAAACTAAAAGAGTTTAGAATCCTTCAAAATCACAGATACGTTTTTGAAATTATCTCTCTCAGCATATGTGCATTTTAGGTGATATTTTTTTTTCAAATCCAAACTTGAGTTTTCGCTCTCCCTTTTTTCTCGTAAATAAAAAGATAAGTCATATAGATCGCAACAAAATGAAAATTTTAGTGTTTGTGTATGCAAAACAATTTCAAAACTATAATAAATTTAAATGATGAAAATTATTTTTGCACTAAAAATGAACACCAAAGTTTTGTGATCCATGTTATGGAAATTCCACTAGTACAACCCCTAATAGCTTGGTGGAATTTTATAAGAAAGAGATTCTAATTGATCCTAACATGTTTTAAATGTGGTGGATATGCATGCCATAAACATGTTGAAGATGCAAATGACCTAATGATCCAAAAACTTCAAGGAGTAGAAAAAATTAAATTCTCAAGTTAATGTGTGGTGGGATATTTAACAGAGCCAAACAACCCACTTTTTTCCTATTATACAAAAAGCGGACTTAACAATCATAGATCATCGGAAATGTTTTCATCGATTAATGATTTGTAATGGCTATAATTTTTTATAGAATAGGCTTATGATTTTGGAGAAACAAATGCCTCCCCCCCCACCCCCCTCCTTTTCTGATAATTCCAAAACCCAATATATGAAAAACTAAAAGAGTTTACAATCCTTGAAAATGACAGATACATTTGTGGAATTATGTCCCTCAACATTTGTGCATTTTAGGTGTTCAATTTTTTTTCAAATCCAAACTTGAGTTTTCACTCTCCCATTTCTCGTAAACAAAAAGATCAGGCAAATAAATCACAACAAAATTAAAATTTTAGAGTTTATGTATGTAAAAAAATTAGAAAATTATAATAAATGTAAGTGAAGAAAATTATTTCACGCACTAAAAATGAACACTAAAGTTTAGTTATCCATGTTTGGGAAATTCCACTACTACATCGCCTAATAGCTTGGTGGAATTTTATAAGAAAGAGATTTCTAGTTGATCCTAACATGTTTTAAATGTCATGGATGAGCATGCCAGAAACATGTTGAAAATGTGGTGGATATGCATGCCAGAAACATGTTGAAGTTGCAACTGACCTAATGATCCAAAAATTTCAAGGAGTAGAAAAAATTAAATTCTCAAGTTAACATGCAGTGGGATATTTACTAGGTCCAAACAACCCACTTTTTGCCTATTTTAAGAAAATCAAACCTAAAATAATTTATCATTGTAAATGTTTTGATCGATTAATGATGTGTAACGGCTATAAGTTTTTTAGAAATGACTTATGGTTTGGGAGTCAACATACAGTTAAAAAAGCCACACCCCATCCCCTCCCCCCCCCCCCCCTCTTCCGATGATTGCAAAACCCAATATTTGAAAAACTAAAAGAGTTTACAGACCTTAAAAATCATAGACACATTTGTGGAATTATCTCTCTCAGCATTTGTGCATTTTGGGTGTTCAATTTTTTTTCAAATCCATACTTGGGTTTTCTCTCTCCCTTTTTTCTCGTAAACAAAATGATAAGGCAAATATATCACAACAAAATGAAACTTTTAGTGTTTATGTATGCAAAAAAAATTAAAAACAATAATAAAAGAAAGTGAAGAAATTTATTTCATGCACTAAAAATGAACACCAAAGTTTTGTGATCCAAGTTTGGGAAATTCCACTACTACAACCCCTAATAGCTTGGTGGAATTTTATAAGAAAGAGATTCTAATTGATCATAACATGTTTTAAATGTGGTGGATATGCATGCCAGAAACATGTTGAAGATGCAAATGACCTAATGATCCAAAATTTTCAAGGAGTAGAAAAAATTAAATTCTCAAGATAACGTGCGATGGGATATTTACTAGAGCCAAACAACCCACTTTTTTCCTATTTTACAAAAAGCAGACCAAACAAGCATAGATCATCGTAAGTGTTTTGATCGATTAAAGATGTGTAGCGGCTATAATTTTTGTTAGAAATGACTTATGGTTTGGGAGTCAACACTCAGTTAAAAAAGCCACCCCCTACCCCTTCCCCTCTTCAAAGGATTGCAAAACCCAATATATGAAAAATTAAAAGAGTTTACAATCCTTAAAAATCACAGATACATTTGTGGAATTATCTCTCTCTGCATTTGTGCATTTTGGGTGTTCAATTTTTTTTCAAATCCAAACTTGTGTTTTCACTCTCCCTTTTTTCTCGTAAACAAAAAGATAAGGCAAATAGATCAGAACAAAATGAAAACTTTTGAGTTTATGTATGCAAAAAAATATGAAAAAAATAAATGTATGTGAAGAAAATTATTTCACGCACTAAAAATCAACACCAAAGTTTTGTGATCCATGTTTGGGAAATTCCACTAGTACAACCCCTAATTGCTTTGTGGAATTTTATAAGAAAGAGATTATAATTGATCCTAACAAGTTTTAAATGTGGTGGATATGCTTGCCAGAAATATGTTGAAGATGCAAATGACCAAATGATCCAAAAATTTCAAGGAGTAGAAAAAATTAAATTCTCAAGTTATCATGTAGTGGGATATTTACCAGAGCCAAACAACCCACTTTTTGCCTATTTTACAAAAAGCGGACCTAACAATCATAGATTATCATAAATTTTTTGATCGATTAATGATGTGTAACGGTTAGAGTTTTTTTTAAAAATGACTAATGGTTTGGGAGTCAACACTCAGTCAAAAATGCCTCCTCCCCCCTCTTCCGATGATAGCAAAACCCACTATATGAAAAACTAAAAGAGTTTTCAAACCTTAAAAATCAGAGATATGTTTGTGGAATTATTTTTCTCAGCATTTGTGCATTTTAGGTGTTCAATTTTTTTTCAAATCCAAACTTGAGTTTTCTCTCTCCCTTTTTTCTCGTAAACAAAAAGATAAGACAAATAGATCACAACAAAATTAAAATTTTAGAGTTTATGTATGCAAAAAAAATTAAAAACTATAATAAATGTAAGTGAAGAAAATTATTTCAAGCATTAAAAATGAACACCATAGTTTTGTGATCCATGTTTGGGAAATTCCACTAGTACATCCTCTAATAATAGCTAGGTGGAATTTTATAAGAAAGAGATTCTAATTGATCCTAACATGTTTTAAATGTGTTGGATATGCATGCCAGAAACATGTTGAAGATGCAAATGACCTAATGATCCAAAAATTTCGAGTAGAAAAAATTAAATTCTCAAGTTAACGTGCGGTGGGATATTTACTAGAGCTAAACAACCCACTTTTTGCCCATTTTAAAAAAACCGGACCTAACAATCATAGATCATCGTATATGTTTTGATCGATTAATGATGTGTAATAGGTATAGATTTTGTTAGAAATGACTTATGGTTTGGGGCTCAACTCTCAGTGAAAAATGCATCTTCCGATGATTGCAAAACCCAATATATAAACAACTAAAAGATTTTACAATCCTTAAAAATAACTGACAATTTTTAGAATTATCTCTCTCAGCATTTTTATGTTTCCATTTTGGAAGTTCAATTTTGTTTCAAATCCAAACTTGAGTTTTCACTCTCCCATTTTTCTTGTACATAAAAAGATAAGGCAAATAGCTCACAACAAAATGAAAATTTTAGAGTTTATGAATGCAAAAAAATTAGAAAACTATAATAAATGTAAGCGAAGAAAATTATCTCACACACTAAAAATGAACACCAAATATTTGTTATCCTTGTTTGGGAAATTCCACTAGTACAACCACTAATAGCTTGGAGGAATTTTATAAGAAATAGATTTATAGTTGATCCTAACATGTTTTAAATATGGTGGATATGCATGTCAGAAACATGTTGAAGATGCAAATGACCTAATGATCCAAAAATTTGAAGGAGTAGAAAAAATTAAATTGTCAAGTTAACGTGCAATGGGATATTTACCAGAACCAAACAACACACTTTTTACTTATTTTACAAAAAGTGGACCTAACAATCATAGATCATCGTAAATGTTTTCATCAATTAATGATGTGTAACGCTTCTAATTTTTGTTAAAAATGACTTATGGTTTGGGAGTCAACACTCAGTTAAAAATGCCTCCCCCCCCCCCTCTCTCTCTTCCGATCATTGCAAAACCCAATATATGAAAAACTAAAAGAGTTTACTATCCTTTAAAATCATGGATATGTTTGTGAAATTATTTCTCTTAGCATTTGTGCATTTTGGGAGTTCATTTTTTTTCAAATCCAAACTTGAGTTTTCGTTCTCCCTTTTTCTGGTAAACAAAAAGATAAGACAATTAGTTCACAACAAAATGAAAATTTTAGAGTTTATGTATGCAAAAAATTGACAATTATATTAAATGTAAGTCAAGAAAATTATTTCACGCACGAAAAACGAACGCCAAAGTTTTGTTATCCATGTTTGGGAAATTCCACTAGGACAACCCCTAATAATTTGGTGGAACTTTAGAAGAAAGAGATTATAATTGATCCTAACATGTTTTAAATGTGGTGGATATGCATGCCAAAAACAATATTGAAGATGCAAATGACTTCATGATCCAAAAATTTCAAGGAGCAGAAAAAATTAAATTCTCAAGTTAACGTGTGGTGGGATATTTACCAGAGCGAAACAACCAACTTTTTTCCTATTTTACAAAAAGCCTAACAATCATAGATCATCGTAAATGTTTTGATCGATTAATGATGTGTAACGGCTATAATGTTTGTTAGAAATGACTTATGGTTTGGGAGTCAACACTCAGTGAAAAATGCCTCTTCCGATGTTTGAAAAACCCAATATATGTAAAACTAAAAGAGTTTGCAATCCTTAAAAATCACAGATACGTTTGTGGTATTATCTCTCTCAGCATTCGTGCATTTTGGGTGTTCAAATTTTTTTGAAATCCAAACTTGAGTTTTCACTCTCCTTTTTTTTTCTCGTAAATAACTAGATAAGGCAAATAGATCACAACAAAATGAAAATTTTAGAGTTTATGTATGCAAAAAAAATTGAAAACTATAATAAATGTATGTGATGGAAATTATTTCATGCACTAAAAATGAACACCAAAGTTTTGTGATCCAAGTTTGGCAAATTCCACTAGTTAAACCCCTAATAGCTTGGGGGAATTTTATAAGAAAGAGATTCTAATTGATCCTAACATGTTTTAAATGTGGTGGATATGCATGCCAGAAACATGTTGAAGATGCAAATGACCTAATGATCCAAAAATTTTAAGGAGTAGAAAAAATTAAATTCTTTAGTTAACGTGCAGTGGGATATTTACCAGAGCCAGAACAACCCACTTTTTTCCTATTTTACAAAAAGCGGACCTAACAATCATAGATCATCGTAAATGTTTTGATCGATTAATGAAGAGTAACGGTTATAATTTTTGTTAAAAATGACTTATGGTTTGGGAGTCAACACTCAGCCCCCCCCCCCCCCCCCCCCCCCCCCCTCCTCTTCCGATGATTGCAAAACCCAATATATGAAAAACTAAAAGAGTTTTCAAACCATAAAAACCATAGATACGTTTGTGGAATTATCTCTCTCAGTATTTGTGCATTTTGGGTGTTCAATTTTTTTTTCAAATCCAAACTTGCGTTTTCTCTGTCCATTGTTTCTCAAAAACAAAATGATATGGCAAATAGATCACAACAAAATAAAAATTTTTGAGTTTGTGTACACAAAAAAATTAGAAAACTTCAATAAATATAAGTGAAGAAAATTATTTCACGCACTAAAAATGAACGGCAAAGTTTTGTGATCCATGTTTGGGAAATTCCACTTGTACAACCCCTTATAGCTTGGTGGAATTTTATAAGAAAGAGATTCTACTTGATCCGAACATGTTTTAAATGTGGTGGATACGCATGCTAGAAACATGTTGAAGATGCAAATGTCCTAATAATCCAAAAATTTCAAGGAGAGGAAAAAATTAAATTCTCAAGTTAACATGCGGTGGGCTATTTACTAGAGCCAAACAACCCACTCTTTCCCTATTTTACAAAAAGCGGACCCAACAATCAATGATCATCGTAAATGTTTGGATCCATTAATGATGTGTAATGGTTATAATTTTTGCTAGAAATAACTTCTAGTTTGGGAGTCAACACTTAGTTAAAAATGCCTCGCCCCCCTCCCCTTCTTTCGTTGATTGCCAAACCCAATATATGAAAAACTAAAAGAGTTTACAATCCTTAAAAGTCACAGATACGTTTGTGGAATTATCTCTCTCAGCATTTGTACATTTTGGTGTTCAATTTTTTTTCAAATCCAAACTTGAGTTTTCACTCTCCCTTTTTTCTCGTAATTAAAAAGATACGGCAAATAGATCATAACAAAATGAAAATGTTAAAGTTTATGTATGGAAATTTTTTTGAAAACTATAATAAATGTAAGTGATGAAAATTATTTCATGCACTAAAAATGAACACCAAAGTTTTGTGATCCCTGTTTGGGATATTCCACTAGTACAACCCCTAATAGCTTGGTGGAATTTTATAAGAAAGAGATTCTAATTGATCCTCACATGTTTTAAATGTGGTGGATAAGCATGCCAAAAAAATGTTGAAGATGCAAATGACCAAATGATCCAAAAATTTCAAGGAGTTGAAAAGTTTTAATTCTCAAGTTAACGTGCAGTGGGATATTTACTAGAGCCAAACAACCCACTTTTTGCCTATTTTACAAAAAGCGGACCTAACAATCAAAGATCATCGTAAATGTTTTGATCGATTCATAATGTGTAACGTCTATAATTTTTGTTAGAAATGACTTACGGTTTTGGAGTCAACACTCAGTGAAAATTGCCACGCCCGATGATTGCAAAACCCAATATATCAACAACTAAAAAGAGTTTACAATCCTCAAAAATCGCAGATATGTTTTGGAATTATCTCTCTCAGTATTTGTGAATTTCCATTTTAGAAGTTCAATTTTTTTTCAAATCCAAACTTGAGTTTTCACTCCCGCATTTTTCTCATAAACAAAAAGAAAAGGCAAATAGATCACAACAAAAAGAAAAGGCAAATAGATCACAACAAAATGAAAATTTTAGAGCTTATATATGCAAAAAAATTAGAAAACTATAATAAATGTAAGTGAAGAAAATTATTTCACGCACTAAAAATGAAGACCAAAGTGTTGTTATCCATGTTTGGGAAATTGCATTCGTACAACCCCTATTAGCTTGTGGAATTTTTAAAGAAAGAGATTTCTAGTTGATCCTAACATGTTTTAAATGTGGTGAATATGCATGCTAAAAACTTGTTGAAGATGCAAATGACCTAATGATCCTAAAATTTCAAGGAGTAGAAAAAATTAAATTCTCAAGTTAATGTGCAGTGGGATATTTACCAAAGCCAAACAACCAAACTTTTTTCCTATTTTACAAAAAGCGAACCTAACTAACATAGAAAATCGTAAATGTTTTGATCGATTAATGATGTGTAATGGTTATAATTTTTTTTTAAAAATAACTTATGGTTTTGGAGTCAACACTCAGTGAAAATTGCCACGCCCGATGATTGCAAAACCCAATATATCAACAACTAAAAAGAGTTTACAATCCTCAAAAATCGCAGATATGTTTTGGAATTATCTCTCTCAGTATTTGTGAATTTCCATTTTAGAAGTTCAATTTTTTTTCAAATCCAAACTTGAGTTTTCACTCCCGCATTTTTCTCATAAACAAAAAGAAAAGGCAAATAGATCACAACAAAAAGAAAAGGCAAATAGATCACAACAAAATAAAAATTTTAGAGCTTATATATGCAAAAAAATTAGAAAACTATAATAAATGTAAGTGAAGAAAATTATTTCACGCACTAAAAATGAAGACCAAAGTGTTGTTATCCATGTTTGGGAAATTGCATTCGTACAACCCCTATTAGCTTGTGGAATTTTTAAAGAAATAGATTTCTAGTTGATCCTAACATGTTTTAAATGTGGTGAATATGCATGCTAAAAACTTGTTGAAGATGCAAATGACCTAATGATCCTAAAATTTCAAGGAGTAGAAAAAATTAAATTCTCAAGTTAATGTGCAGTGGGATATTTACCAAAGCCAAACAACCAAACTTTTTTCCTATTTTACAAAAAGCGAACCTAACTAACATAGAAAATCGTAAATGTTTTGATCGATTAATGATGTGTAATGGTTATAATTTTTTTTTAAAAATAACTTATGGTTTGGGAGTCAACACTCAGTTAAAAATGTCTGCCCCCCCCCCCCCCCCCCCTCCCCCTCTCTTCCGATGATTGCAAAATCCAATATATCAAAAACTAAAAGAGTTTACAATCCTTAAAAATCACAGATACGTTTGTGGAATTCTCTCTCTTAGCATTTGTGCATATTGGATGCTCAATTTTTTTTCAAATCCAACCTTGTGTTTTCACTCTTTTTTTTCTCTTAAAAAAAAAGAAAAGGCAAATAGATCACAACAAAATTAAAATTTTAGAGTTTACATATGCAAAAAAATTTGAAAACTATAATAAATGTAGGTGAAGAAAATTATTTCACGCACTAAAAATGAACACAAAAGTTTTGTGATCCATGTTTGGGAAATTCCACCAGTACAACCCCTAATTGCTTTGTGGAAATTTATGAGAAAGATATTATAATTGATCCGAAAATGTTTTAAATGTGGTGGATATGCATGCTAGAAACATGGTGAAGATGTGAAATTCCAATAGTACAATACCTAATAGCTTGGTGGAATTTTGAAAGAAAGAGAATTGTAAGTGATCCTAACATGTTTTCAATATGGATATGCATGCCTGAAACATGTTAAAGAAGCAAATGACCTAATGATCCAAATATTTCAAGCAATAGAAAAAATTAAATTCACAAGTTAACGTGCGGTGGGATATTTACCTAAGTCAAACAACCAACTTTTTGCCTATTCACAAAAAGCGGACCTAACAATCATAGATCATCGTAAATACTTTGATCAATTAAATTGTGTAACAGCTATAATTTTGGTTAGAAATGACTTTTGGTTTTGGAGACAACACTCAGTTGAAAATGCCTCGCCTCCCCTTTTTCGAAGATTGCAAAACCTAATATATAAAAAACTAAAAGAGTTTACAGTCCATAAAAATCACTGAAACTTTTTGGAATTATCTCTCTCAGCATTTGTGCATTTCCATTTTGGACGTTCAATTTTATTTTTTAAAATCCAAAATGAGTTTTTACTCTCCCATTTTTCTCATAAACAAAACGATAAGGAAATTAGATCTCAACAAAATGAAAATTTTAGAGTTTATGTATGCAAAAAATTGAAAACTATAATAAATGTAAGTGAAGGAAATTATTTCACGTACTAAAAATCAACACAAAAGTTTTGTTATCCATGTTTGGGAAATTCCACTAGTACAACCCCTAATAGCTTGGTGGAATTTTATAAGAAAGAGATTTCTAATTGATCCTAAAAAGTTTTAAATATGAATATACATGCCTGAAAGATGTTGAAGATGCAAATGACCTAATGATCCAAAAATTTCAAGCAGTTGAAAAAATTAAATTCTCAAGTTCACGTGCGTTGGGATAATTACCAGAGCCAAACAACCAATTTTTCGCCTATTCACAAAAAGCGGACCTAAAAATCATAGATCATCGTAAATTTTTTGATCGATTAGTAATGTGTAAGGGCTATAATTTTAGTTAGAAATGAGTTATGGTTTGGGAGTCAACACTCTGTTAAGAATGCCTCACCCCCCTCTTCCGAAGATTACAAAACCTAATATATACAAAACTAAAAGAGTTTACAATCCTTGAAAATCATTGATACTTTTTGGAATTATTGCCCTCAGCATTTGTGCATTTCCATTTTGGATGCTGAATTTTTTTTTTAAATCCTAACATGCGTTTTTACTCTCCCCTTTTTTACGTAATAAAAAAGATAAGGCAAATAGATCACAACGAAATGAAAATTTTAGAATTTATGTATGCAAAAACTTGAAAACAATAATAAATTTAAGTGAAAAAAATTATTTCACACACTAAAAATGAACAACAAAGCTTTGTTATCCATGTTTGGGCAATTCCACTATTACAACACCTAATAGCTTGGTTGAATTTTATAAGAAAGAGATTTTTAATTGATCCTTACATGTTTTAAATATGGATATGCATGCCTGAAACTTGTTGAAGATGCAAATGACCTAATGATCGAAAAATTTCAAGGAGTAGAAAAAATTAAATTCTCAAGTTAACATGCTGTGGGATATTTACCAGAGCCAAACAACCCAATTTTTGCCTTTTTACAAAAAGCGGACCTAACAATCGTACATCATCATAAATGTTTTGATCAATTAATGATGTGTAATGGCTATAATTTTTGTTAGAAATGACTGATGGTTTGGGAGTCAACACTCAGTTGAAAATGCCTCGGCCCCCCCTTTTCCGATGATTTCAAAACCTAATATATAAAAAACTAAAAGTGTTTACAAAGCTTAAAAATCTTAGATATTTTTTGTAATTATCTCTCTCAGAATTTGTGCATTTCCATTTTGGATGTTCAATTTTTTTCAAATCCAAATTTGAGTTTTCACTCTCCCATTTTTCACATAAACAAAAAGATAAGGCAAATAGATCACCACAAAATGAAAATTTCTCTCCCATTTTTCTCGTAAACAAAAAGATAAGGCAAATAGATCACAACAAAATGAATTTTTTTGAATTTATGTATGCTAAAATTTAAAACCATAATAAATTTAAGTGAAGAAAATTATTTCACGCACTAAAAATGAACACCAAAATTTTTTTTATCCATGTTTGGGAAATTTCACTATTAAAACCCCTAATAGTTTGGTGGAATTTTATAAGAAAGATATTTCTAATTGATCCTAACATGTTTTAAATATGGATATGCATGCCAGAAACATGTTGAAGATGCAAATGACCTAATGATCCAAAAATTTCAAGTAGTAGAAAAAATTAAATTCTCAAGTTAACGTGCAATGGGATATTTACCGAAGCTTAACAACCTAGATTTTGCCTATTTAAAAAAAGCAGACATAACAATCATAGATCATTGTAAAGGTTTTGATCAATTAATAATGTGTTACGGCTATAATTTTTGTTAGAAATGACTTATGGTTTGGGAGTCAACACTTTGTTAAAAATGCCTCACCTCACCTTGTCTGATGATTGCAAAACCTAATATACTAAAAACTAAAATAGTTTACAATCCTTAAAAATCACAGATACTTTTTGGAATGATCACTCTCTGTATTTGTGCATTTCCATTTTGGATGTTCAATATTTTTTCTAATCCAAACATGAGTTTTCACTATACCATTTTTCTCGTAATAAAAAAGATAAGGCAAATAGATCACAACAAAATGAAAATTTTAGAATTTATGTATGCAAAAATTGAAAACTATAATAAATTTAAGTGAAGAAAAATATTTCACTTACTAAAAATGAACACCAAATTTTTGTTATCCATGTTGGGGAAATTCCACTTTTACAATCCCTAATAGCTTGGTAGAATTTTATAAGAAAGAGATTTCTAATTGAGCCTAACATGTTTTAAATATGGATATGCATGCCTCAAACATGTTGAAGATGCAAATGACCTAATGATCCAAAAATTTCAAGGAGTAGAAAAAACTAAATTCTCAAGTTAACGTGCGATGGGATATTTACGACAGCGAAACAACCCAATTTTTGCCTTTTTACAAAAAGCGGACCTAACAGTCATACATCACCGTAAATTTTTTGATCGATTAATGATGTGTAACGGCCATAATTTTTGTAAGAAATGACTGATAGTTTGGGAGTCAAAACACAGTAAAAAAAGCCTCACCCCATGTTTTCTGAAGATTGCAAAACCTAATATATAAAAAAACTAAAAGTGTTTACAATCCTTAAAAATCTCAGATACTTTTTGTAATTATCTCTCTCAGCATTTGTGCATTTCCATTTTGGATGTTCAATTTTTTTTCAAATCCAAACATGACTTTTCACTCTCCCATTTTTCTTGTAAACAAAAAGATAAGGCAAATAGATCATAAAAAAATGAAAATTATAGAGTTTATGTATGTAAAAAGGTTAAAACTATAATAAATGTAAGTGAAGAAAATTATTTCACGCACTAAAAATGAATAGCAAAGTTTTGTTATCCATGTTTGGGAAATTCCACTGCCACAACCCCTAATAGCTTGGTGGAATTTTATAAGAAAGAGATTTCTAATTGATCCTAACATGTTTATGCATGACTGAAACATGTCGAAGATGCAAATGTCCTAATGATCCAAAAATTTCAAGGAGAAGAAAAAATTATATTCTCAAGTTAACGTGTGGACAGATATTTACCAGAACAAAACAACCCATATTTTGCCTCTTCACAAAAATCGGACCTAACAATCATAGATCATCGTAAATGTTTGGATCAATTTAGTTGTGTAACAGCTATAATTTTTGTTAGAAATGACTTTTGGCTTGGGAGACAACACTCCGTTGAAAATACCTTGCCCCCCTTTTCCGAAGATTACAAAACCTAATATATAAAAAATTAAAAGAGTTTACAATCCATAGAAGTCACTGATAGTTTTTAGAATTATCTCTCTCAACATTTTCACATTTCGATTTTGGATCTTCAATTTTTTTTTTAAATCCAAACATGAGTTTTTACTCTCCCATTTTTCTCATAAACAAAAAGATAAGGGAAATAGATCACAACAAAATGACAATTTAAGAGATTGAGTATGAAAAAAATTGAAAACTATAATAAATGTAAGTGAAAAAAATTATTTCATGCATTAAAAATGAACACCAAAGTTTAGTTCTCCATGTTTGGGAAATTCCACTAGTACAACCCCTAATTGATTGGTAGAATTTTATAAGAAAGAGATTTCTAATTGATCCTAACAAAATTTAAATATGGATATACATGCTTGAAACATTTGGAAGATGCAAATGACCTAATGATCCAAAAATTTCAAGTAGAAAAAATTAAATTCTCAAGTTAACGTGCATTGGGGTATTTACCAAAGCCTAAGTACGCAGTTTTTGCCTATTTACGAAAAGCGGACCTAACAATCATAGATCATCATAAATGTTTTGATCGATTAATAATGTGTAATGGCTATAATTTTAGTTAGAAATGACTTCTTGTTTGGGAGTCAATACTCTGTTAAAAATACCTCGCCCCCCTTTTTCGAGGATTACAAAACCTAATATATTAGAAACTAAAAGAGTTTACAATCCTTAAAAATCACAGATGCTTTTTGGAATTATCACTCTCTGCATTTGTGCATTTCTATTTTGGATGTTCAATTTTTTTTTAATCCAAACATGAGTTTTCACTATACCATTTTTCTCGTAATAAAAAATATAAGGCAAGTAGATCACAACAAAATGAAAATTTTAGAATTTATGCATGTAAAAATTGAAAACTATAATAAATTTAAGTGAAGAAAATTATTTCACATACTAAAAATGAACACCAAAGTTTTGTTATCCATGTTTGGGAAATTCCACTTTTACGATCCCTAATAGCTTCGTTGAAGTTTATAAAAAAGAGATTTCTAATTGATCCTAACATGTTTTAAATATGGATATGCATGCTTGAAACATGTTGAAGATGCAAATGACCTAATGATCCAAAAATTTCAAGGAGTAGAAAAAACTAAATTCTAAAGTTAACGTGCGGTGTGATATTTACGATAGCGAAACAACCCAATTTTTGCCTTTTTACAAAAAGCGGACCTAACAATCATACATCATCGTAAATGTTTAATCGATTAATGATGTGTAACTGCCATAAGAAATGATTGATGGTTTGGGAGTCAACACTCAGTTAAAAAAACCTCACCCAATGTTTTCCGAAGATTGCAAAACCTAATATATAAAAAAACTAAAAGTGTTTACAATCCTTAAAAATCTCAGATACTTTTTTTAATTATCTCTCTCAGCATTTGTACATTTCCATTTTGGACATTCAATTTTTTTTCAAATCAAAACATGACTTTTCACTCTCCCATTTTTCTTGTTAACAAAAACATAAGGCAAATAGATCACACCAAAATAAAAATTATAGAGTTTATGTCTGTAAAATGGTTAAAACTATACTAAATTTAAGTGAAGAAAACTATTTCACTCACTAAAAATGAACACCAAAGTTTTGTTATCCATGTTTGCGAAATTCCACTATTACAACTCCTAATAGCTTGGTGGAATTTAAAAAAAAGATTTTTAATTGATCCTAACATGTTTTAAATATGGATAATCATGCCTGAAACATGTTGAAGATGCAAATGACCTAATGATCCAAAATTTTCAAGGAGTAGAAAAAATTAAATTCTCAAGTTAACGTGCCTTGGGATATTTACAAGAGCATAACAACCCAGTTTTTGCCTAATTATGAAAAGCGGACCTAACAATCATGGATCATCGTAAATGTTTTGGTTGATTAATAATGTGTAACGACTATAATTTCTTTTAGAAAACACTAATGGTTTGGGAGTCAACACCGTGTTAAAAATGCTCCCCCCCCCTGTATTCGGATGATTGCAAAACCTAATATATTAAAAACTAAAAGAAATTAAAATCACAAACACTTTTTTAAACTTTCACTCTCAGCATTTGTTCATTTATATTTTGGATGTTAAATGATTTTTCAAATCCAAACAGGATTTTTCACTATCCCATTTTTCTCCTAAGTAAAAGATACGGCAAATAGAGCACTACAAATTGAAAATATTAGAATATATGTATGAAAAAAATTGAAAACTATAATAAATTTAAGTGAAGAAAATTATTTCACTCACTAAAAAAGAACACCAAAGTTTTGGTATCCATGTTTGCGAAATTCCACTATTACAACCCCTTATAGCTTGGTGCAATTTTATAAGAAAGAGATTTCTAATTGATCCTAACATGTTTTAAATATGGATAAGCATGCCTGAAACATGTTGATGATGCAAATAACCTAATGGTCCAAAATTTTGAAGGAGTTGAAAAAATTAAATTCTCAAGTTAACATGCGGTGGGATATTTACCAGAGCCAAACAACCTTCTTTTTGCCTATTCACAAAAAGCGGACCTAACAATCAAACATCATATCGTAAATGTTTTGATCAATTAAATTGTGTAACGGCTATAATTTTTGTTAGAAATGACTTTGTGTTTAGGACACATCACTCTGTAGAAAATGCCTCGTCCCCCTTTTCTGAAGCTGGCAAAACCTAATATATAAAAAACTAAAAGAGTTTACAATCCATAAAAATCACTGATACTTTTTGGAATTATCTCTCTCTGCATTTGTGCATTTCCATTTTGGATGTTCAATTTTCTTTTTAAAATCCAAACATGAGTTTTTACTCTCCCTTTATTCTCGTAAACAAATAGATAAGGCAAATAGATCACAAAAAAAAAAAATTTTGGAGTTCATGTATGCAAAAAATTGAAAACTATTATAAATGTATGTGAAGAAAATTATTTCACGCACTAAAAATGAACACCAAAGTTTTGTTATCCATGTTTGGGAAATTCCACTAGTACAACCCTAATAGCTTGGTGGAGTTTTATAAGAAAGAGATTCCTAATTGATCCTAACTAGTTTTAAATATGGATATGCATGCTTGAAACATGTTGAAGATGCAAATGACCTAATGATCCAAAAATTTCGAGTAGAAAAAATTAAATTTTCAAGTTAACGAGCCTTGGGATATTTACAAGAGCCTAACAACCCAGTTTTTGCCTATTTAAAAAAAGCGGACCTAACAATCATGGATCATTATAAATATTTTGATCGATTAATACTGTTTAACGGCTATAATTTTTGTTAGAAATGACTAATGGTTTGGGAGTCAACACTCTGTTAAAAATGCCTTGCCCCCGTTGTCTGATGATTGCAAAACCTAACATATAAAAAACAAAAAGAGTTTACAACCCTTAAAAATCACAGATACTATTTCGAATTATTTCTCTCAGCATTTGTGCATTTCCATTTTGGATGTTTCAATTTTTTTTCAAATCTAAGCTTGAGTTTTCACTCTCCCATTTTTCTTGTAAACAAAAACATAAGACAAATAGATCACAAAAAAATGTAAATTTTAGAGTTTATGTATGCAAAAAATTAAAAACTATGATAAATGTAAGTGAAGAAAATTATTTCTCGCATTAAAAATGAACACCAAAGTTTCTTTATCATAGTTTGGGAAATTCCACTAGCACAACCCCTAATAGCTTGGTGGAATTTTATCACAAAGAGATTTCTAATTGATCCTAACATGTTTTAAATATGGATATGCATGTGTGAAACATGTTGAAAAATCATATGACATAATGATCCAAAAATTTCAAGGAGTTGAAAAAATTAAATTCTCAAGTTAATGGGCGGTGGGATATTTACCAGAACCAAACTACCCACTTTTTGCCTATTCACAAAAAGCGGACCTAACAATCATAGATCATCAAAAATGTTTTGATCGATTTAATTGTGTAACGGCTATAATTTTGGTTAGAAATGACTTTCTGTTTGGTAAACAACACTCAGTTAAAAATGCCTCCCCCCCCCCCCTTTTCTGATGATTGCAAAACCTTATATATAAAAAACTAAAAGAGTTTACAATCCTTAAAAATCACAGATACTTTTTGGAATTATCTCACTAAGCATTTCTGAATTTCCATTTTGGATGTTCAAGTTTTTTTACAATCCAAACTTGTGTTTTCACTCTTCCATTTTTCTCGTAAACAAAAAGATAAGGCAAATAGAACACAACAAAATGTAAATTTTAGAGTATATGTATTCAAAAAAATGAAAACTATAATGAATGTAAGTGAAGCAAATTTTTTCTCGCACTAAAAATCACAAATACATTTTGGAATTATCTCTCTAAGCATTTCTGAATTTCCATTTTTGAGGTTCAATTTTTTTTTTACAATCCAAACTTGAGTTTTCACTCTCCCATTTTTCTCGTAAACAAAAAGATAAGGCAAATAGATCACAACGATATGAAAATTTTAGAATTTATGTATGTAGAAAATAAAAAACTATAATAAATGTAAATGAAGAAAATTATTTCACGCACTAAAAATGAACACTAAAGTTTTGTTATCTATGTTTGGGAAATTCCACTTGTACAACCCCTAATAGCTTGATGAATTTTATAAGAAAGAGATTACTAATTGCTCCTAACATGTTATAAATATGGATAGGCATGCCTGAAACATGTTGTAGATGCAAATGACCTAATGATCCAATAATTTCAAGGAGAAGAAAAAATTAAATTCTCAAGTTAACGTGCGGTGGGATATTTACAAGAGCCCAACAACCCACTGACAAAAAATACATAGATCATTGTAAATGTTTTGATCAATTAAATAGTGTAACGGCTATAATTTTTGTTTGAAATGACTTTTGGTTTGGGAGACTACACTCAGTTAAACATACCTCACCCCCCCTTTCCGATGAATGCAAAACTTAATTTAAAAAACTAAAAGAGTTTACTATCCGTAAAAATCACAGATTCTTTTTGGAGTTATCTTGCACAGCATTAGAGCATTTCCATTTTGGATGTTCAATTTTTTTTCAAATCCGAACTTGAGTTTTCACTTTCCCATTTTTCTCGTAAACAAAATGAAAAGGCAAATAGATCACAACCAAATGAAAATTTTAGATTTTAAGTATGTAAAACATTGAAAACTATAATAAATGTAAGTGAAGAAAAATATTTCAAGCACAAAAAATGAACACCAAAGTTTTGTTATCCATGTTTGTGAAATTCCACTCGTACAACCCCTAATAGTTTTATGGAATTTTATAAGAAACATATTTCTAATTGAACCTAACATGTTTTAAATATGGATATGCTTGTGTGAAACATGTTGAAGATGCAAATGACTTAATGATTCAAAATTTTTGAGTAAAAAAAATTAAGTTCTCAAGTTAAGGTGCGGTGGGATATTTACCAGAGCCAAACAACACACTTTTTGCCAATATACAAAAATCGGACCTAACATCATAGATCATCGTAAATGTTTTGATCGATTAATGATGTGTAACGGCTATAATTTTTGTTAGAAATGACTTATGGTTTGGGAGTCAACACTCAGTTGAAAAAGCCTCGCCCCCCCTTTTCTGATGATTGGAAAACCTAATATATAAAAAATTAAAAGAGTTTACAATCCTTAAAAATCACAGCTAATTTTTGGAATTATCCCTCTCAGCATTTGTGCATTTCCATTTTGGATGTTCTTTTTTCAAATTCAAACATGAGTTTTCACTTTCCCATTTTTCTCTTAAACAAAAAGATAAGGCAAATAGATCACAACAAATTGAAAATTTTAGAGTTTTTGTATTCAAAAAATAGAAAACTAGAATAAATGTAAGTGAAGAAAATTATTTCACGCACTAAAAATTAACACTTAAGTTTTGTTATCCATGTTTGGTAAATTCCAATAGTACAACCCCTAATAGCTTGGTTGGATTTTATAAGAAAGAGATTTCTAATAGATCCTAGCATGTTTAAAACTTGGATATGCATGCGTGAAACATGTTGAAGATGCAAATGACCTAATGATCCAAAAATTTCAATTAGTAGAAAAAATTAAATTCTCAAGTTAACGTGAGGTGGGATATTTACCAGAGCCAAACAACACATTTTTTGTGGATATACAAAAACTGCACCTAACAATTATAGATCATTGTAAATGTTTTGATCAATTAATGATGTGTAACGGCTAAAATTTTTGTTAGAAATGACTTATAGTTTGGGAGTGAACACTCAGTTGAAAATGCCTCACACCCCCCCCCCCCCCCCCCCCCCCCCCCCCCTGGCCTTTTTCGATGATTGCAAAACCTAATATATAAAAAAATTAAAGAATATAAAATCCTTAAAAATCACTGCTTATTTTTTGAATAATCTCTCTCAGCATTTGTGCCTTTCAATTTTGGATGTTCAATTTTTTTTCAAATTCAAATATGAGTTTTCACTATCCCATTTTTATCATAAACAAAAATATAAGGCAAATAGACCACAACAAAATTAAACTTTTAGAATTTATTTATGCAAAAAATTTAAAACTATTACAAATGTAAGTGCAGAAAATTAGTTCACGCACTAGAAATGAACACAGTTTTGTTATCTATGTTTGGGAAATTCCACTACTACTACCTGTAAGAGGTTGGTGGAATTTTATAAGAAAGAGATTTCTAATTGATCCTAACATGTTTTAAAAATGGATATGCATGCCTAAAACATGGTGAAGATGCAAATGACCTAATGATCCAAAAATTTGAAGGAATAGAAAAAATTAAATTCTCAAGTTAACGTGCGGTGGGAGATTTACCAAAGCCAAACAAACCACTTTTTGCCTATTCGGAAAAAGCGGACCAAACAATCATACATCATCGTAAATGTTTTGATCGATCAATGATGTGTAATGGCTATAATTGTTTTTAGAAATGATTGATGGTTTGGGAGTCAACACTTAGTTAAAAATGCCTCGCCCCCCTTTTTTTGATGATTGCAAAACCTAATATATTAAAAACTAAAAGAGTTTACAATCCATAAAAATCACTGATACTTTTTGAAATTATCTCTCTCATCATCTGTGCATTTCCATTTTGGATGTTCAATTTTTTTTAAAAATCCAAACATGAGTTTTTACTCTCCCAATTTTCTCGTAAAAAAAAAGATAAGGCAAATAGATCACAAAAAAATGAAAATTTTAGAGTTTAAGTATGCAAAAAATTGAAAACTATAATAAATGTAAGTGAAGAAATTTATTTCACACACAAAAAATGAACACCAAAGTTTTGTTATCCATGTTTGTGAAATTCCACTAGTACAACCCCTAATAGCTTGGTGGAATTTTATAAGAAAGAGATTTCTAATTGATCCTAACAAGTTTTAAATATGGATATGCATGCTTGAAACATGTTGAAGATGCAAATGACCTAATGATAAAAAAACTTCAAGGAGTAGAAAAAATTAAATTCTCAAGTTAACGTGTGTTGGGATATTTAGCAAGCCTAACAACCCAGTATTTTTCTTTTTACAAAAAGTGGACCTAACAATCATAGATCATCGTAAATTTTTTGATCGATTAATAATGTGTAATGGCTTTAATTTTTGTTAGAAATGACTGGTGGTTTGGGAGTCAACACTCTGTTAAAAATGCCTCGCCCTCCCTTTTCCGATGATTGACAAACCTAATAAATTGAAAACTAAAAGAGTTTACAATCCTTAACATGAGTTTTCACTATCCCATTTTTCTCATAAATAAAAAGATAAAGCAAATAGATCACAACAAAATGAAAATTTTAGAATTTATGTATGCAAAAAATTGAAAACTATAATTAAGTGAAGAAAATTATCTCACTCACTAAAAATGAACACCAAAGTTTTGTTATCCATGTTTGCGAAATTCCTCTATTACAACCCCTAATAGCTCGATGAAATTTTAAAAGAAAGAGATTTTTAATTGATCCTAACTTCTTTTAAATATGTATATGCATGTCTGAAACATGTTGAAGATGCAAATAACCAAATGATCAAAAAAATTCTAGTAGAAAAAATTAAATTCTCAAGTTAACGTGTGGTGGGATATTTACCAGAGCTAAACAACCTACTTTTTTCCTATTCACAAAAACCGGACCTAACAATCATAGATCATCGTAAATGTTTTGATCAATTAAATTATGTAACGGCTATAATTTTTGTTAGAAATGACTTTTGGTTTAGGACACAACACTTAGTCGAAAATGCCTCGTCCCCCCTTTTCCGAAGATTGCAAAACCTAATATATAAAAGACTAAAAGAATTTACAGTCCTTAAAAATCATAGATACTTTTTGGAATTATCTCTCTGAGAAATTCTGAATTTCCATTTTGGATGTTCAATTTTTTTTACAATTCGAACCTGTGTTTTCATTCTTCTATTTTTCTCGTAAACAAAAAAATAAGGCAAATAGAAAACAAAAAAATATAAATTTTAGAGTATATGTTTTCAAAAAATTGAAAAATATAACAAATGTAAGTGAAGAAAATTATATCACGCACTAAAAATGAACACCAAAGTTTTGTTATCCATGTTTGGGAAATTCCACTAGTACAACCCCTAACAGCTTGGTGGAATTTTATGAGAAAGATATTTCTAATTGATCCTAACATGTTTTCAATATGGATATGCATGCCTGAAACATGTTGAAGAAGCAAATGACCTAATTATCCAAAAATTTCAAAGGGTAGAAAAAATTAAATTCTCAAGTTAACGTGCTGTGGGATATTTACCAGAGCCAAACAACCCACTTTTTTCCTATATACATAAAGCTACCTAACAAACATAGCTCATCGTAAATGTTTTAGTCGATTCACTATGTATAATAGGCATAATGTTTGTTAGAAATGACTTATGGTTTGGGAGTCAACACTCAGTTAAAAATGCCTCGCCCCCCTGTTCCGATGATAGAAAAACCTAATATATAAAAAACTAAAAGAGTTTACAATGTTTAAAAATCTCAGATACTTTTTGAAATTATCTCTCACAGCATTTGTGCATTTCCATTTTGGATGTTCAATTTTTTTTTCAAATCCAAACTTGAGTTTTCACTCTCCCATTTTTCTCGTAAACAAAAAGAAAAGGCAAATAGATCAACGATAAGAAAATTTTAGAGTTTATATGTGCAAAAAATAAAAAACTATAATAAATGTAAATGAAGAAATTTATATCACGCACTAAAAATGAACACCAAAGTTTTGTTATCTATGTTTGGGAAATTCTACTTGTACAACCCCTAATAGCTTGGAGGAATTTTATAAGAAAGATATTACTAATTGCTCCTAACATGTTATTAATATGGATATGCATGCCTGAAACATGTTGAAGATGCAAAGGACCTAATGATCCAATAATTTCAAGGAGTAGAAAAAATTAAATTCTCAAGTTAACATGCGGTGGGATATTTACTAGAGCCAAACAACCCACTTTTTACCTATTTAAAAAAAGCAGACCAAACAATCATAGAACATTGTAATGTTTTTTATCGATTAAATAGTGTAACGGCTATAATTTTTGTTAGAAATGACTATTGGTTTGGGAGACAACAGTCAGTTAAAAATACCTCGCCCCCCTGATGTGATGATTGCAAAACTTAATTTATAATAAGCTAAAAGAGTTTTCAATCCTTAAAAATCAGAAATTTTTTTTTGAATTACCTCTCTCTGCATTAGTGCATTTCCATTTTGGATGTTCAATTTTTTTTCAAATCCGAACTTGAGTTTTCACTCTCCCATTTTTCTTGTAAACAAAATGATAAGGCAAAAAGATCACATCCAAATAAAAAATTTAGATTTTATGTATGTAAAACATTGAAAACTATAAAAATTATAAATTTTAGAGTATATGTTTTCAAAAAATTGAAAAATATAACAAATGTAAGTGAAGAAAATTATATCACGCACTAAAAATGAACACCAAAGTTTTGTTATCCATGTTTGTGAAATTCCACTAGTATAACCCCTAATAGCTTTGTGGAATTTTATAAGAAAGTGATTTCTAATTGATCCTAACATGTTTTAAATATGGATATGCCTGCGTGAAACACGTTGAAGATGCAAATGACATAATGATCCAAAAATTTCAAGGAGTAGAAAAAATTAAATTCTCAAATTAATGTGCGGTGGGATATTTACTAGAGCCAAACAACACACTTTTTGTCGATAAAGAAAAACCGCACCTAACAATCATAGATCATCCTAAATGTTTTGATCGATTAATGATTGTAACGGCTATAATTTTTGTTAGAAATGACTTATGGTTTGGGAATCAACACTCAGTTGAAAATGCCTCGCCCCCCCTTTTCAGATGATTGCAAAACCTAATATATAAAAAATTAAAAGAGTTTACAATCCTTAAAATCACAGCTAATTTTTGGAATTGTCTCTCTCAGCATTTGTGCATTTTCATTTTGGATGTTCAATTTTTTTTCAAATCCAAACTTGTGTTTTCACTTTCCCATTTTTCTCCTAAACAAAAAGATAAGGCAAATAGATCACAACAAAATGAAAATTTTAGAGTTTATGTATACAAAAAATAAAAAACAATAATAAATGGAAGTGAAGAAAATTTTTTCTCGCACTAAAAATGAACACCAAATTTTTGTTATCCATGTTTGGGAAATTCCACTAGTACAACCCCTAATAGCTTGGTGGAATTTTATAAGAAAGAGATTTATATTTGATCCTAACATGTTATAAAAATGGATATGAATGCCTGAAACATGTTGAAGATGCAAATGACCTAACTATCTAAAATTTTCAAGGAGAAGAAAAAATTAAATTCTCAAGTTAATGTTCTGTGGGATATTTACCAGAGCCAAACAACCAACATTTTGCCTATTCATAAAAAGCAGACCTAACAATCATAGATCATCGTAAATATTTTGATCAATTAAATTGTGTAACGGCTATAATTTTTGTTTGAAATGACTTTTGGTTTGGGAGACAACAGTCAGTTGAAAATGCCTCGCCCCCCCTTTTCCGAAGATTGCAAAACCTAATAAATAAAATTCACTGATACTTTTTGGAATTATCTGTCAAAGCATATGTACATTTCCATTTTGGATGTTCAATTTTTTTTTATATCCAAACATGAATTTTTACTCTCCCATTTTCTCGTAAACAAAAAGATAAGGCAAATAGATAAAAAAAAAAATTAGAGTTTATGTATGCAAAAAAATTTAAAACTATAATAAATTTAAGTGAAGAAAACTATTTCACGCACTAAAAATGAACACCAAAGTTTTGTTATCCATGTTAGGGAAATTCCACTAGTACAACCCCTTATAGCTTGGTGAAATTTTATAAGAAAGATATTTCTAATTGATGCTAACAAGTTTTAACTATGGATATGCATGCCTGAAACATGATGAAGATGCAAATCACCTAATGATCCAAATATTTCAAGGAGTAGAAAAACATAAATTCTCAAGTTAACTTGCGTTGGGATATTTACCGGAGCCTAACAACCCAGTTGTTGCCTATTTACAAAAAGCGGACCTAACAATCATAGATCATCGTAAATGTTTTAATTGATTAATATTGTGCAACGGCTATAATTTTTGTTAGAAAGGACTTAAGGTTTGGGAGTCAACACTCTATTAAAAATGCCTCGCCCCCCATTTTTCGATGATTGCAAAACCTAATATATTAAAAACTAAAAGAGTTTACAATCATTAAAAATCATAAATACTTTATTGAATTATCACTCTCAGCATTTGTGCATGTCCATTTTGGATGTTCAATTTTTTTTCAAATCCAAACATGAGTTTTAACTATCATATTTTTCTCGTAAACTAAGGCAAATAGATCACAAAAAAATGAAAATTTAAGAGTTTATGTATGCAAGAAATTGAAAAATATAATAAATGTAAGTGAAGAAATTTATTTCACCCACTAAAAATGAACACCAAAGTTTTGTTATCCATGTTTGGGAAATTCCACTAGTACAACCCCTAATAGCTTGGTGGAATTTTATAAGAAAGATATTTCTGATCGATCCTAACAAATTTTATATATGGATATGCATGCTTGAAAAATGTTGAAGATACAAATGACCTAATGATCCCAAAATTTCAAGGAGTAGAAAAAATTAAATTCTCAAGTTAATGTTCATTGGGATATTTACCAAGCCTAACAACCCACTTTTTGCCTTTTTACAAAAAACAGACCTAACAATCATAGAACATCGTAAATATTTTGATCGATTAATAATGTGTAATGGCTATAAGTTTTGTTAGAAATGACTTATGGTTTGGGAGTCAACACTTGGTTAAAAATGCCCCGCCCTCCCTTTTCCGATGTTAGAAAAACCTAATAAATTAAAAACTAAAAGAGTTTGCAATCCTTAAAAATCATAGATAGTTTTTGGAATTATCACTGTCACAATTTCTACTTTTCCATTTTGGCTGTTCAATTTTTTTTCAAATCCAAACATGAGTTTTCACTATCCCATTTTTCTAGTAAATAAAAAGAAAAAGCAAATAGATCACAACAAAATGAAAATTTTAAAATTTATGCATGCAAAAAATTGAAAACTATAATAAATTTAAGTGAAGAAAATTATTTCACTCACTAAAAACGAACACCAAAGTTTTGTTATCCATGTTTGCGAAATTCCACTATTACAACCCCTAATAGCTCAGTGGAATTTTAAAAGAAAGAGATTTTTAATTGATCCTAACTGGTTTTAAATATGGATATGCATGCCCGAAACATGTTGAAGATCCAAATAACCTAATGATACAAAAATTTTGAGTAGAAAAAATTAAATTCTCAAGTTAACGTGCGGTGGGATATTTACCAGAGCAAAATATCCTACTTTTTGCCTATTCACAAAATGCAAACCTAACAATCATAGATCATTGTAAATTTTTTGATCAATTAAATTTTGTAACGGCTATAATTTTTGTTAGAAATGACTTTTGGTTTAGGACACAACATTCAGTTGAAAATGCCTCGTCCCCCCTTTTCCGAAGATTGCAAAACCTAATATATAAAAAACTAAAAGAGTTTACAATCCATAAAAATCACTGATACTTTTGGAATTATCTCTCTCACAATTTGTGCATTTCCATTTTGGATGTTCAATTTTTTTTTTATAATCCAAACAAGAGTTTTTACTATCCCTTTTTTCTCGTAAACAAAAATATTAGGCAAATAGATCAAAACAAAATGAAAATTTTATAAGAAGAGATTTCTAATTGATCCTAACAATTTTAAGTATGGATATGCATGTTTGAAACATGTTGAAGATGCAAATGACCTAATGATCCAAAAAGTTCGAGTAGAAAAAATTAAATTCTGAAGTTAATGTGCGTTGGTATGTTTACTAGAGCCTAACAACCCAGTTTTTGCTTATTTACAAATACCGGACCTAACAATCATGGATCATCGTAAATGTTTTGATCGATTAATAATGTGTAACGGCTATAATTTTTGTTAGAAATGACTTATGGTTTGGGAGTCAACACTCTGTTAAAAATGCCTCGCGCCCCCCCCCTCCCCCCCCCCCCCCCCCCCCCCCCACCCTTTTCCAATGAAAGCAAAACATAATATTTTAAAAACTAAAAGAATTTAAAATCCTTAAAAATCACATATACTTTTAGGAATTATCACTCTCAACATTTTTTTATTTCCATTTTGGATGTTCAATTTTTTTTCAAATCCAAATATGAGTTTTCACTATCCCATTTTTCTGGTAAACAAAAATATAAGGCAAACAGATCACAACAAAATGAAAATTTTGGAAATTATGTATGCAAAAAATAGAAAACTATAATAAATTCAAGTGAAGAAAATTATTTCACGCACTAAAAATGAACACCAAAGTTTTGTTATCCATGTTTGGGAAATTCCACTCTTACAACCCCTAATAGCTTGGTGGAATTTTATAAGAATGAGATTTCTAATCGATCCTAACATGTTTTAAATATGGATATGCATGCCTGAAACATGTTCAAGATGCAAATGACCTTATGATCCAAAAATTTCAAGGAGTAGAAAAAATTAAATTCTCAAGTAAACGTGCGGTGGGATATTTTCCAGAGCAAAACAACCCACTTTTTGCTTATTCACAAAAAGCGGACCTAACAATCATAGATCATCGTAACTATTTTAATCAATTAAATTGTGTAACAGCAATAATTTTTGTTAGAAATGACTTTTGGTTTGGGAGACAACACTCAGTTGAAAATGCCTCGCCCCCCTTTTGTGAAGATTGCAAAACCTAAGATATAAAAAACTAAAAGAGTTAACATCCATAAAAATCACTGATACGTTTTGGAATTATCTCTCTTAGTATTTGTACATTTCCATTTTGGATGTTCAATTTTTTTTACAAATCCAAACATGAGTTTTTACTCTCCCATTTTTCTCATAAACAAAAAGATAAGGCAAATAGATCAGAACAAAATGAAAATTTTAGAGTTTATGTATGTAAAAAATTGAAAACAATAATAAATGTACGTAAAGAAAATTATTTCACGCACTAAAAATGAACACCAAAGTTTTGTTATCCATGTTTGGGAAATTCCAATAGTACAACCGCTAATAGTTTGGTGGAATTTTATAAGAAAGAGATTTCTAATTGATCCTAACAAGTTTTAAATATGGATATGCATGCCTGAAACATGTTGAAGATGCAAATGACCTAATGATCCAAAAATTTTGAGAAGAAAAAAATAAATTCTCAAGTTAACGTGCGTTGGGATATTTGCAAGAGCCTAACAACCCAAATTTTGCCTATTTACAAAAAGCGGACCTAACAATCATGGATAATCATAAATGTTTTGATCTATTAATAATGTGTAACAACTATAATTTTTTTTAGAAATGACTAATGGTTTGGGAATCAACAATCTGTTAAAAATGTCACGCCCCCCGTTTTCCGATGATTGCAAAACTTAATATATTAAAAACTAAAAGAGTTTACAATCCTTAAAATTATAGATACTTTTTAAAATTATCACTCTCAGCATTTGTTCATTTACATTTTGGATGTTCAATATTTTTTCAAATCCAAACATGAGTTTTCACTATCCCATTTTTCTCGTAACAAAAAGATAAGGCAAATAGATAACTACAAATTGAAAATTTTAGAATTTATGTATGCAAATAATTGAAAAATATAATAAATTTAAGTGAAGAAAATTATTTCACTCAATAAAAAAGAACACCAAAGTTTGGTATCCATGTTTGAGAAATTCCACTATTACAACCCCTAATAACTTGGTGGAATTTTATAAGAAAGAGATTTCTAATTGATCCTAAAATGTTTTAAATATGGATATGCTTGCCTGGAACATGTTGAAGATACAAATGACCTAATGATCTAAAAATTTCAAGAAAAATTAAATTGTCAAGTTAATGTGCAGTTGGATATTTACCAGAGTCAAACAACCCACTTTTTGCCTATTCAGCAAAAGCGGACCTAACAATCATAGATCATTGTAAAAGTTTTTATCGATTAAATTGTGTAACGTCCATAATTTTTGTTAGAAATGAGTTTTGGTGTGGGAGACAACACTCAGTTAAAAATGCCTCGCCCCCCCCCCCCCCCCCCCCCTTTTTCGATGATTAAACCTAATATATAAAAAATTAAAAGAGTTTACAACCCTTTAAAATCACAGATACTATTTTTAATTATCTCTATCAGCATTTGTACATTTCCATTTTGGATGTTGAATTTTTTTTTACGATCCAAACTTAAGACTCTCTCGAGCTCTCCTCGGGTTTTTTCTCGGTTACTGGACGGCGGTGGACGGTGGTGGCATGGCGACAGACAGTGGTGCGGCGAACGACGGTGGAAAACTCCTCTCAGGTCTTCCCCTGTTTTCGGTGCTCTGTTTTGGTCGACACCCTCTCTTTTCTCTTCACGCTCTCCTCTCTTCTTCCTCTTTTAATTCGATTTTCCTTTGTTTTAAAACGATTTTCCCTAAAAATCACCTCCATTTCACTAAGGGCATTTTGGTAAATATCTCCTTCTCCACCAAAATTCTCCTGAAATTCCATAATTGGATCCATAAAAAGCATTTCAGGAAGAAATAAACCTTAAAAACAATGAAATATAATTCAGGAGAGAAAAATATGCAATATAGACAGTGATTAATGCCAAATTCAATAAATACACATTTCATTTGAAAACTGATAAATAACCACCTATAACACAATTATAAAGGTTATTCTATTATAATTAACCTAGTTCTCATGTAAGCTTATGGCATCTATCACCTATTAAAAAAAAGTGGACCTAAAAATCATAGATCATTGTAAATGTTTTGATCGATTTAATTGTATAACAGCTATAATTTTGGTTAGAAATGACTTTTGGTTTGGGAGACAACACTCAATTAAAAATGCCACGCACCCCCCCCCCCCCCCCTTTTCCGATGATTGCCAAATCTAATATATAAAAAATTAAAAGAGTTTACAATGCATTAAAATCACAGATACTTTTTTGAATTATCTCTCTCAGCATTTGTGCATTTCCAAATTGGATGTTCAAATTTTTTTAAAATCCAAACTTGAGTTTTCACTCTCCCATTTTTCTCGTAAACAAAAAGATAAGGCAAATAGATCACAACAAAATGAAAATTTTAGAGTTTATGTATGGCAAAAATTTAAAACTATAATAAATGTAAGTGAAGAAAATTATTTCACGCACTAAAAATGAACACCAAAGTTTTGTTTGCCATGTTTGGGAAATTCCACTATTACAACCCCTTCTAGCTTGGTGGAATTTTATAAGAAAGAGATTTATAATTGATCCTAACATGTTTTAAATATGGATATGCATGCCTGAAACATGTTGAAGATGCAAATGACCTAATGATCTTGCAATTTGAAGGAGTAGAAAAAATTAAATTCTCAAGTTAACGTGCTGTGGGATAACAAGGCCAATCAACCCATTTTTTGCCTGTTCTCAAAAAGCGGAACTAAGAATCATAGATCATCGTAAATGTTTTGATAGATTTAATTGTGTAACGGCTATAATTTTGGTTAAAAATGACTGATGGTATGGGAAACAACACTCAATTAAAAATGCCCCCCCCCCTTTTTCGAAGATTGTAAAACCTAATATATAAAAAAATAAAAGAGTTTACACTCCTTGAAAATCACAAATACTTTTTGGAATTTTCTCTCTAAGCTTTTATAAATTTCCATTTTGGATGTTCAATTCTTTTTACAATCCAAACTTGTGTTTTCACTCTTCCGTTTTTCTCGTAAACAAAGAGATAAGGCAAATAGAACACAAACAAAATGTAAATTTTAGAGTATATGTATACAAAAAATTGAAAACTATAACATATGTAAGTGAAGAAAATTATATCACGCACTAAAAATGAACACCAAAGTTTTGTTATCTATCTTTCGAAAATTCCTCTAGTACAACCCCTAATAGCTTGGTGGAATTTTTAAGAAAGAGATTTCTAATTGATCCTAACATGTTTTAAATATGGATATTCATGCCTGAAACATGTTGAAGATTCAAATGACCTAATGATCCAAAAATTTCAAAGAGTAGAAAAAATTAAATTCTCAAGTTAATGTGCTGTGGGATATTTGCCAGAGCCAAACAACCCACTTTTTGCCTATATACAAAAAGCGACCTAACAAACATAGCTCATCGTAAATGTTTTGATCGATTAACTATGTGTAACAACTATAAGTTTTGCTAGAGATGACTTATGGTTTGAGAGTCAACACTTAGTTAAAAATGCCTCCCCCCCCCCCCCCCCCCCCCCCCCCCCCCCCCTGTTCCGATGATAGCAAAACCTAATATATAAAAAACTAAAATAGTTTACAATGCTTAAAAATCATAGATATTTTTTGAAATTATCTCTCACAGCATTTATGCATTTCCATTTTGAATGTTCAATTTGTTTTCAAATCCAAACATGAGTTTTGACTCCCACATTATTCTCGTAAACAAAAAGACAAGGCAAATAGATCACAACAATATGAAAATTTTAGAGTTTATGTATGCAAAAAATAAAAAAACTATAATAAATTTAAATGAAAAAAATTATTTCATGCACCTAAAATGAACACCAAAGTTTTGTTATCCAAGTTTTGGAAATTCCACTAGTACAACCCTTAATAGGTTGGATGAATTTTATAAGAAAGATATTACTAATTGCTCCTAACATGTTATAAATATGGATATGCATGCCTAAAACATGTTGAAGATGCAAATGACCTAATACTCCAATAATTTCAAGGAGAAAGAAAAAATTAAATTCTCAAGTAAACGTGCGAAGGGATACTTACCAGAGCCAAACAACCCACTTTTTGTCTATTTAAAAAAAGTGGACCAAACAATCATACATCATTGTAAATGTTTTGATCGATTAAATAGTGTAACAACTATAATTTTTGTTAGAAATGACTTTTGGTTTGGGAGTCAATACTCAGTTAAAAATGCCTCTTCCCCCTGTTCCTGTGACAGTAAAACCAAATATATAAAAAACTAAAAGAGTATACAATCCTTAAAAATCACATATATTTTTTGGAATTATCTCTCTCAGCATTTGTGCATTTCCAATTTGGATGTTCAATTTTTTTTTCAAATCCAAACTTGAGTTTTCACTCTCCCATTTTTCTCGTAAACAAAATGATAAGGAAAATAGATCACAACAAAGTGAAAATTTTAGAGTTTATGTATGCAAAAAATTACAAACTATAATAAATGTAAGTGAAGAAAATTATTTCACGCACTAAAAATGAACACCAAAGTTTTGTTACACATGTTTGGAAAATTCCACTATTACGACCCCTAATAGCTTGGTGAAATTTTATAAGAAAGAAATATCTAATTTATCCTAACATGTTTGAAATATGGATATGCATGCCTGAAACATGGTGAAGATGTAAATGACCTAATGATCCAAAAATTTGGAGCAGAAATAATTAAATTGTCAAGTTAACGTGCAGTGGGATATTTACCAAAGCCAAAGAACCCGGTTTTTGCCTATTTACAAAAAGCGGACCTAACAATCATAGATCATCAAAAATGTTTTGATCGATTAATGATGTGTAACTACTATAATTTTTGTTAGAATTGACATAAGGTTTGGGAGTCAACACTTGGTTAAAAATGCTTTGCCCCTCCTTTTTCGATGATTGCAAACCCTAATATATAAAAACTAAAAGAGTTTACAATCCTTAAAAATCACAGGTAATTTTTATTATTATCTCTCTCTGCATTTGTGCATTACCATTTTGGATCTTCAATTTTTTTTCAAATCTAAACTTGAGTTTTCACTCTCCCATTTTTCTCGTAAACAAAAACATAAGGCAAATAGATCGCAAAAAAATGAATATTTTAAAATTTATGTATGCTAAAAATTTATAACTATATGAAATGTAAGTGCAGAAAATTATTTCACGCACTAAAAATGAACACCAAAGTTTTGTTATCCATGTTTGGCAAATTCCACTATTACAACCCCTAATAGCTTGGTGGAATTTTATAACAAAAGAGATTTCCAATTGATCCTAACATGATTTAAATATGGATATGCATGCCTAAAACATGTTGATGATGCAAACGACCTAATGATCCAAAAATTTCAAGGAGTAGAAAAAATTTAGTTCTCAAGTTAACGTACGGTGGGATATTTACCATACCCAAGCAACCCATTTTTGCCTATGCACAAAAAGCAAACCTAACAATCATAGATCATCGTAAATTTTTTGATCGATTAAATTGTTGAATGGCTATAACTTTTTTTAGAAATGAGTTATGGTTTGGGAGACAATACTCAGTTGAAAATGCCTCCCCCCCTTTTCCGATGATTGCAAAACCTAATATATAAAAAACTAAAAGTGTTTACAATCCTTAAAAATCACAGATACTTTTTCGAATTATCACTCTCAGCATTTGTGCATTTCCATTTTGGAAGTTTAATTTTTTTTAAAATCCAAACTTGAGTTTTCAATCTCCCATTTTCTTGTGAACAAAAAGATACGGCAACTAGGTCACAACAAAATGAAAATTTTAGAGTTTATGTATGCATAAAATTGAAAACTATAATAAATGTAAGTGAAGAAAATTACTTCAAGCACTAAAAATGAACACCAAAGTTTTGTTATCCATGTTTGGGAAACTTCACTATTGCAACCCCTTATAACTTGGTGGAATTTTATAAGAAAAAGATTTCTAATTGATCCTAACATGCTTTAAATATGGATACGCATGACTCAAACATATTGAATATGCAAATCACCTAATGATCCAAAAATTTCAAAGAGTAGAAAATATTAAATACTCAATTTAACGTGCGGTGGGATAGTTACTAGAGCCAAACAACTTACTTTTTGCCTATTTACAAAAAGCGGACTTAAAAAACATAGATCATCATAAACGTTTTGATCAATTAAATATGTGTAAAGGCTTTAATTTTGTTATAAATGACTTATGGTTTGGGAGTCAACACTCAGATAAAAATTTCTCGTCCCCCTCCTATTCCGATGATAGCAAAACCTAATATATAAAAAACTAAAAGAGTATACAATCCTTAAAAATCACAGATACTTTTTGAAATTATCTCTCTCAGCATTTGTGCATTTCCATTTTGGATTTTCAATTTTTTTAAAATCCAAACTTGAGTTTTTACTCTTCCACATTTCTCATAAACAAAAAGATAAGGCAAACAGATCACAAAAAAATGAAAATTTTAGAGTTTATGTATGCAAAAAATTGAAAACTATAATAAATGTAAATGAAGAAAATTATTTCACACACTAAAAATTAACACCAAAGTTTTGTTATCCATGTTTGGAAAATTCCACTATTACAACCCCTAATAGCTTGGTGGAATTTTATAAGAAAGAGATATCTAATTGATCCTAACATGTTTCAAATATGGATATGCATGCCTGAAACATGGTGAAAATGCAAATGACCTAATGATCCAAAAATTTGAAGGAGTAGAAAAAATTAAATTGTCAAGTTAATGTGCAGTGGGATATTTACCAGACCCAAACAACCCAGTTTTTGACTAATTAAAAGAAGTGGACCTAACAATCATAAATCATCATAAATGTTTTCATCAATTAATAATGTGTAACGACTACAGTTTTTGTTAAAAATGACTTATGGTTTGGGAGTCAACACTTGGTTAAAAATGACTCGCCCCCCCTTTTCCGATGAATTCAAACCCAAATATATAAAAACTAAAATAGTTTACAATCCTTAAAAATCACAGATACTTTTTGTAATTATCTCTCTCAGCATTTGTGCATAACCATTTTGGCTGTTCAATTTTTTTTCAAATCCAAACTTGAGTTTTCATTCTCCCATTTTTCTCGTAAACAAAAAGATAAGGCAAGTAGATCACAACAAAATGAATATTTTAGAATTTATGTATGCAAAAAATTTAAAACTATAAGAAATGTAAGTGAAGAAAATTATTTCACGCACTAAAAATGAACATCAAAGTTTTGTTATCCATGTTTGGGAAATTCCACTATTACAACCCCTTATAGCTTGGTGGAATTTTGTAAGAAACATATTTCTAATTGATCCTAACATGTTTTAAATATGGATATACATGCGTGAAACATGTTGAAGAAGCAAATGACCTAATGATCATAAACTTTTAAGGAGTAGAAAATATTAAATTCTCAAGTTAACATGCGGTGGGATATTTAAAAGAGCCAAACAACCCCACTTTTTTCCTATTCAGAAAAAGCGGACCTAACAATCATAGGTCAACCTAAATGTTTTGATCGATTAAATTTTGTAACGACTATAATTTTTGTTAGAAATGACTTTTTGTTTGGGAGACAACACTCAATTGAAAATGCCTCACCCCCCTCTTCCGATGATTGCAAAATCTAATATATAAAAAACTAAAAGAGTTTACAACCCTTAAAAATCACAGATACTTTTTTGAATTATCTCTCTCTGCATTTGTGCATTTCCATTTTGGATGTTCAATTTTTTTTCAAATCCAAACTTGAGTTTTCACTCTCCCATTTTTTCTCGTCTACAAAAAGATAAGACAAAGAGATCACAACAAAATGAAAATTTTAAAGTTTATGTACGCAAAAATTTGAAAACTATAACAAATGTAAGTGAAGAAAATAATTTGACGCACTAAAAATGAACACCAAAGTTTTGTTATCCATGTTTGGGATATTCCACTATTACAACCCCTAATAGCTTGATGAAATTTTCTAATTGATGCTAACATATTTTAATTATGGATATGCATGCCTGAAACACGTTGAAGATGCAAATAACCTAAAGATCCAAAACGTTCAAGTAGAAGAAAAACTTAAATTCTCAAGTTAACAGGCGATGGGATATTTACCAGAGCCAAACAACCCACTTTTTGCTTATACACAAAAAGCGAACCTTACAATCATAGATCATCATAAATGTTTTGTTCGATTAAATTGTGTAACGGCAATAATTTTGGTTAGAAATGACTTATGGTTTGGGAGACAACACTTGGTTGAAAATGCCTCACCACCCCTTTTACGATGATTGCAAAACCTAATATATAAAAAACTAAAAGTGTTTATAATCCTTAAAAATCCCAGATACTTTTTTGAATTATCTCTCTCAGCATTTGTGCATTTCCATTTTGGATGTTTAATTTGTTTTAAAATCCAAACTTGAGTTTTCACTCTCCCATTTTTCTCATAAACAAAAAGATTAGGCTAATAGATCACAACAAAATAAAAATTTTAGGGTTTATGTATGCAAAAAATTGAAAACTATAATAAATGTAAGTGAAGAAAATTTCTTCACGTACTCAAAATGAACACCAAAGGTTTGTTATCCATATTTGGGAAATTCCACTATTACAACCCCTAATACCTTGGTGGAATTTTATAAAAAAGAGATTTCTAATTGATCCTAACTTGTTTTAAATATACATGCAAATGACCTAATGATCCAAAATTTTCAAAGAGTACAAAAAATTATATTCTCAAGTTAACGTACGGTTGGATATTTACCAGTGGCAAACAACCCACTTTTTTCCTATATACAAAAAGTGGACTTAACAAACATAGATCATCGTAAATGTTTTGATCGATTAATTATGTGTAAAGGCTATAATTTTTATTAGAAATGACTTATTGTTTGGGAGCCAACACTCTGTTAAAAATGCCTCGCCCCCTTGTTCCGGTGATAGCAAAACCTAATATATAAGAAACTAAAAGAGTATTCAATCCATAAAAATCATAGATACTTTTTGGAATTATCTCTCGTAGCATTTATGAATTTCCATTTTGGAAGTTCAATTTTTTTTCAAATCCAAACTTGAGTTTTCACTCTCCCATTTTTCTCATAAAAAAAAAAGATAAGGCAAATAGATCACAACGATATGAAAATTTTAGAGTTTATGTATGCAAAAAATTAAAAAATATAATAAATGTAAGTGAAAAAATTTATTTCATGCACTAAAAATGAACGCAAAAGTTTTTTTTCCATGTTTGGGAAATTCCACTAGTACAACCCCTAATAGCAGTTTTGTTATCCATGTTTGGGAAATTCCACTAGTATAACCCCTAATAGCTTGAAGGAATTTTATAAGAAAGAGATTTCTAATTGCTCCTAACATGTTTTAAATATGGATATGCATGCTTGACACATGTTGAAGATGCCAATGACCTAATGATCCAAAAATTTCAAGGAGTAGAAAAAATTAAATTCCCAAGTTAACGTGTGGTGGGATATTTACCCGAGCCAAACAACCCACTTTTTGCCTATTTACAAAAAGTGAACCTAACAATCATAGATCATTGTCAATGTTTTGATCAATTAAATTGTGTAACAGTTATAATTTTTGTTAGAAGTAACTTTTGGTTTGGGAGACAACACTCAGTTAAAAATGCCTCGTCCCCCTTTTTTGATGATTGCAAAACCTAATATATAAAAAACTAAAAGAGTTTACAATCCTAAAAAATCGCAGATACTTTTTGGAATTATCTCTCTCAGCATTTGTGCATTTCATTATGGATGTTCAATTTTTTTTCAATTCCAAAGATGAGTTTTCACTATCCCATTTTTCTCATAAACAAAAAGATAAAGCAAATAGATCACAACAAAATAAAGTTTTTAGAATTTATGTATGCCAAAAATTGAAAACTATAATAAATGTAAGTGAAAAAAATTATTTCACGTACTAAAAATGAACCCCAAAATTTTGTTGTCCATGTTTGGGAAATTCCACTATTAGAACCCCTAATAGCTTGCAGGAATTTTATAAGAAAGATATTTCTAATTGATCCTGACAAGTTTTAAATATGGATATGCATGCCTGAAACATGGTTAAGATGCAAATGACCTAATGATAAAAAAATTTGAAGGAGGATAAAAAATTAAGTTCTCAAGTTATGGTGAGGTGGGATATTTACCACAGCCAAACAACCCAGTTTGGGCCTATTTACAAAAAAGTGGACCTACTAATCATTGATTATCGTAAATATTTTGATTGATTAATGATGTGTAATGGCTATAAGTTTTGTTAGAAATGACTTATGGTTTGGGAGTCAACACTTAGTTAAAAATGCCTCGCCCCTCCTCTTCTTATGATTGCAAAACCAAATATATAATAAACTAAAAGAGTTTACAATCCTTAAAAATCACAGATACTTGTTCTAATTATCTCTCTCAACATTTGTGCATTTCCATTTTGGAAGTTCAATTTTTTTTCAATCCAAACTTGAGTTTTCACTTTCCATTTTTCTCATAAACAAAAAGATAAGACAAATAGATAACAACAAAATGAAAATTTTAGAGTTTATGTATGCAAAAAATTGAAAACTATAATAAATGTAAGTGAAGTAATTATGTCACGCACTAAAAATGAATGCCAAAGTTTTGTTATCCATTTTTGGGAAATTCCCCTAGTACTACCCCTAATAGCTTGGTGGAATTTTATAAGAAAGAGTTTTCTAATCGATCCTAACATATTTGAAATATGGATATGCATGAGTGAAACATGTTGAAGATGCAAATGACCTAGTGATCCAAAAATTTCGAGTAGAAAAAACTAATTTCTCTAGTTAACGTGCGATGGGATATTTACCAGAACCAAACAATGCACCTTTTGCCTATTCACAAAAATCAGACTTAACAATCATAGAGAATCGTAAATTTTTTATCGATTAAATTGTGAAACAGCTATAACTTTGGTTAGAAATGACTTTTGGTTTGGGAGATAACCCTCAGTTGGACATGTCTCGCCCCCCTATTCCAGTGATTGGATAACTTAATATATAAAAAACTAAATGAGTTTACAATCCTTAAAAATTATAGATTTTTTAATTAGCTCTCTCAGCATTTATTCAATCCCATTTTGGATGTTCAATTTTTTTAAAATCCAAACTTGAGTTTTCACTCCCCCATTTTTCTTGTAAAAAAAAAGATAAGGAAAAAAGATCACAACAAAATGAAAATTTTCGAGTTTAAGTATGCAAAATATTGAAAACTATAATAAATAAAAACGAAGAAAATTATTTTACGCACTAAAAATGAACACGAAAGTTTTGTTATTCATGTTTGGGAAATTCCACTAGTACAACCCCTAATAGCTTGGTGGAATTTTATAAGAAAGAGATTTCTAATTGATCTTAACATGTTTTGAAGATGGATATGCATGCCTGAAACATGTTGAAGATGCAAATGACCTAATGATCCAAAATTTCAAGGAGTAGAAAAAATTAAATTCTCTAGTTAACGTGCGGTGGGATATTTAATAGAGCCAAACAACCCAGTTTTTGCCTATTTACAATAAGCGCACCTAACAATCATAGATCATCGTAAATGTTTTTATCGATTAATAATGTGTAACGGCTATAATTTTTGTTAGAAATGATTTATGGTTTGGGAGTCAAGATTTTGTTAAAAATACCTCGCCCCCCCTTTTTCGATGATTGCAAAACCTAATATATTAAAAACTAAAAGAGCTTACAATCCTTAAAAATCTCAGATACTAAACTTTGGTTTTGACTCTCCCATTTTTCTCGTAAACAAAAAGAAAAGTCAAATAGATCACTAAAAAATGAAAATTTTAGAATTTATGTATGCAAAAAAATGAAAACTACAATAAATGTAAGTGAAGAAAATTATTTCACGCACTAAAGATGAAAACCAAAGTTTGGTTATCCATGTTTGGGAAATTCCACTATTACAAACACTAATAGCTAGGTGGAATTTTATAAGAAAGAGATTTCTAATTGATCCTAAAATGTTTTAAATATGGATATGCATGCCTGAAACATGTTGAAGATCCAAATGACCTAATGATACAAAAATTTCAAGGAGTAGAAAAAATTAAATTCTCAAGTTAACGTGCAATGGGATATTTACCAGAGCCAAACAACCCATTTTTTGCCTATTCACAAAAGTGGACCTAACAATCTTAGATCATCGTAAATGTTTTGATAAATTAAATTGTGTAACGGCTATAATTTTTGTTAGAAATGACTTACGGTTTGGGAGACAACTCTCACTTAAATATGCCTTGCCCCCCTTTTCTGATGATTGCAAAACCTAATATATAAAAAACCAAAAGTGTTTACAATCCTTAAAAATCACAGATACTTTTTTGAATTATCTCTCGCAGCATTTGTGCAATTCCATTTTGGAAGTTCAATTTTTTTTTAAATTCAAACTTGAGATTTCTCTCTCCCATTTTTCTAGTAGACAAAAAGATAAGGCAAATAGATCGCAAAAAAAATGAAAATTTTAGAGTTTATGTATGTAAAAAATTGAAAACTATAATAAATTTAAGTGAAGAAAATTATTTCACGCACTAAAAATGAACAAAAAATTTTTGTTATCCATGTATGGAAAATTCCACTAGTACAAACCATAATAACATGGTGGAATTTTATAAGGAAGAGATTTCCAATTGTTCCAAACCAATTTTAAATATGGATCTACATTCCTGAAACATGTTGAAGAGTCAAATGACCTAATGATCCAAAAATTTCAAAGAATAGAAAAAATTAAATTCTCAAGTTAATGAACAGTGGGATATTTACCAGAGCCAAACAACACAATTTTTGCCTTAATACAAAAACCGGACCTAACAATCATAGATCATCGTAAATGGTTTGATCGATTAATGATGTGTAACGGCTTTAATGTTTGTGAGAAATGACTTATGGTTTGGGAGTCAACACTAAGTTGAAAATGCCACGAAACCCCAACCCCCCCCCCCCCCCCCCCCCCCCCCCCTCCCCCCTCTTGAAATGATTACAAAACCTAATATATAAAAAAACTAAAAGAGTTTAAAATCCTTAAAAATCACAGTCACTATTTGGATGTTCAATATTTTTTAAAATCGAAACTTGAGTTTTCACTATCCCATTTTTCTCATAAACAAAAAGATAAGGCAAATATTTCACAACAAAATAAAATTTTTAGAATTTATGTATGCAAAAATTGAAAACTATAATAAATATAAGTGCAAAGAATTATTTCACGCACTAAAAATGAACACCAAAGTTTTGTTATTCATGTTTGGGAAATTTCACTATTACAACCCCAAATGGCTTGGTAGAATTTTATAAGAAAAGAGATTTTTAATTGATCCTAACATCTTATAAATATGGATATGCATGCCTTAAACATGGTGAAGATACAAATGACCTAATCATCAGAAAATTCGAGTAGAAAAAATTAAATTCTCAAGTTAACGTGCGGTGGGATATTTACCAGAGTCAAACAACCTAGTTTTTTCCTATTTACTAAAAGCGGACCCAACAATCATAGATCATCATAAATGTTTTGATCGATTAATGATGAGTAATGGTTATAATTTTTGTTAGAAATGACTTATGGTTTGGGAGTCAACACTGAGTTAAAAATGCCACGCCCCCCCTTTTCCGATGATTGCAAAACCTAATATATAAAAAACTAAAAAGAGTTTACAATCCTTAAAAATCACAAATAATTTTTGTAATTATCTCTCTCAGCATTTCTGAATTTCCATTTTGGATGTTCAATTTTTTTTACAATCCAAACTTGTGTTTTCACACCCCTATTTTTCTCGTAAACAAAAAGATAAGGAAAATTGAACACATCAAAATGTAAATTTTAGAGTTTATGTATTTAAAAAATCTAAAAAATATAACAAATGTAAGTGAAGAAAATTATATCATGCACTAAAAATGAACTCCAAAGTTTTGTTATCCATGTTTGGGAAATTCATCTAATACCACCCCTAATTGCTTGTTAGAATTTTATAAGAAAGAGATTTCTAATTGATCGTAAAATGTTTTAAATATGGACATGCGTGCCTGAAACATGTTGAAGATGCAAATGACCTAATGATCTAAAAATTTCAATGAGTAGAAAAAATTAAATTCTCAAGTTAACGTGCGGTGGGATATTTACCAGAGCCAAACGGCCCACTTTTTGCCTATCTAAAAAAAATAGACCTAACAAACATAGATCATCGTAAATGTTTTGATTGAGTAATTATGTGTAACGGCTATAATTTTGTTAGAAATGACTTATTGTTTGGGACTCAACACTCAGATAAAATTGCCTCGCCTCCCTCTTCCGAAGATTGCAAAGTCTAAAATATATAAAAATAAAAGTGTTTACAATACTTAAAAATGATAGATACTTTTTGGAATAATCTATCTAAGCATTTTTGCATTTCCATTTTGGATGTTCAATTTTTTTTCAAATTCAAACATAAGTTTTCACTATCCCATTTTTCTCATAAACAAAAAGATAAGCCAAAGAACCCAGTTTTTTCCTATTTACAAAAAGCGGACTTAACAATCATAGATCATCATAAATGTTTTGATCAATTAATGATGTGTAACGGCTATAATTTTTGTTAGAAATGACTTACGGTTTGGGAGTCAAAACTCAGTTAAAAATGCCTCTCCCCCCCTTTTTCGATGATTGCAAAACCTAACATAAAAAAAACTAAAATAGTTTACAATCCTTAAAAATCACAGATACTTTTTGGAATTATCTCTCTCAGCATTTGTGCATTTCCATTTTGGATGTTCAATTTTTTTTCAAATCCAAACTTGAGTTTTGACATTCCATTTTTCTCGTAAACAAAAAGATAAGGCAAATTGATCACATCAAAATGAAAATTTTAGAGTTTATGTATACAAAAAATTTAAAACTATAATAAATGTAAATGAAGAAAATTATTTCACGCACTAAAAATGAATACCAAACTTTTGTTATTCATGTTTAGGAAATTCCACTAGTGCAACCCCTAATAGCTTGGTGGAATTTTTAAGAAAGAGATTTCTTAATTTTCCTAAGATGTTTTAAATATGGACATGCATGCCTGAAACTTGTTGTTGGAAGATAAGATCAAGCCCAAATGACCAAGGAAGGCCCACATATGTAAGATTATTATAAGATGGACCACATGACCAAGTAAGGCCAATAGGATGGGCCCAAGCACATAAGAATTATGACCCACAAATATTACCAAGAGCTGGCATCCTTATCACATCAGTTGGAAGATAAAGAAAGACTCACAAAAGTATCTTTATCTTAGGGTCACGACCAAGAAGAGTTTTAGTTTAAGTTATATTTATCTTTTATCAATATTGAGTAACCTAATTATGTAAGGACTTACCTTAAGTGTGAGAGTTTGGGTGTAATTGGGACAAGGGTAGTTTTATTGTAATTAGCCTGCACTACCTTCTTCTATTATAAATAGAGCATGGACTTTCATAACAACAAGTTATCGATGTCAATTAAGTATTTCACTTTTTCATAAATTCAACATGGTATCAGAGCTGGTCTTGTGAGTTGACTTGGTCAACTCACGAAGGTAAAGTGATCCTTTTCTCTAAACCCTAAACCCTAGGTCAAGGTTCGTACATCATTGTAGATGTTTTGATCGATTAATGATGTGTAATGGCTATAATTTTTGTTATAAATGACTTATGGTTTGGGAGTCAACACTTAGTTCAAAATGCCTCACCCCCACCCCCCCCCCCCCCCCCCCCCCCCCCCTTTTCCGATGATTGCAAAATCTAACATATCAAAAACTAAAAGAGTTTACAATCCATAAAAATCACAGATACTTTTTGGAATTATCTCTCTCAGAATTTGTGCATTTATATTTTGGATGTTCATTTTTTTTTCAAATCCAAACGTGAGTTTTCACTCTCCCATTTTTCTCTTAAACAAAAAGATAAGGCAAATAGAGCACAATAAAATAAAAATTTTAGAGTTTATGTATGCAAAAAATTGAAAACTATAATTAATCTAAGTAAAGAAAATTATTTCACGCACTAAAAATGAACACCAAAGTTTTGTCATCCATTTTTGGGAAATTCAACTAGTACAACCCCTAATAGCTTGGTGGAATTTTATAAAAAAGAGATTTCTTATTGATCCTAACATGTTTTAAATATGGATATTCATGCCTGAAACTTGTTGAAGATGCAAATGGCTTAATGATCTAAAAATTTCAAGGAGTAGAAAAAATTAAATTCTCAAGTTAAAGTGTGGTGGGATATTTATTAGAGCCAAACAGCCAACTTTTTGCCTATTAAAAAAAAAGAGGACCTAACAATCATAGATCATCATAAATGTATATATAGATTAATGATTTGTAACTGCTAAATTTTTGTTTGAAATGAGTTATGGTTTGGGAGTCAACACTCAATTAAAAATGCCTCGCACCCCCTTTTCCAATGATTGCAAAACCTTATATATAAAAAACTAAAAGAGTTTACAATCCTTAAAAGTCACAGATACTTTTTGGAATTATTTCTCTCACATTTGTGCTATTCCATTTTGGAAGTTCAATTTTTTTTAAATCCAAATTTGAGTTTTCACACTCCCTTTTTTCTCGTAAACAAAATGATAAGGCTAATAGATCACAACAAAATGAAAATTTTCGAGTTTATGTATGCAAAAAAATGAAAACTATAATAAATGTAAGTGAAGAAAATTATTTTACGTACTAAAAATGAACACCAAAATTTTGTTATCCATGTTTGGGACATTCAACAAGTACAACCCCTAATAGCTTGGGTGGAATTTTCTAAGAAAGAGATTTCTAATTGATCCTAACATGTTTTAAATATGGATATGCACGCCTGAAACATGTTGAAGATGCAAATGACCTAATGATCCAAATATTTTGAGTAGAAAAAATTAAATTCTCAAGTGAACGTGCGGTGGGATATTTACAAGAGTCAAACAACCCACTTTTTGTCAATTTATAAAAAGCGGCCCTAACAATCATAGATCATTGTAAATGTTTTGATCGATTAATGACGTGTAACAGCTATAATTATTGTTTGGATTGACTTATGGTTTGGGAGTCAACACTCAGTTAAAAATGCCTCGCCTCCCTTTTCCGATGATTGAAAAACCTAATATATAAAAAACTAAAAGAGTTTACAATCCTTAAAAATCACAAATACTTGTTGGAATTATCTCTCTCGGCATTTGTGCTATTCCATTTTGGTTGTTCAATTTTTTTTCAAATCCAAACTTGAGTTTTCACTCTCCCATTTTTCTCGTAAACACAAAGATAAGGCAAATAGATTAAAACAAAATGAAAATTTTAGAGTTTAAGTATGCAAAAAATTGAAAACTATAATAAATGTATGGGAAGAAAATTATTTCACACACTAAAAAAGATCACTAAAGTGTTGTTGTCCAGGTTTTGGAAATTCCACTAGTACAACCCCTAATATCTTGGTGGAATTTTATAAGAAAGAGATTTCTAATTGGTCCTAACATGTTTTAAATATGGATATGCATGCCTGAAACATGGTGAAGATGAAAATGAGCTAATGATCCTAAAATTTTAAAAAGTAGAAAAAATTAAATTCTCAAGTTAATTTGCGGTGGGATATTTACCAGAGCCAAATGACCCAATTTTTGACTATTTACAAAAAGCGGACCAAACAATCATAGATCATCGTTAATGTTTTGATCGATTAATGATGTGTAACTGCTATAATTTTTGTTAGAAATGACTTATGGTTTGGGAGTCAACAATGAGTTAAAATGCCTCACCCCCCCTTTTCTGATGATTGCAAAACCTAATATATAAAAAACTAAGAGAGTTTACAATCCTTAAAAATCATAGATACTTTTTGTAATTATCTCTCTTAGCATTTGTGCATTTCCATTGTGGATGTTCAATTTTGTTTCAAATCCAAACTAGTGTTTTCGCTCTCGCATTTTTCTCGTAAACAAAAAGATAAGGCAAATAGATCATAACGATATGAAAATTTTAGAGTTTATGTATGCAAAAAATTGAAAAGTATAATAATTGTAAGTTAAGAAAATTATTTGACGCACTAAAAATGAACACCAAAGTTTTGTTATCCATGTTTGTGAAATTCCACTAGTACAACCCCTAATAGCTTTGAGGAAATTTATAAGAAAGATATTTCTAAATGATCCTAACATGCTTTAATTTTGGATATGCATGCCTGAAACATGTTGAAGATGCAAATGACCTAATAATCCAAAAATTTCAAGGAGTAGAAAAATTAAATTCTCAAGTTAATGTGTAGTGGGAATTTACCAGAGCCAAACATCCCACTTTTTGCCAATTTACAAAAAGTGGACCTAACAATCATAGATCATTGCAAATGTTTTGATTGATTACATTGTGTAACGGCTAGAATTTTTGTTCGAAATGACTTTTGGTTTGGGAGACAACACTCATTTAAAAATGTTTCGCCTCACTTTTTTTTATGATTGCAAAACTTAATTTAAAAAAAGCTAAAAGAGTTTAGAATCCTTAAAAATCATAGATTCTTTTTGGAATTATCTTTCTCAGCATTACTGCATTTCCATTTTGGATGTTCAATTTTTTTTCAAATCCAAACTTGAGTTTTCATTCTCCCATTTTTCTCTTAAACAAAATGATATGGCAAATACATCACTACCAAATGAAAATTTTATATTTTATGTATGCAAAAAATTGAAAACTATAATAAATGTAAGTGAAGAAAGTTATTTTACGCACTAAAAATGAACACCAAAGTTTTGTTATCCATGTTTGGGAAATTCCACTAGTACAACCCCTAATAGCTAGGTGAAATTTTATACGAAAGAGATTTCTATTTGATCCTAACAAGTTTTAAATATGGATATAAATGCCTGAAACATGTTGAAGATGCAAATGACCTAATGATCCACAAATTTCAAGGATTAGAACAAATTAAACTCTCAAGTTAACGTGCGGTGGGATATTTACCAGAGCCCAACAACCCAAGTTTTGCCTACTTACAAAAATGGACATAACAATCATTGATCATCGAAATTTTTTTTGATCGATTAATAATGTGTAACGGCTATAATTTATGTTAGAAATCACTTATGGTTTGGGTGTCAAAACTCTACTAAAAATGCCTCGCCCCCCTTTTCCGATGATTGCAAAACCTAATATATTAAAAACTAAAAGAGTTTACAATCCAAAAAATCACAGATACTTTTTGGAATTATATCTCTCAGCATTTGTGCATTTCCATTTTGGATGTGCAATTTTTTTTCAAATGCAAAAATGAGTTTTCTCTTTCCCATATCATAATCAAAAAGATAAGGCAAATAGATGAAAAAATTTAAAACCATAATAAATGTAAGTGAATAAGTTATTTCAAGCACTAAAAATGAACACCAAAGTTTTGTTATCCATGTTTGGGAAATTCTACTATTACAACCACTAATAGCTTGGTGGAATTTTATAAGAAGGAGATTTCTAATTGATCCTAACATGTTTTAAATCTGGATATGCATGCCTGAAACATGTTGCAGACGCAAATGACCTAATGATACAAAAATGTCAAAGAGTAGAAAAAAATTAAATTCTCAAGTTAACGTGCAATGGGATATTTAACAGAGCCAAACAACCCACTTTTTGCCTATTCACAAAAAGCAAACCAAACAATCATAGATCATCATAAATGTTTTGATCGATTAAACTGTGTAACAGCTATAATTTTTGTTAGAAAGGAGTTATGGTTTTGGAAACAACACTCAGTTAGAAATGCATCGCCCCCCCTTTTCCGATGATTGCAAGACCTAATATATAAAAAACTAAAAGAGTTTACAATCCTTAAAAATCATAGATACTTTTTGGAATTATTTCTCTTAGCACTTGTGCATTTCCATTTTGGATGTTCAATTTTTTTCAAATCCAAACATGACTTTCCACTATCCCATTTTTCTCATAAACAAAAAAGATAAGCCAAATAGATCACAACAAAATGAAAATTTTAGAATTTATGTTTGAAAAAAATTAAAAAATATAATAAATGTAAGTGCAGAAAATTATTTCACGCACAAAAAATGAACTCCAAAGTTTTGTTATCCATGTTTGGGAACATCCACTATTTGAACCCCTAATAGCTTGGTGGAATTTTATAAGAAAGAGATTTCTAAAATATCCTAACATGTATTAAATATGGATATGGGTTCCTGAAACATGTTGAATATGCAACTGACCTAGTGATCCAAATATTTCCAGGAGAAGAAAAAATTAAATTCTCAAGTTAACGTCCAGTAGGATATTTAACAGAGACAAACAACCCAGTTTTTGCCTATTAACAAAAAGCGGACCTAACAATCATAGATCATCGTAAATATTTTGATCGATTAATGATGTGTAATGGCTATAATGTTTTTTAAAAATGACTTATGTTTTGGGAGTCAACACTTAGTTGAAAATGCCTCGTCCCCCCTTTTCCGATGATAGCAAAACCTAATATATAAAAAACTAAAAGAGTTTACAATCCTTAAAAATCACAGATACTTTTGGGAAATATCTTTCTCCACATTTGTGCATTTACATTTTGGATGTTCAATATTTATTGAAATCTAAACATGAGTTTTTGTTATCCATGTTTAGAAAATTCCACTATTTTAACCCGTAATAGATTGGTGGAATTTTATAAGCAAGAGATTTCTAATTGATCCTTACATGTTTTAAATATGGATATGCATGCCTGAAACATGGTGAAGATGCAAATGACCTAATGATCCAAAAATTTGGAGTAGAAAAAATTAAATTCTCAAGTTAACGTGCGTTGGGATATTTACCATAGCCAAACATCCTAGTTTTTATCTATTTACAACAAGCGGATCTTACAATCATAAACCTTCATAAATGTTTTGATCAATTAGTGATGTGTAACGGCTATAATTTTTGTTAGAAATGATTTATGGTTTGGGAGTCAACACTGAGTTAAAAATGCCCCGCCCCCCTTTCTGATGATTACAAAACCTAATATATAAAAAACTAAAAAGAGTTTACAATCCTTAAAAATCACATATAATTTTTGGAATTATCTCTCTCAACATTTTTGCATTTCCATTTTGGATGTTCGATTTTTTTTACAATCCAAACTTGTGTTTTCACTCTCCCATTTTTCTCATAAACAAAAGGATAAGGCAAATAGAACACAACAAAATGTAAGTTTTAGAGTTAATGTATTCAAAACATCTAAAACTATAACAAATGAAAGTGATGAAAATTATACCACTCACTAAAAATGAACACCAAAGTTTTGTTATCCATGTTTGTGAAATTCCACTAGTACAACCCCTAGTAGCTTGGTGGAATTTTATAAGAAAGAGATTTCTAATTGATCCTGACAAGTTAATGCGCGCTGGGATATTTACTAGAGCCAAACAACCCACTTTTTGCCTGTATAAGAGAAACAGACCTAACAAACATAGATCATCGTAAATGTTTTGATTGATTAATTATGTATAACGGCTATAATTTTTTTTAGAAATGACTTATGGTTTGGGAGTCAACACTCAGTTAAAACTTCCTCGCCCCCCTTGTTCCGAAGATTGCAAAACCTAATATATAAAAAAATAAAAGAGTTTACAATCCTAAAAAATCACATACATTAAAAACTAAAAGAGTTTACAATCCTTAAAAATCACATATACTTTTTGGAATTATCTCTATAAGCATTTTTCCATTTCCATTTTTTATGTTCAATTTTTTTTCAAATCCAAACAAGAGTTTTCACTATCCCATTTTTCTCGTAAACAAAAAGATAAGGGAAATAGATCACAATAAAATGAAAATTTTCGAATTAATGTATGCAAAAAATTGAAAACAATAATAAATTTATGTGAAGAAAATTATTTCACGCACTAAAAATGCACACCAAAGTTTTGTTATCCATGTTTGGGAAATTCCACTATTACAACCTCTAATAGCTTGGTGGAATTTTATTAGAAAGATATTTCTAATTGATCCTAACATGTTTTAAATATGGATATGCATGCCTTAAACATGTTGAAGATGAAAATGACCTAATGATCCAAAAAGGCGAGTAGAAAAAATTAATTTCTCAAGTTAACGTGCGATGGGATATACCAGAGCCAAACAACCCACTTTTTGCCTATTCACAAAAAGCGGGCCTAACAATCATAGATCATTGTAAATGCTTTGATCAATTAAATTGTGTAACGCCTATAATTTTTGTTAGAAATGACTTATGGTTTTGGAGACAACACTCAATTAAAAATGCCTTGCCCCCCTTTTCCAATGATTGGTAAACCTAATATATAAAAAACTAAAAGAGTTTACAATCCTTAAAAATCACAGATACTTTTTGGAATTATCTCTCTCAGCATTTGTGTATTTCCATTTTGGATGTTCCATTTTTTTTTACAATCCAAACTTGAGTTTTTACTCTACTATTTTTCTCGTAAACAAAAAGATAAGGCAAATAGATCACAACAAAATGTAAAATTTAGAGTTTATGTATGCAAAAAATTGAAAACTATAATAAATGTTAGTGAAGCAAATTAATTCACGCACTAAAAATGAACACCAAAGTTTTGTTATCCATGTTTGTGAAATTCCACTAGTACAACCCCTGATAGCTAGGTGGAATTTTATAAGAAAGATATTTATTATTGATCCTAACATGTTATAAATATGGATATGCATGCCTGAAACATGTTGAAGATGCAAAAGACCTAATGATCCAAAAATTTCAAGGTGAAGAAGAAATTAAATTCTCTAGTTAACGTGCAATGGGATATTTACTAGAGCCAAACAACCCACTTTTTGCCTATTCACAAAAAATGGACCTAACAATCATAGATCATCAAAAACATTTTGATCGATTAAATTGGGTAACAATTATAATTTTTGGTAGAAATGACTTATGGTTTGGGAGAAACACTCAGTTAAAAATGCCTCGCCTCCCGTTTCCAATGATTGCAAAACCTAATATATAAAAAATTGAAAGAGTTTACAATCTTTAAAAATCACAGATAATTTTTTGTATTATCTCTTTCTGCATTTGTGTAATTCCATTTTGGATGTTCAATTTTTTTTAAAATCCAAACTTGAGTTTTCACCCTCCCATTTTCCTTGTAAACAAAAAGATAAGGCAAATAGATCACAAAAAAATGAAAATTTTAAAGTTTATGTTTGTAAAAAATTGAAAACTATAATAAATGTAAGTGAAGAAAATTATTTCACGCACTAAAAATGAACACCAAAGTATTGGTATCCATGTTTGGGAAAAGCCACTAGTACAACCCCTTATAGCTTGGTGGAATTTCTAATTGATCCTAACATGTTTTAAATATGGATCTGCATGCCTGAAACATATTGAAGACGCAAATGACCTAATGGTCAAAAAATTTCAAAGAGTACAAAAAATTAAATTCTCAAGTTAACTAGCGGTGGGATATTTACAAGAACCAAACAACACAATTTTTGCCTATATACAAAAACTGGACCTAACAATCATAGATCATCGTAAATGTTTTGATCGATTAATAACGTGTAATGGCTATAATTTTTGTTAGAAATGACTTATGGTTTGGGAGTCAACACTCAGTAGAAAAAGCTACGCCCCCCTCCCCCTTTTCCGATGATTGCAAAACCTAATATATAAAAAACTAAAAGAGTTTACAATCCTTAAAAATCATAGATAATTTTTGGAATTATCTCTCTCAGCATTTGTGCATTTCCATTTTGGCTGTTCAATTTTTTTCTAATCCAAACATGAGTTTTCACTCTCCCATTTTTCTCGTAAACAAAAAGATAAGCAAATAGATCACAACAAAATGAAAATTTTAGAATTTATGTATGCAAAAAAATTGAAATCTAAAATAAATGTCACTGCAGAAAATTATTTCACTCACTAAAAATGAACACCAAAGTTTTGTTATCCATGTTTGGGAAATTCCACTATTACAACCCCTAATTGCTTGGTGGAATTTTATAAGAAAGATATTTCTAATTGATCCTAACTTATTTTAAATATGGATATGCATGCCTGAAACATGGTGAAGATGCAAATGACCTAATGATCCAAAAATTTCAAGGAGTAGAAAAAATTAAATTCTCAAGGTATCGTACGGTGGGATATTTACCAGATCCAAACAACCTAGTTTTTGTCTATTTACAAAAAGCGGACCTAACAATCATAGATCATCGTAAATGTTTTGATCGATAAATGATGTGTAACGGCAATAATTTTTGTTAGAAATGACTTATGGTTTGGTAGTTAACACTGAGTTAAAAATGCCTCACCCCCCCTTTTCCGAGAATTTAAACACTGAGTTACCTGTAGGAAGAGATATATTTTCTCCTGAGCCGACTGTTACTTGAAGGGGTACTTCAAGTGGTTTCCATAGATTTGTGGGAAGTAGATTTTGTCTGGCTAGGCAATATGCACTTCCTGTATCTACGAGAGCGTGTATATGGAATTCTATATTCCGGGTAGCTTAAGCATGACCGTGATATAAGAATTTCCAAAAGCTACATGCTCTGTGTTTATGTGGATACTCATTCAGAGAAGGTGCCTAAAGAGTCCGACAGGTTCTTTGAGTTTTTCGAGGAGGAAGACTCAGTTTCTAGATGATTTCCAATCCATTTTCTTCGGCTAGTAGCATATAAGCAATGTATTGCCGTTGTTGTTTATCATTTGGACAATCTTTTACAAAATGTCCTTCTTTCTGGCATATCCAGCATTTGCATTTGCTTGGAGGTTTCCCTTTGGGGAATATGCATTTGACCCTTTACTGGATGTGGTAGGGCCAGAATTTGTTCTTTTTCTAAAGTTTCTCTTCTTAGGAGTATACCTAGTTGTAGAACTTTTTTGTATCCTAAATTATTTCTGTTGAAATTTCTTAGGATATTTTCTTTGCTTATGGGAGATGGTTTTACAACCATAAGATCCTACATTTTTGTTCTGATTTGAACAACATAATGTTTGTTTGTGTACCTTACTACTTTTCTTTTGTAGTTTTTGGCTTTCACAGAGATTTGCCAACATGTCTTATACAAATCTGTGTCTTCTTCCTAAGGTGTCAAAGTTTAGGAAATTATCCATGGTTAAAGTACCAAATTCTTGATTATTTTGCCAATATTTCATAATGTAGTCTTTTTCAGCTACATGTGCAAAAGGTTCTGTTAATTTTGCATAAAAGATAGACAGATAAGGTTTATGATCTTCTTTTTGTAGTTTATAGAAGTAACTTGCAAATTCGCAATAATACTTCTCATAAAAATAAATGTTACAAATTTGTAACTTGTTTAGTTTCTAAATAGTTTCCAAACATTTTCTTTGTTTGGTACTCTCATTGTAAGCTTCTAGGGTTGGATTTATTCCTAGAAATTCTTTTGATATCTTAGCCACCAATCCTTTCAAGATATTGGCTATAGATATTGAGGTATTAGCTCATTTTTGGTCTTTGGGAAGGTTGTCCCACCAATGAGCTACATTACCCAGTAAAACATGGGTAAAGAAATTAAATGTTGAATCTTTGTCCCAAGATTCATGCATATTTGCAACATTGCTCATGCTTCTTTCCCATTCTTTAAGGACATTTTCTCCATCCTTGGGACAATACAAGTTGAGATAAAATCCAAAAGGGTTTATGCTATCTATGGAAGGGTGTGTCCCTTAGTAGCATTTGACAGATCAACATTTGTGTATTTTGTCGAATACCATTGTCCTCCCAAAGATATTTTGGAGTGGGAGACCTTTCTCGTTCTTGAAGGTGAACCGCAGTATGGTTTTGGAAGTTATCTTGAAAGCTATCTTCCATAAGGGTGTCTCGTACCATTGATGTTTCTACTTCATGTTGTTGACTACCGCGAAGCATTCGAAATCTTTTACCAAGATCATCTGCCTTTTTGTCTTTAGCAAAGTAGTCTATTTTCTTGGTATTTTCTTTTACAACTTCATCAGATTTCCAGGCCTCTCGTTCACTGTCTTGTTGCTCTTTTTGTTTACTAGAGGAAGGTTTTTCCTCTTGAACATAATAAATTGGTTGTTGACCAAAAGTATTATATTCTGCATAAACTTCATCATTGGTAGAGGATGATGCTTTAGAAGCGATCCTAAAAGCAGGTGGTGTTATATCCTTTTTTCTATGTGTTACACAAGGTGTTGCAAAGTACACTAGGTTTTTAAGCCATCCGGTAATGTCATGAGGGCCTAATGGTAATGGAGTTTCCATATCCATTAAATAGAAAAACTCATCCATTTTTACAAAGCTAAGAGGTTTAGCTTTTGTTTAATTCTTTTGATCTTGCATCGTAGTCTATGGATGCGATTCATATATCTTTCCCAATGGAAATAGTACATTTCCATGGAATAGATTGTTGCATCTTCAGGTTGAAGCATGTTTCTTAGTGAAAGAGTAAAGGCAAGGCCATCTCTTTTTCTTTGTAAATGATCTAAAATTTTTTGCCTATAGATCATCTATTTCGGGATGCTGTCCATGCTTGTTCAATATCTTCCTTTGTCCGAAATTTTCTATGAGAATTTCTGGGAAATCCAATGACTTGTGCTTGGGCTTCTTCCCAACTGTCATATATTCCTGTTTCTCTTCCAATGAAGACAACATACCAGTATTTTGTTTTTTCTGGTTTTCCGCATATACTTGTAGAGGTTTCTCCTATTGAAGCGGTGTCTACAGGTTGAGATACGGTTTCTTCTTGGGTCATTCTGTAGATTTCTCTTTGTAGAATGATGACCAAATCTTCTAAGAATTGCTTAGATAGCATATTCTTGAAGTTCGAATTGTTCAATCCTGATTTGATGTTTCAAGTCTTTGATAACTCGTTTTAATCCTTCTAGGCCGAGTCCTAAGAATTATCCATCTCGGATTATCTTTTTCCTTCGTTTTTGTATTCTACAACTAAAGGATTTGCTTATAACTCTTTGAGTTTGGGTTGAACTCGTAAGAGCCGATCTTTTAATTGTCGAATCCAGACCTTTTGGAATTTGATTTGATTATCATACCTTCTGGTTATGATATATTCTTGTAGTCGTGAATAGTTGATAAGTCTTATCGATGGATTAGACCTACTTTGTTCCATATTGGAAGTTTTGGGTTGTTGTACATTTGTTCCTTACAAATGTTACATGGGATGTGACCGGTGTGGGTCGTAACTGTTTGGGAGTATGTATACCTAAACAGAAAGATTCAAAGTTAAGCTTTGAATTCTTTGACTCATACTTATGCCGGGAAACTGATTCCATGGCTCTGCAAGGACCAAGTCTAATACTTGGCTCCTATACCAATTTTAAGAGGACGAAGCTCTAACAGCCCAAACACAGCGGAACACAGGGTGAACAGATATAAAAAGCCCTAATTGTTCTGATACCAAGTTAAATAGGACGAAGGTTTTAAACAACCTAAACACAGCGGAACATAGGGTGAACAGATATCAAAAGCACTAATTGCTCTGATATCACCTCAACTACACACTGACTACGGTTAGCGAAAAACAAGATGGGGGCGACGGAAAACAACTATGACTCACACAATACTATTCCTATAGTTTCTCTTCATACATCCTATCATTTCACCATCATACTACTCCTGCTTCCTACCACATGTCACTATTATTTACTCATTTGTGTCTTTTTTAATAGCTATCTAATAGGCCCAACATGACTTCTACTGCTACTCAGAACTTCTTCGGGGTTTGACCCTATTCCTGCCAGCTTACCACCACGTGGGCAGTCCATCATTGCGGTCCTCACAGTTTCCAGAGGGCCCCAAGCCGTGCATGTTAACCGTTGTGGCTGGTTGCTTCAACAGGGTAGAGTACAAGTCCGTTTCATTTTCTACCTCAGAGCGTAGCCGAATAATTCCAATTGTCTAGCTTATGTCCTATTTGCCACTATTTTGATACTATTTGTTTTTACGAATGAACAGTAAACATGAATAGGAACATGAATAGTAACTATGAACAGTAAAAATGAACAGTACTTTTGAATAGTAACTTTGGAATAGTAAAAACAAACACTGTGGACATCATATATATTGATGCGGAACATGAACATGAACAGTAATAACAAATACTGTACGAATCACAATATTACAAACATGCGAAAATATAAAAACATTGTTTCAAACAAAATAAAATAACTAAATACATATCCTTAAATAAAGGAAAATAAAAGCTACTTATCTACATAACTCCTGAAGTTACCAACCATGCTACCGGTCGGTTCCCTCTTTTCTACTCAGCCATTATGGCTGTTAAGCACATACCGTGCTTTAAAGGAACTTGTCGGAGGATGCTCGCCGAAAATCACATTCTTCTTCTTCTTCGAATGAAAGTCTTTTTTCTTCTCCGTTTTTCGAATGTCTCAACCTCTGGAGGAGCCTCAAATTTAGAGGTGAAGAGTTTTCTTTTCTTCCTCTTTTACCCTTAAATGAAGGGTGTGTATTTAAAGACAAAGAGTATCTTTTGTCTTTTTGGTTCTCCATTTTTGCCCTTGCACTATTACCTTTTGGCACAGAAAATAGGGGTAGAAATGACTTTTCTTCATGTGATGTCATGATGCTGACGTGCAGGAATCTTTTGTAGCCACCATTGCTGACTTTGTGTAGCCACCTTTGATGATTTTTGAAGCCACCTTTGCGGACTTTATATAGCCGCCTTTGTGGACTTTTATAGCTGCCTTTGCTGACTTTGATTTTGTCTTTGGCCGGAATGGCTGCTAACTTGTCTACTGACGTGGTTGCTGACTGTTCATTCGAACAGCTGCCTTTCTATGCACAATCTACAGGTGTGCTCCTTTGGAAAAGTCTTCTGGGCCATCTGGCAGAAGCTTTCCTTTGTTGCTTTGTTGAAGGAGATATTTCCTCTAAAAAGTTTCTTTAGGGTTGCTTCGAGACTGGTCTGGACAGGTGCTAGAGTCTCTTTATAGCTCTTCAAGATGATCGCCAGTGGGATGGAGGTCTTGTAGACAAAGCTTTTCTTTTTTTGAGTCAGCAATTGTAGGAGCTGTATCAAGTTATTGAGTTTGTGGATACGCCTAGTTGGCCAGACTGCTTTTGGGCATGGGTTGGCTTTTGGAACATGTCTGGGATCATATTCCTTTACAGCGTCACCTTCTCTGATGCCTTCAAGTGTCAAGATAGACATGCTTGGAAACATCTTATTGTCAATAACAATCTCAGCAATACAGGAAATGAAATTGATTCGAATTCCTTTACTCTTTGTTATGGAGATAAAACTTTTGCAAGCCTCCATAATCTCTTTTGGCATTTTCTCCAAAACTGATAAGTCCGTGGAGTGAAGTACCATCTGCTTTATGAATTCATATGAATAAAGCATGGATTCATATTTAGAGTCTATTTCATGACTCAGCTTCACTTGATTCCAACTATTGCTGGACTCAGTGGTGAAGAAGGGAGTGTTCATCCCTTGTCCAATTTGCTCATTCCATCTTTGGGATTGAACAGTATGATCAGATTCGATCTTTGAACGAATGTTGTCCACCTTTTGAGGGCTTAGCAAGCGTTCCTCAGACATAATATCTGAAAGTTTCAAAGGTTTAAATTTCTTTAAAAACTCAAACTCATTAAAACTATTTTTATCTGGTTTATTTAGGCTTTTCAACCTTGTGAACTTAGACGGGGTAACTAATTTTGTCTTGAATGATTTCTCATTTCTGGACAAGTCCATTTCCATCAGTGATGGATCCGTTGTGATTTCCTTTCCAGCTCGAGACTGGCAAGTAGATGTCCCTGATTCTGATTTCATCGAAGTTGTTAAGGTTTCCTTTCCAGCTCTAGACTGGTAGGTAGAAATCCCTGATTCCCCTATCTTCAAAGAAGACTGGGTTATGATTTTCTTCTCATGCCTGGCGTGACCGGTAGAAATCCTGGGTCGACTTGTGTTTATCAAAACATTAAAATCATCTGTCTGCTAATTAGCTGATGTTGTGGCTTCCTTTTCTCACGATGGAGATCCGATAGAAGTCCCAGAGGATCTTGGCATATCATGCCTTTTAGTGAGTTCTTTTAACTCTTCGGTTAATTCCTTAACCTTGAGTTGTAAAAGTTCTCCACTTAACCCATAATGGGCCCAATTCTCATGTATGTCTCCTCGTTCTGAGAGAACTAAAAGACTATCAAATAGTGACTTTAGGGTTAAGAGCAATACCATGAGTGTGGCGATTGCTGCTGCTAGGCCAGTCAGTGTGCTGCTGAGAGGATCCATTTTACCTGTCTGTAATACAAGAAAATTCTCGAGTAAGAATATCAAGTAAATAATTTTAATCTCTTTTAATGTGTTCAACAGTAAAAGAGAATTGGAAGAACCATTTCTGCCAACGGAGTAGTCTACCGTGACAAAGTAAATCTTCTAAATTTCTTGTCATAAAACCGACAAAATTTTTAAAGTCAGTTCTTACCATAAATTCTTTGGGAGCAAGAACAATATAAAACTTCTTTATCCCATTTTTTACTGCTAAAATTTCTTTTTCATAAGAAAGATAGTTCGTTTCAATAGATGAAAATGTTCCTGATGTATATTTGCATATTCTCTCAAAATCATTAATTTTGCATTTTAGAACTTCTGCCCAAGTATGATCCGAGGCGTCAGTTTCTAAAATCAGTTTTGCATCTGGATCTAGTAGAGTTAACACTGGATGTGTTTCATCATTTGTTTGATCCTGATTACTTCTAGACTATCAGTGGATGTCCATTCCCAGTTGTCGTCTTTCTTTAGTTTCTTTTGAAAGGGTTTCCTAATTTCTGCTAAATTTTTTAAGAATTGTTCAGCATATGTTAGGCATCCTAAGAAACGTTGAAGTTGTTTTACATCTTTAATTTCATTAAGAAAAGTACCTAGTTTTTCCAGAATATGATTTTGGAGGATGATTTCTCCTTTTGAGATGTTTAGACCTAAGAAGTCAATCTTGGTTTTAAACAAATCTGATTTCTTTTTGCTGAGTGGTATCCCAACATTTTTTAAGGCATTTAATACCTTAAGTAATTTCTCTTTATGTTGATCCTTTGTTTCTAAAAAGACCAGGATCTCATCAACTTAAACTAAGAAAATTTTAAAGAATGGTTTGAGGATATCATCCATTCTTCTTTGAAATATGTTGGGTGCTGGTTTTAGCCCGAAGGGCATTACAAGCCACTCATAATGTCCTGAAGGACAACCGAATGCAATAAGGGGAATAGCTCTTTCAGTTAGATAAATTTGCCAAAACCCTGATTAGCAATCAAACTTGGAAAACCATTGTTTTCCTCTTATGACAACTATTAATCTTTCTTTGTTAGGAAGATAGTAGCCATCCATTTTTGTGGCTTCATTAATATTTTTATAATTAATGACCATTCTAGCTTTTCCACGTTTTATCTCTGCATGATTTTGAACCAGGAAAGCAGGAGATGTATGTGGAGAATAACTTGCACAGATTAAACCTTGAGTTAGCAAGTCATTTATCTGTGTTGAGAATTCTTCAGCATCAGAAGGAGTGTAAACCATAGGTTTTTCTCAGATTTCTTTTTCAAGATCAAGAAGTTCGAGGTCGGCATATGGTTTTTGTTTATTCCACCATTCTCAGGGTTTCTCAAAACAAGTGGATTCTAGAAGTTGTTGAACTTCTGATTCGCAGGATTCTGCGAGGAGGAGAGATTCAAGGGGAGGAACCTCATCACCACGCTGGCTGAGTATTTTGAAGACTTGATGGAGGACGTCTCCATTGTCGGAAATGGCAAAGGCTTCAGCGGGTTTTACTGCATAGACAAATACAACAGAATTATCGATTTCGCATCGAGTATGACATCGAAGTTTATACTAGGCTGGTCATTGCTCTACAAGGGCATGAAACATGAGCCATTCATTTCATAGGACTAAATCTGGTCCTGAGTTGATGTTTGGTCCTAAACTAATGAGTTTTGGGATCTTAAATTTTTCACCTCCAATGTCGAGATGAATGTTTCGGGCTACTACAAGAAGAAAATATTTTCTCCTGAGCCGACTGTTACTTGAAGGGGCTTTTAGGATCGCTTCTAAAGCATCATCCTCTACAGATGATGAAGTTTAAGCAGAATATAATACTTTCGATCGCCAACCGATTTATTATGTTCAAAAGGATAAACCTTCCTCTAGTAAATAAAAAGAGCAACAAGACAGTGAACCAGAGGCCTGGGAATCTAATTAAGTTGTAGAAGAAAATACCAAGAAAATAGACTACTCTCCTAAAGACAAAAAGGCAGATGATATAGGTAAAAGATTTCGAATGCTTCGCAATAGTAACCAACATGAAGTAGAAACATCAAGGGTACAAGACACCTTATGGAAGATAGCTTTCAAGATAACTTCCGAAATCGTACTGCGGTTCACCTGCAAGAACGAGAAAGTTTCTCCCACTCCAAAATATCCTTGGGAGGAACACGGTATTCGACAAAATACAAAAATTTTGATCCGTCAAATGCTACTAAGGGACACACATCCATACATAGCATAAACCCTTTTGAATTTTATCTCAACTTGGAATGTACCAAGGATGGAGAAAAAGTCTTTAAAGAACTGGAAAGAGGCATGAGCAATGCTGCAAATATGCTTGAATCTTGGGACAAAGATTCAACATTTAATTTCTTAATCATGCTTTATAGGGTAATGTAGCTCATTGGTGGGACAACCTTCCCGAAGACCAAAAACGAGCTAATACCTAAATATCTATAGCCAATATCTTGAAAGGATTGGTAGCTAAGATGTCAAAAGAATTTCTAGGAATACATCCAACCCTATAAGCTTACAATGAGAGTACCAAACAAAGAAAACCTAATATATAAAAACCAAAAAGAGTTTACAATCCTTAAAAATCACATATACTTTTTGTAATTATCTCTTTCAGCATTTCTGCATTTCCATTTTGGATGTTCAATTTTGTTTCAAATCCAAACTTGAGTTTTCACTGTCCCATTTTTCTCGTAAACAAAAGATAAGGCAAATAGATCACAACGAAAAGAAAATTTTAGAGTTCATGTATGCAAAAAATTAAAAACTATAATAAATGTAACTAAAGAAAATTATTCACGCACTAAAAATGAACACCAAATTTTTGTTAACCATGTTTGGGAAATTCCACTATTATAACCCCTAATAGCTTGGTGGAATTTTATAAGAAAGAGATTTCTAATTGATCCTAATATGTTTTAAATATGGATATGCATGCCTGAAACATATTGAAGATGCAAATGACCTAATGATCCAAAACTTTCAAGGAGTAGAAAAAATTAAATTCTCAAGTTAACGTGCAGCGGAATATTTACCAGAGCCAAACAACCCATTTTTTGCCTATTCACAAAAAGCAGTCCTAACAAAACTTTGGTGTTCATTTTTAATGCTTGAAATAATATTCTTCACTTACATTTATTATAGTTTTAATTTTTTTGCATACATAAACTCTGAAATTTTCATTTTGTAGTGATCTATTTGTCTAATCTTTTTGTTTACGAGTAAAATGGGAGAGTGAAAACTCAAGTTTGGATTTGAAAAATAATTGAACATCCAAAATGGAAATGTAAAAATTCTGAGAGAAATAATTCCAAAAAGTTTCTATTATTTTTATGGATTGTAAACTCTTTTAGTCTTTTATAAATTAGGTTTTGCAATCATCAAAAAAGGGGGGGCGAGGCATTTTTAACTAAGTGTTGACTCCCAAACCATAAGTCATTTCTAAAAACAATTATAGCCGTTACACATCCTTAATTGATCAAAACATTTACGATGACCTATGATTGTTAGGTCAACTTTTTGTAAATTGGCAAAAAGAGGGTTGATTGGCTTTGGTAAATATTCCACCGCACGTTAAGTTGAGAATTTAATTTTTTCTACTCCTTCAAATATTTGGATCATTAGGTCATTTGCATCTTCAACATGTTTCAAGCATGCATATCCATATATAAAACATGTTAGGATCAATTAGAAATCTCTTTCTTATAAAATTCCACCAAGCTATTAGGGGTAGTACGGGTGGAATTTCCCAAACATGGATAACAAAACTTTAGTGTTTCTTTTTAGTGCGTGAAATAATTTTCTTCACTTACATATATTATAGTTTTCAATTTTTTTGCATACATAAACTCTAAAATTTTCATTTTTTGTGATCTATTTGCGTTATCCTTTTGTTTATGTGAAATATGGTAGAGCGAAAACTCAAGTTTAGATTGGAAAAAAATTCAACATCCATAATGGAAATGCATGAGGACTGAGAGAGATAATTCCAAAAAGTATGTTTTAATTTTTTATGTATTAGGTGTTGCAATCATTGAAAAACGAGGGGGGGAGGCATTTTTAACTGAGGTTGACTCCCAAACCACAAGTCGTTTCTAACATAAATTATAGCCATTACACATCATTAATCAATCAAAATATTTACGATGATCTATGACTGTTGGGTCTGCTTTTTGTAAATAGGCAAAAACTGGGTTGTTTGGCTCTGGTAAATATCCCACCGCATGTTAACTTGATAATTTAATTTTTTCTACTCCTTGAAATTTTAGGATCATTAGGTCATTTGCATCTTCAACATGTTTCAGGCATGCATTTCCATATTTAAAACATGTTCGGATTAATTAGAAATCTCTTTATTATAAAATTCCACCTAGCTATTTGGGTTTGTACTAGTGGAATTTCCCAAACATGGATAACAAAACTTTAGTGTTCATTTTTAGTGCGTGAAATAATTTTTTTCACTTACATTTATTATAGTTTTCAATTTTTTCCAAACAAAAACTCTAAAATTTTCATTTTGTTGTGATCTATTTGCCTTATCTTTTTTTTACGAGTAAAATGGGAGAGTGAAAAATCAAGTTTGGACTTGATAAAAAATTGAACATCCAAAATGGAAATGCACAAATGCTGAGATAGATAATTCCAAAAAGTTTATGAAATTAGGTTTTGCAATCATCGGAAAAGGGGGGCGAGGCATTTTTAACTGAGTTTTCACTCCCAAACCATAAGTCACTTCTAACAAAAATTATAATCGTTACACATAATTAATGGATCAAAACATTTACGATGATCTATGATTGTTAGGTCTGCTTTTTATAAAGAGGCAAAATGTAGGTTGTTTGCCTCTGGTAAATATCCCAACGCACGTTAACTTGAGAATTTAATTTTTTTGACTCCTAGAAAATTTTGAATGATTAGGTCATTTGCATCTTCCACATGTTACAGTCATGCATATCCATATTTTAAATATGTAAAGATCAATTAGAAATCTCTTTCTTATAAAATTCCACCAAGCTATTAGGGGTTGTACCAAAGGAATTTCCGAAACAAGAATAACAAAACTTTGGTGCTCATTTTTAGTACGTGAAACAATTTTCTTCACATAAATTTATTATAGTTTCAATTTTTTTGCATACATAAACTCTAAAATTTTTATTTTTTTATGAGCTATTTGCCATATCTTTTTGTTTATGAGAAAAATGGCAGAGTGAAAACTCATGTTTGAATTTGAAAAAAAATTGAACATCCAAAATGGAAATGCACAAATGCTGAGGGAGATAATTTCAAAGAGTATCTGTCATTTTTAAGGATTGTAAACTCTTTCAGTTTTTCATATATTAGGTTTTGCAAACATCGGAAAATGGGGGGCGAGGTAATTTTAACATAGTGTTGACTCCCAAACCATAAGTCAATTCTAACAAAAATTATAGCCGTTACACATCATTAATCGATCAAAACATTTACGATGATTTATGATTTTTAGGTCCGCTTTTTGTATATAGGCAAAAAGTGGGTTGTTTGGCTCTGGTAAATCTCCCACCGCACGTTAACTTGTGAATTTAATTTTTTCTACTCCTTGAAATTTTTGGAACATTAGGTCATTTGCATCCTCAACATGTTTCAGTCATTTCATATTTAAAACTTGTTAGGTTCAATTAGAAATCTCTTTCTTATAAAATTCCACCAAGCTATTAGGGGTTGTACTAGTGTAATTTCTCAAACATGGATAACAAAACTTTGGTGTTCATTTTTAGTGTGTTAAATAATTTTCTTCACTTACACTTATTATAGTTTTCAATTTTGCATACATAAACTCTAAAATTTTAATTTTCTTGTGATCTATTTGCCTTATCTTTTTGTTTACGATAAAAATGGTAGAGTGAAAAATCAAGTTTGGATTTGAAAAAAAATTGAACATCCTAAATGGAAATGCAAAAATACTGATAGAGATAATTCCAAAAATTATCTATGATTTTTAAGGATCGTAAACACTTTTAATTTTTTATATATTTGGTTTTACAATCATCGAAAAAGGGGGGGCGAGGCATTTTTAACTGACTGTTGACTCCCAAACCATAAGTCATTTCTAACAAAAAATATTTCCTTTACACATCATTAATGGATTAAAACATTTATGATGATCTATGAATGTTTGGTCTGCTTTTTGTAAATAGGCAAAAAGTGGGTTGTTTCGCTCTGGTAAATATCCCACTGCACGTTAAATTTTTTGATCATAAGGTCATTTGCATCTTCAACATGTTTCTGTCATGCGTATCCATATTTAAAATATGTTAGGATCAATTAGAAATCTCTTTCTTATAAAATTCCACCAAGCTATTAGGGGTTGTACAGGTGGAATTTCCCAAACATGGATAACAAAATTTTTGTGTTCCTTTTACATGCGTGAAATAATTTTCTTCACTTACATTTATTATAGTTTTCAATTTTTTCATTCATAAATTCTAAAATTTTCATTTTCTTGTGATTTTTTTGCCTTATTCTTTTGTTTACGAGAAAAATGGTTTAGTGAAACCTCAAGTTTGCATTTAAAAAAAATAGAACATCCAAAATGGAAACGCACAGATTCTGAGAGAGATAACTCCAAAATTATTTGTGATTTTTAAGTATTGTAAACTCTTTTAGTTTTTTTTTATATACTAGGTTTTGCAATCATCGGAAAATGGGAGAGCGAGGCATTTTTAACTGAGTGACGACTCCCAAACCATAGGTCTTTTCTAACAAAAATTATATCCGTTACACATTATTTATCGATCAAAACATTTACAATGATCTATCATTGTTAGGTCTTCTTTTTGTAAATAGGAAAAAAGTGGGTTGTTTGGCTCTGGTAAATATCCCACTGCACGTTAACTTGAGAATTTAATTTTTTCTACTCCTTGAAATTTTTGGATCATTAGGTCATTTGCATCTTCAACCAGTTTCAGGCATGCATATATATATTTAAAACATGTTAGGATCAATTAGAAATCTCTTTCATATAAAATTCCTCCAAGCTATTAGGGGTTGTACTGGTGGAATTTCCCAAACATGGATAACAAAACTTTGGTGTTCCTTTTTAGTGCGATAAATAATTTTCTTCACTTACATTTACTATAGTTTTCAAATTTTTGCATTCAAAACATTTGCCTTTACCTTTTGTTTACGCGAAAAATGGCAGTGTGAAAACTCCAGTTTGGATTTGAAAAAAAATTGAACATCCAAAATGGATATGCACAAATTCATAGAGAACAAATTCATAGAGAGATAATTCAAAAAAGTATCTATGATTTTTCAGGATTGTAACCTCTTTTAGTTTTCTATATATTAGGTTTTTCAATCATCGAAAAAGAGGGGACGAGGAATTTTTAACTGAGTGGTGACTCCCAAACCATAAGTCATTTCTAAAAAAAATTATAGCTGTTACATATCATTAATCGATCAAAACATTTACGATGATCTATGATTGTTAGGTCCACTTTTTGTAAATAGGCAAAAAGTTGGTTTTCTTGCTCTGGTAAATAACCCACCGCACGTTAACTCGAGAATTTATTTTTTTCTACTCCTTGAAATTTTTGGATCATTGGGTCATTTGCATCTTCAACATGTTTCAGGCATGCATTTCCATATTTAAAACATTTTAGGATCAATTAGAAATCTCTTTCTTATAGCATTCCACCAAGCTATTAGGGGTTGTACTAGCGGAATTTCCCAAACAAGGATAACAAAACTTTGGTGTACATTTTTAGAGTGTTAAATAATTTTCTTCACTTCCATTTATTATAGTTTTCAATTTTTTGCGTACATAAACTCTTAAAATTTTTATTTTGTTGTGATTTATTTAGCTTATCTTTTTGTTAACGAGTAAAATGGGAGAGTGAAAACTCAATTTTGGATTTGAAAAATAATTGAGCATCCAAAATGGAAATGCACTAATGCTGAGAGAGTTAATTCCAAAACTTTTTTGTGATTTTTATGGATTGTAAACTCTTTTATTTTTTTATAAATTAGGTTTTAAAATAGGCAAAAAGTGGGTTGTTTGGCTCTGGTAAATATCCCACTGCATGTTAACTTGAGAATTTAATTTTTTCTACTCATTGAAATTTTTGGATCATTAGGTCATTTGCATCTTCAACTTGTTTCAGGCATGCATATCCATATTTAAAACATGTTAGGATCAATTATAAATCTCTTTCTTATAAAATTCCACCAAGCTATTAGAGGTTGTACTGGTGGAATTTCCCAATATGGATAACAAAACTTTGGTGTTCCTTTTTAGTGCGTGAAATAATTTTCTTCACTTATATTTGTTATAGTTTTCAATTTTTTGCACACATAAACTCTAAAATTTTCTTTTTGTTGTGATGTACTTGCCTTATCTTTTTGTTTACGAGTAAAATGGGAGAGTGAAAACTCAAGTTTAGATTTGAAAAATAATTGGACATCCAGAATGGAAATGCACAAATACTGAAAGAGATAATTCCAAAAAGTATATGTGATTTTTTAAGGACTGTAATCTCTTTTAGTTTTTTATATATTAGGTTTTACAATCATCGGGAAAGGGGGGGGCGAGGCATTTTTAACTGAGTGTTGACTCCCAAACCATAAGTCATTTTTAAGAAAAATTATAGCCATTACGCATCATTAATCAATCAAAACATTTATGATGATGATATATGATTGTTAGATCCGCTTTTTGTAAAGAGGTAAAAACTGGGTAGTTTGGCTTTGGTAAATTTCCAACAGCAAGTTAACTTGAGAATTTATTTTTTTCTGACTCCTTGAAATTTTGGGATCATTGGGTCATTTTCATCTTCAACATTTTTTAGTCATGCTTATCCATATTAAAAACATGTTAGGATCAATTAGACATCTCTTTCTTATAAAATTCCACCAAGCCGTTAGGGGTTGTACTGGTGGAATTTCCCAAACACGGATAACAGAACTTTGGTGTTCCCTTTTAGTGCATGAAATAATTTTCTTCACATACATTTATTATAGTTTTCAATTTTTTGCATACATAAAGTATAAAATTTTCATTTTCTTGTGCTCTATTTGCCTTAAATTTTTGTTTACAAGAAAAATGGCAAAGGGAAAACTCAAGTTTGGATTTGAAAAAAAATTGAACATCCAAACTGGAAATCCACAAATGCTGACAGAGATAATTCCAAAAATTATCTATGATTTTAAGGATCGTTAAAACTTTTAGTTTTTTTGTATATTAGGTTTTATAATCGTCGAAAAAGGGGGGGTGAGGCATTTTTAACAGACTGAGAGAGATAATTCCAAAAAGTATCTATGATCTTTAAGGATTGTAAATTCTTTTAGTTTTTTTTATTGTAGTTTTCAATTTTTTGCATACATAAAATCTAAATTTTTTATTTTTTTGTAATATTTTTGCCTTATCCTTTTGTTTAAGAGTAAAATGGGAGAGTGAAATCTCAAGTTTGGATTTGAAAAATAATTGAACATCCTAAATGAAAATGTACAAATGCTGAGAGAGATAATTCCAAAACGTTTATGTGATTTTTATGGATTGTAAACTCCTTTAGTTTTTTATAAATTAGATTTTACAATCATCGGAAAAGGGGGAAGGGGGGGGGGGGGTGGCGGGGGGGCGTGAGGGCAAGGCATTTTTAGTTGAGTGTTGAGTCCTAAACCATAGGTCATTTCTAAAACAAGTTATAGCAGTTACACATCATTAATTGATCAAAACATTTACGGTGATCTATGATTGTTAGTTCCGCTTTTTGTGAATAGGCAAAAAGTGGGTTGTTTAGCTTAGGTAAATATCCCTCCTCACATTAACTTGAGAATTTAATTTTTTCTACTACTTCAAATTTTTGGATCATTAGGTCATTTGCATCTTGAACATGTTTCAGGCATGCATATCCATATTTGAAACATTTCAGGATCAATTAATAATCTCTTTCTTATAAAATTCCACCAAGCTATTAGGGGTTGTATGAGTGGTATTTCCCAAACATGGATAAAAAAACTTTGGGGTTCATTTTTAGCATGAAATAATTTTCTTCACTTACATTTATTATAGTTTTCAGTTTTTTTGCCTACATAAACTCTAAAATTTTCATTTTCTTGTGATCTATTTACCTTATCCTTTTGTTAACAAGAAAAATGGTTGAGAGAAAACTCAAGTTTGGATTTGAAAAAAAATTGAACATCGAAAATGGATATGCCCACATTCTGAGAGAGATCATTCCAAAAAGTATCTGTGATTTTTAAGGATTTTAAACTCTTTTAGTTTTTTATATAGTAAGTTTTGCAATCATTGGAAAAGAGGGGGGGGGGGGGGTGGGGGGTGAGGCATTTTTAACTGAGTGTTGACTCCCAAACCATGAGTCATTTCTAACAAAAATTATAGCCGTGACACATCATTAATTCATCAAAACATTTACAATGATCTATGATTGTTAGGTCCTCTTTGTGTAAATAGGTAAAAAGTTGGTTTTATGGTCTGGTAAATAACCCACCGCACATTAACTTGAGAATTTAATTATTTCAACTCCTTCAAATGTTTGGATCATTAGGTCATTTGCATCTTCAACATGTTTCAGGCAAGCATATCCATATTTAAAACATGTTAGGATCAATTATAAATCTTTTTCTTATAAAATTCCACTGAGCCATTAGGGGTTGTATTGGTGGAATTTCCCATACAAGGATAACAAAACTTTGGTGTTCATTTTTAGTCCATCTGAAAATTTTCTTCACTTACATTTATTATAGTTTTCAATTTTTTGCATACATAAACTTTAAATTTTAATTTTGTTGTAATCTTTTTTCCTTATGTTCTTGTTTGCGAGAAAAATGGGAGAGTGAAAACAAGAGTTGGGATTTGAAAAAAAATAAAATATCAAAATGGAAATGCACAAATTCTGAGAGAGATAATTCATAAAAGTATCTGTGATTTTAAAGGATTGTAAACTCTTTTAGATTTTAATATATTTGGTTTTGCAATCATCAAAAAATGGGGGGTGAGGCATTTTTAATTTAGTGTTTACTCCAAAACCATTAGTCATTTCTAACTAAAATTATAGCCGTTACACATCATTAATCAATCAAAACATTTACAATGATCTATGATTGTTAGGTGCGCTTTTTGTAACTAGGCAAAAAGTGGGTTGTTTGGCTCAGGTGAATATCCCACTACACGTTTACTTGAGAATTTAAATTTTTCTACTCCAAATTTTTAGATCATTAGGACATTTGCATCTTCAACATGTTTCAGGCATGCATATCCATATTTAAAACATGTCAGGATAAATTAATAATCTCTTTCTTATAAAATTCCATCAAGCTATTAGGGGTTGTATCAGTGGAATTTCACAAACATGGATAACAACACTTTGGTGTTCTTTTTTACTGCATGAAATAATTTTCTTCACTTACATTTAATATATTTTTCAATTTTTTCATACATAAAGTCTCAAATTTTCATTTTCTTGAGATCTATCTGAATTATCTTTTTGTTTACGAGAAAAATGGCAGAGTGAAAACTCAAGTTTGTATTTGAAAAAAAATTGAACATCCAAAATGAAATGCACAAATGCTGACAGAGATAATTCCAAAAATTATTTATGATTTTTAAGGATCGAAAAAACTTTTAGTTTTTTCTACATTAGGTTTAGCAATCACTGGAAAAGGGGGGGGGATGCGTTTTTAACTGAGTGTTGACTTCCAAACCATTAGTTATTTCTAACAAAAATTATAGCCGTTACACATCATTAATCAATCAAAACATTTACGATGATCTATGATTGTTAGGTCCGCTTTTTGTAAATAGGCAAAAAGTGGGTTGTTTGGCTCAGGTGAATATCCCACCGCACGTTAACTTGAGAATTTAATTTTTTCTTCTCCATGAAATTATTGGATCATTAGGTCATTTGCATCTTCAACATGTTTCAGGCATGCATATCCATATTTATAACATGTTAGGAGCAATTAGTAATCTCTTTCTTATAAAATTCCACCAAGCTATTAGGGGTTGTACAAGTGGAATTTCCCAAACATGGATAGCAAAACTTTGATGTTCATTTTTACTGCGTGAAATAATTTTCTTCACTTACATTTATTATAGTTTTCCATTTTTTTCATACTTAAACTCTAAAATTTTCATTTTCTTGAGTTATATTTGCCTTATCTTTTTGTTTACGAGAAAAATGGCATAGTGAAAACTCAAGTTTGTGTTTGAAAAAATTATAGTCGTTAGACATCATTAATAGATCAAGACATTTACAATGATCTATGATTTTTAGGTCCATTTTTGTCAAAAGCCAAAATGTGGGTTGTTTGGCTCTGGTAAATATCCCACCGCATGTTGACATGAGAATTAATTTTTTCTTCTCGAATTTTTTGGATCATTAGGTCATTTGCATCTTCAACATATTTCAGACATGCATATCCATATTTAAAACATGTTAGGATCAATTAGAAATATCTTTCTTAGAAAATTTCACCAAGCTATTAGGGGTTGTACTAGTGGAATTTTCCAAACATGGATACCAAAAGTTTTGTGTTCATTTTTAGTGCGTGAAATAAGTTTCTTCACTTACATTTATTATAATTTTCATTTTTTTGCATTCATAAACTCTAATATTTTCATTTTTTTTGCGTTATCGTTTTGTTTACAAGAAAAATGGTTGAGTGAAAACTGAAGTTTGGATTTGAAAAAAAATGGAACATCCAAAAAGAAAATGTAAAAACTCTGAGAGAGATAATTCCAAAAAGTATATGGGATTTTTAACGATCGTAAACACTTTTATTTTTTTATATATTAGGTTTTGTAATCATCGAAAAAGGGTGGGCGAGGCATTTTTAACTGAGGGTTGACTCCCAAACCATAAATCATTTCAAACAAAAATTATATTCATTACATATAATTAATCGATCAAAATATTTACGAAGATCTATGATTATTAGGTCTGCTTTTTGTAAATAGGCAAAAAATGGGCTATTTGGCTCTGGTAATATCCCACCGCAGGTTAACTTGAGAATTTATTTTTTTCTACTCCAAGAAATTTTTGGATCATTAGGTCATTTACATCTTCAACAAGTTTTAGGCATGCATATCCATATTAAAAACACGTTAGGATCAATTAGCAATCTCTTTCTTATAAAATTCCACCAAACTATTAGGCGTTGTATTGGTGGAATTTCCCAAACATGGACCACAAAACTTCTGTGTTCATTTTTAGTGCATGAAATAATTTTCTTCACTTACATTTATTATAGATTTCAATTTTTTGCATGCATAAACTCTAACATTTTCGGTTTGTAGTAATCTATTTGTCTTATCTTTTTGTTTACGAGAAAAATGGGAGAGTAAAAACTCAAGTTTGGATTTGAAAAAAAATTGAACATCCAAAAAGGAAATGGACAAATTCTGGGAGAGATAATTCCAAAAATTATCTATGATTTTTAAGGATTGTAAACTCTTTTAGTATTTTATATATTAGGTTTTGCAATCATCGAAAGAGGGGGTGTGGCATTTTTAACTAAGTGTTAACTCGCAAGCCATATGTCATTTCTAGCAAAAATTATAGTTGTTACACATCATTAATCAATCAAAACATTTATGATGATGTATGATTGTTAGATCTGCTTCTTGTTAATAAGCAAAAACTAGGTTGTTTGGCTTTGGTAAATATCCCACTACACATTAACACGAGAATTTAATTTTTCCTATTCCTTGAAATTTTTGAAACATTAGATCATTTGCATCTTCAACATGTTTCATGCATGCATACCCATATTTAAAATAAGTTAGGATCAATTAGAAATCTCTTTTTTATAAAATTCCACCAAGCTATTAGTGGTTGACTGGTGGAATTTTCCAAACATGGATAACAAAACTTCGGTGTTCATTTTTAGTGCGTGAAATATTTTTCATCACTTACATTTACTATAGTTTTCAATTTTTAGCATACAGAAACTACGAAATTTTCATTTTGTTGTGATCTATATTCCTTATATTTTTGTTTACGAGAAAAATGGGAGAGTGAAAACTCAAGTTTGGATTTGAAAAAAATTAAACATCCAAAAAGGAAATGGACAAATTCTGGGAGAGATAATTCCAAAAATTATCTATGATTTTTAAGTATTATAAAATCTTTTATTATTTTATATATTAGGTTTTGCAATCATCGAAAAAGGGGGGGTGTGGCATTTTTTTAAGTTATCCTTTTGTTTACGAGAAAAATGGGAGAATGAAAACTCAAGTTTGGACTTGAAAAAAAATTGAACATCCAGAAAGAAAATGCAAAAATTTTGAGAGAGATAATTCCAAAAAGTATATGTGATTTTTAAGGATCGTAAACACTTTTAGTTTTTTATATATTAGGTTTTGCAATCATCGGAAAAGGGATGGCGAGGCATTTTTAACTGAGGGTTGACTCCCAAACCATAAGTCATTTCAAACAAAAATTATAGCCGTTACATATAATTAATCGATCAAAACATTTACGAAGATCTATGATTGTTAGATCTGATTTTTGTAAATAGGCAAAAAGTGGGTTGTTTGGCTCTGGTAAATATCCCACCGCACATTAACATGAGAATTTAATTTTTTCTACTCAAAATTTTGGAACATTAGATCATTTGCTTCTTTAACTTGTTTCATGCATGCATACCCATATTTAAAATAAGTTAGGATCAATTAGAAATCTCTTTCTTATAAAATTCCACCAAGCTATTAGGGGTTGACTGGTGGAATTTCCCAAACATGGATAACAAAACCTTGGTGTTCATTTTTAGTGCGTGATATATTTTTCATCACATACATTTATTATAGTTTTCAATTTTTTGCATCCATAAACTCAGAAATTTTCATTTTGTTCTGATCTATATTCCTTATCTTTTTGTTTAGGAGAAAAATGGGAGAGTGAAAACTCAAGTTTGGATTTGAAAAATAATTGAACATCCATAATGGAAATGGACAAATTCTAAGAGAGATAATTCCAAATAGTATCTGTGATTTTTATGGATTGTATACTCTTTTAGATTTTTATATATTAGGTTTTGCAATCATCGGAAAAGGGGGAGCGAGGTATTTTTAACAGAGTATTGACTCCCAAACCATAAGTTATTTCTAACAAAAATTATAGTCGTTAGACATCATTAATAGATCAAGACATTTACGATGATCTATGATTTTTAGGTCCGTTTTTATCAATAGCCAAAAAGAGGGTTCTTTGGCTCTGGTAAATATCCCACGACACGTTAACTTGAGAATTAATTTTTTCTACTCAAATTTTTTGGATCATTAGGTCATTTGCATCTTCGACATGTTTCAGGCATGCATATCCATATTTCAAACATATTAGGATCAATTATAAATATCTTTCTTAGAAAATTTCACCAAGCTATTAGGGGTTGTATTGGTGGAATTTCCCAAATATGGATACTAAAACTTTTGTGTTCATTTTTAGTGCGTGAAATAAGTTTCTTCACTTACATTTGTTATAATTTTCAATTTTTTTCATACAAAAACTCTAATATTTTTTTTTTTTTGCGTTATCATTTTGTTTACGAGAAAAATGGTAGAGTGAAAACTCATGTTTGGATTTGAAAAAAAAATGGAACATCCAAAAAAAATATGCAAAAACTCTGAGAGAGATAATTCCAAAAAGTATATGTGATTTTTAAGGATCGTAAATACTTTTAGTTATTTATATATTAGGTTTTGCAATCATCGAAAAAGGGCGGGCGATGCATTTTTAATTGAGGGTTGACTCCCAAAACATGTGTCATTTCAAACAAAAATTATAGTCATTACAAATAATTAATCGATCAAAACATTTATGAAGATCTATGATTATTAGGTCCGCTTTTGAAAAATAGGCAAAAAGTCAGCTGTTTGGTTCAGGTAATATCCCACCCCATGTTGACTTGAGAATTTATTTTTTTCTACTCCAAGAAATTTTTGGATCATTAGGTCATTTACATCTTCAACATATTTCAGGCATGCATATCCATATTCAAAAACATGTTAGGATCAATTAGCAATCTCTTTCTTATAAAATTCCACCAAACTATTAGGGTTGTATTGGTGGAATTTCCCAAACATGGATAACAAAACTCCTGTGTTCATTTTTAGTGCATGAAATAATTTTCTTCACTTAAATTTATTATAGATTTCAATTTTTTTCATACATAAACTCTAAAATTTTCCTTTTGTAGTAATCTATTTGTCTTATCTTTTTGTTTACGAGAAAAATGGGAGAGTGAAAACTCAAGTTTGGATTTGAAAAACAATTGAACATCCAAAAAGGAAATGGACAAATTCTGGGAGAGATAATTCTAAAAAGTATCTATGATTTTTAAGGATTGTAAACTCTTCTAGTATTTTATATATTAGATTTTGCAATCATCGAAAGAGGGGGGTGTGGCATTTTTAACATAGTGTTGACTCTCAAACCATAAGTCATTTCTAATAAAAATTATAGCCGTTAGACATCATTAATCAATCAAAACATTTATGATGATCTATGATTGTTAGATCTGCTTTTTGTTAATAGGCAAAAACTAGGTTGTTTGGCTTTGGTAAATATCCCACCGCACATTAACATGAGAATTTAATTTTTTGTATTCCTTGAAATTTTTGGAACATTAGATCATTTGCATCTTCAACATGTTTCATGCATGCATACCCATATTTAAAATAAGTTAGGATCAATTAGAAATCTCTTTCTTATAAAATTCCACCAAGCTATTAGGGATTGACTATTGGAATTTTCCAAACATGGATAACAAAAACTTTGGTGTTCATTTTTAGTGCGTAAAATATTTGTCATCACTTACATTTATTATAGTTTTCAATTTTTGCCATACATATACTCAGAAATTTTCATTTTGTTGTGATCTATATTCCTTATCTTTTTGTTTACGAGAAAAATGGGGGAGTGAAAACTCAAGTTTGGATTTGAAAAAAAATTAAACATCCAAAAAGGAAATGGACAAATTCCTGGAGAGATATTTCCAAAAAGTATCTAAGATTTTTAAGGATAGTAAACTCTTTTAGTATTTTATATATTAAGTTTTGTAATCAACGAAAAAGGGGAGGCGTGGCATTTTTTTGCGTTATCCTTTTGTTTACGAGAAAAATGGGAGAGTGAAAACTCAAGTTTGGACTTGAAAAAAATTGAACATCCAAAAATAAAATTTAAAAACTTTGAGAGAGATAATTCCAAAAACTATATGTGATTTTTAAGGATCGTAAAAACTTTTAGTTTTTTATATATTAGGTTTTGTAATCATCGAAAAAGGGCGGGCGAGGCATTTTTAATTGAGGGTTGACTCCCAAACCATAAGTCATTTCAAACAAAAATTATAGCTGTTACATATAATTAATCGATCAAAACATTTACGAAGATCTATGATTATTAGGTCCGCTTGTTGGGAATAGGCAAAAAGTGGGCTGTTTGGCTCTGGTAATATCCCACCGCAGGTTAACTGGAGAATTTATTTTTTCCTACTCCAAGAACTTTTTGGATCATTAGGTCATTTGCATCTTCAATATGTTTCAGGCATGCATATCCATATTCAAAACACGTTAGGATCCATTAGCAACCTCTTTCTTATAAAATTCCACCAAACTATTAGGGGTTATATTGGTGGAATTTCCAAAACATGGATAACAAAATTTTTGTGTTCATTTTTAGTGCGTGAAATAAATTTTCATACATAAACTCTAAAATTTTCATTTTGTTGTAATCTGTTTGACTTATCTTTTTGTTTACAAGAAAAATGGGAGAGTGAAAATCAAGTTTGGATTTGAAAAAAAATTGAACATCCAAAAAGGAAATGGACAAATTCTGGGAGAGATAATTCCAAAAAGTATCTACGATTTTTAAGGATTGTAAACTCTTTTAGTATTTTATATATTAGGTTTTGCTATCATTGAAAAATGGGGGGTGTGGCATTTTTAACAGAGTGTTGACTCCCAAACCATAAGTCATTTCTAACAAAAATTATAGCTATTACACGTCATTACTCAATCAAAAAATTTATGATGATCAATTATTGTTAGATCTGCTTTTTGTTCATAGGCAAAAACTAGGGTGTTTGGCTTTGGTAAATATCCCACCGCACATTAACATGAAATTTTAATTTTTTCTATTCCTTGAAATTTTTGGAACATTAGATCATTTGCATCTTCAACATGTTTCATGCATGCATACCCATATTTAAAATAAGTTAGGATCAATTAGAAATCTCTTTCTTATAAAATTCCATCAAGCTATTAGGGGTTGACTGGTGGAATTTCCCAAACATGGATAACAAAACTTTGGTGTTCATTTTTAGTGCATGAAATATTTTTCATCACTTAAATTTATTATAGTTTTCAATTTTTTTCATACATAAACTCAGAAATTTTCATTTTGTTGTGATCTATATTTCTTATCTTTTTGTTTTTGAGAAAAATGGGAGAATGAAAACTCAAGTTTCGATTTGAAAAAAATTGAACATCCATAATGGATATGGACAAATTCTGAGAGAGATAATTCCAAACAGTATCTGTGATTTTTATGGATTGTATACTCTTTTACATTTTTATATATTAGGTTTTGCAATCATCAAAAAAGGGGGAGCAAGGTATTTTTAATAGAGTGTTGGCTCCCAAACCATAATTTATTTCTAACAAAAATTATGGCCGTTAGACATCATTAATAGATCAAGACATTTATGATGATCTATGATTTTTAGGTCCATTTTTGTAAATAGCTAAAAAGTGGGTTGTTTGGCTCTGGTAAATATCCCACCGCACGTTAACTTTGAGAATTAACTTTTTCAACTCGAAATTTTTGGATCATTAGGTCATTTGCATCTTCAACATGTTTCAAGCATGCATATCCATATTTAAAACATGTTAGGATCAATTAGAAATATCTTTCTTAGAAAATTTCACCAAGCTATTAGGGGTTGTACTGGTGGAATTTCCCAAACAAAGGATACCAAAAATTTTGTGTTCATTTTTAGTGCGTGAAATAAGTTTCTTCACTTACACTTATTATAATTTTCAATTTTTTGCATACATAAACTCTAATATTTTCATTTTTTTTTTGCGTTATCCTTTTGTTTACGAGAAAAAAGGGAGAGTGAAAACTCAAGTTTGGATTTGAAAAAAAAATGGAACATCCAAAAAGAAAATGTAAACTCTTAGAGAGAGGTAATTCAAAAAAGTATATGTGATTTTTAAGGATCGTAAACACTTTTAATTTTTTATATGTTAGGTTTTGTAATCATCGGAAAAGGGCAGGCGAGGGATTTTTAACTGAGGGTTGACTCCCAAACCATAAGTCATTTCAAACAAAAATTATAGCCGTTACATATAATTAATCGATCAAAACATTTACGAAGATCTATGATTATTAGGTCCTCTTTTTTAAAATAGGCAAAAAGTGGGTTGTTTGGCTTTGGTAATATCCCACCGCAGGTTAACTTGAGAATTTATATTTTTCTACTGCAAGAAATTTTTAGATCATTAGGTCATTTGCATCTTCAACCTGTTTCAGGCATGCATATCCATATTCAAAACCCGTTAGGATCAATTAGCAATCTCTTTCTTATAAAATTCCACCAAACTATTAGGGGTTGTATTGGTGGAATTTCCCAAACATGGATAACAAAACTTATGTTTTCATTTTTAGTGCGTGAAATAATTTTCTTCACTTACATTTATTATAGATTTCAATTTTTTGCATACATAAACTCTAAAATTTTCATTTTGTTGTAATCTATTTGTCTTATCTTTTTGTTTACGAGAAAAATGGGAGAGTGAAAACTCAAGTTTGGATTTGAAAAAAAATTGAACATCCAAAAATGAAATGGACAAATTTTGGGAGAGATCATTCCAAAAAGTATCTATGATTTTTAAGGATTGTAAGCTCTTTTAGTATTTTATATATTAGGTTTTGCAATTATCGAAAGAGGGGCGGCATGACATTTTTAACAGAGTGTTGACTCCCAAACCATAAGTCTTTTCTAACAAAAATTATAGCCGTTACACATCATTAATCAATCAAAACATTTACGATGTTCTATGATTGTTAGATATGCTTTTTGTTCATAGGCAAAAACAAGGTTTTTTGGCTTTGGTAAATATCCCACCGCACATTAACATGAGAATTTAATTTTTTCTATTCCTTGAAATTTTTGGAACATTAGATCATTTGCATCTTCAACATGTTTTATGCTTGCATACCCACATTTAAAATAAGTTAGGATCAATTAGAAATCTCTTAATTATAAAATTCCACCAAGTTATTAGGGGTTGACTGGTGGAATTTCCCAAACTTGGATCACAAAACTTTGGTTTTCATTTTTAGTGTGTGAAATATTTTTCATCACATACATTTATTGTAGTTTTCAATTTTTTGCATACATAAACTCAGAAATTTTCATTTTGTTGTGATCTATATTCCTTATCTTTTTGTTTACGAGAAAAATGGGAGAGTGAAAACTCAAGTTTGGATTTGAAAAAAAATTGAACATCCATAATGGAAATGGACAAATTCTGAGAGCGATAATTCCAAATAGTATTTGTGATTTTTATGGATTGTATACTCTTTTAGATTTTTATATATTAGGTTTTGCAATCATCGAAAAAGGGGGAGCGAGGTATTTTTAACAGTGTTGACTCCCAAACCATAAGTTATTTCTAACAAAAATTATAGCTGTTAGACATCATTAATAGATCAAGACATTTACGATGATCAATGATTTTTAGGTCCATTTTTGAAAATAGCCAAAAAGTGGGTTGTTTGGCTCTGGTTAATATCCCACTGCACGTTAACTTGAGAATTAATTTTTTCTACTCGAATTTTTTGGATCATTAGGTCATTTGCTTCTTCAACATGTTTCAAGCATGCATATCCTTATTTAAAACATGTTAGGATCAATTAGAAATATCTTTCTTAGAAAATTTCACCAAGCTATTAGGGGTTGTACTGGTGGAATTTCCCAAAACATGATACCAAAAATTTTGTGTTCATTTTTAGTGGGTGAAATAAGTTTTTTCACTTAAATTTATTATAATTTTCAATTTTATGCATACATAAACTCTAATATTTTCATTTTTTTTGTGTTATCCTTTTGTTTACGAGAAAAAACGGAGAGTGAAAACTGAAGTTTGGATTTGAAAAAAAATGGAATATCAAAAATGAAAATGCAAAAACTCAGAGAGAAATAATTCCAAAAATTATATGTGTTTTTTAAGGATCGTAAACACTTTTAGTTTTTTGTATATTAGGTTTTGCAATCATCAAAAAAGGGCAGGTGAGGCATTTTTAACTGAGGGTTGACTCCCAATCCATAAGTCATTTCAAACAAAAATTATAGCCGTTACATATAATTAATCGATCAAAACATTTACGAAGATCTATGATTATTAGGTTCCCTTTTTGTAAATAGGCAAAAAGTGGGATGTTTGGCTCTGGTAATATCCCACCGCAGGTTAACTTTATAATTTATTTTTTTCTACTCCAAGAAATTTTGGATCATTAGGTCGTTGGCATCTTCAAAATGTTTCAGGCATGCATATCCATATTCAAAACACGTTAGGATCAATTAGCAATCTCTTTGTTATAAAATTCCACCAAACTATTAGGGGTTGTATTGGTGGAATTTCCCAAACATGGATAACAAAACTTCTGTGTTCATTTTTAGTGCGTGAAATAATTTTCTTTACTTACATTTATTGTAGATTTCAATTTTTTGCATACATAAACTCTAAAATTTTCATTTTGTTGTAATCTATTTGTCTTATCTTTTTGTTTACGAGAAAAATGGGAGAGTGAAAACTGAAGTTTGGATTTGAAAAAAAATTGAACATCCATAAAGGAAATGGACAAATTCTGGGAGAGATAATTCCAAAAAGTATCTATGATTTTTAATGATTGTAAACTCTTTTAGTATATATTAGGTTTTGCAATCATCGAAAGAGGGGGGGGGGGGGGGGGGTGGGTATGTGGCATTTTTAACTGAGTGTTGACTCCCAAACCATAATTCATTTCTATCAAAAATTATAGCCGTTTCACTTCATTAATCAATTCATTTCTACTCCATGAAATTTCTGGATCATTAGGTCATTTGTATCTTCAACATGTTTCAGTCATGCATATCCATATTTAAATTATGTTAGGATCAATTTGAAATCTCTTTCTTATAAAATTGCACCAAGCTATTAGGGGTTGTACTGATGGAATTTACCAAACATAGATAACAAAACTTTGGTGTTTATTTTTAGTGCATGAAATAATTTCCTTCACTTACTTTTAATATATTTTTCAATTTTTTTTCAAACATAAACTCTAAAATTTTCGTTTGCTTGTGATCTGTTTGCCTTAACTTTTTGTTTACGAGAAAAATGGCAGAGTGAAGACTGAAGTTTGGATTTGAAAAAAAAATTAACTTCCAAAATGGAAATGCACAAATGATGACAGAGATAACTCCCAAACCATAAGTCATTTCTAATGAAAAAATTATAGCCGTTACACATCATTAATTGATAAAAAAATTTAAGATAATCTATGATTGTTAGGTCCGCTTTTTGTAAATAGGCAAAATTTTGGTTGTTTCGCTCTAGTAAATATCCCACCGCACGTTAACTTGAGAACTTAATATTTTTCTACTCCTTGAAATATATGGATCATTAGGTCATTTGCATCTTCAACATGTTTCAGGCATGCATACCCATATTTAAAACATGTTAGGATCAATTACATATCTCTTTATGATAAAATTCTACCAATCTATTAGGGTTGTACTGGTGGAATTTCGTAAATATGGATAACAAAACTTTGGTGTTATTTTTTATTGCGTGAAATAATTTTCTTCACTTACATTTATTATAGTTTTCAATTTTTTGCATACATAAACTCTAAAATTTTCATTTTCTTGTGATCTATTTTCCTCAACCTTTTGTTTACGAGAAAAATGGTTGAGTGAAAACTCAAGCTTGGAATTGAAAAAAAATTCAACATCCAAAAAGGAAATGCACAAATTCTGAGAGAGATAATTCCAAAACGTATCTAAGATTTTTAAGCATAGTAAACACTTTTAGTTTTTTATATATTAGGTTTTGCAATCATCAGAAAAGGGAAGGGGGAGGGGGGGGGGGGGGGGGGGGGGGGGGGGGGGGGGGGGTGAGGCATTTTTAACAAAGTGTTGACTCCCAAACCATAAGTCATTTCAAACAAAAATTATAGACATTACACTTCATTAATCAATCAAAAAAATTACGAAGATCTATGATTGTTTGGTCCGATTTTTTTAAATAGGCAAAAAGTTGGTTGTTCGGCTTTAGTAAATATCCCATCGCTCGTTAACTTGAGAATTTAATTTCTTCTAATCCATGAAATTTTCAGATCATTGGGTCATTTGCATCTTCAACATGTTTCAGGCATGCATATCCATATTTCAAATATGTTAGGATCAATTAGAAATCACTTTCTTATAAAATTCCACCAAGCTATTAGGGGTTGTATTGGCGGAATTTCCAAAACATGGATAACAAAACTTTGGTGTTCATTTTTAGTGCGTGAAATAATTTTCATCACTTACATTTATTATAGTTTTCAATTTTTTGCATACATAAATTCTAAAATTTTCATTTTCTTATGATCTATTTGCCTTATCTTTTTGTTTATGAGAAAAATAGCAGAGTGAAAACTAAGTTTGGATTTGAAAACAAATTGAACATCCAAAATGGAAAAGCACAAATGTTGACAGAGATAATTCCAAAAATTATCTATGATTTTTAAGGATCGTAATCACTTTTAGTTTTTTTATATATTAGGTTTTATAATCATCAGAAAACGGGGGGGGCGAGGCATTTTTAACTTAGTGTTGACTCACAAACCATAAGTCAATTCTCACAAAAATTATAGCCGTTATACAACATTAATTGTTCAAAACATTGACTATGATCAATTATAGTTAGGTCCCCTTTTTGTAAATAGGCAAAAGGTGGCTTGTTTGGCTCTCGTAAATATTCCACCGCACATTAACTTGTGAATTTAACTTTTTTCTATTCCTTGAAATTTTTGGATGATTAGATCATTTGCATCTTAAACATGTTTAAGGCATGCATATCCATATTTAAAACATGTTAGGATCAATTAGAAATCTCTTTGTTATAAAATTCGACCAAGCTATTAGGGGTTGTGCTGGTGGAATTTCCCAAACATGGATAACAAAACTTCGGTGTTCCTTTTTAGTGCGTGAAATTTTTTTCTTCACCTACATTTATTATAGTTTTCAATATCCTGCATACATAAACTCTAAAATTTTCATTTTCTTGTGATCTATTTGCCATAACCTTTTTTTTTACAAGAAAAAAGATTGAGTGAAAGCTCAAGTTTGGATTTGAAAAAAAATTGAACATCCAAAATGGAAATGCACAAATTCTAAGAGAGATAATTTTAAAAAGTATCTGTGATTTTTAAGGATTGTAAACTCTTTTAGTTTTTTATATAGGTTTTGCAATCATCAGAAAAGTGGGGGGGGGGGGGGGGTGCGGGGCCAGGCATTTTTAACTAAGTGTTGACTACCAAACCATATGTCATTTCTAAAAACATTATAGCCATTACACTTCATTAATCGATCAAAACATTTACGATGATCTATGATTGTTAGGTTCTATTTTTGTATATAGGCAAAAAGTGGGTTTTTGGCTCTGGTAAATATCCCACCGCACGTTAACTTGTGAATTTAATTTTTCTACACCTTGAAATTTTTAGATCATTTGGTCTTTTACATCTTCAACATATTTAAGGGCATGCAATCCATATTTAAAACATGTTAGGATCATTTAGAAATCTCTTTCTTATAAAATTCCACCAAACTATTAGGGGTTGTACTGGTGGTATTTCACAAACATGGATAACAAAATTTTGGTGTTCCTTTTTAGTGCGTGAAAATTTTTTCTTCACTTACATTTATTACAGTTTTCAATTTACTGCATACATAAACTCTAAAATTTTCATTTTCTTGTGATTTATTTGCCTTAACCTTTTTTTTCAATAAAAATGGTTGAGTGAAGCGTCAAGTTTGGATTTGAAAAAAAATTGAACATCCAAAATGGAAATGCACAAATGTTGACAGAGATAATTCCAAAAATTATCTATGATTTCTAAGGATCGTAAACACTTTTAGTTTTTTATATATTAGGTTTTATAATCATCAGAAAACGAGGGGAGGCGAGGCATTTTTAACAAAGTGTTGACTCCTAAACTATAAGTCATTTCTAACAAAAATTATAGCCGTTACACATCATTAATTGTTCAAAACATTGACTATGATCAATTATTGTTAGGTCCCCTTTTTGTAAATAGGCAAAAGGTGGCTTGTTTGGCTCTGGTAAATATTCCACCGCACGCTTAACTTGTGAATTAAATTTTTTTCTATTCCTTGAAATTTTTGGATGATTAGATCATTTGCATCTTAAACATGTTTAAGGCATGCATATCCATATTTAAAACATGTTAGGATCAATTAGAAATCTCTTTCTTATAAAATTCCACCAAGCTATTAGGGGTTGTGCTGGTGGAATTTTCCAAACATGGATAACAAAACTTCGGTGTTCCTTTTTAGTGCATGAAAAATTTTTCTTCACTTACATTTAATATAGTTTTCAATTTTCTGCATACATAAACTCTAAAATTTTCATATTCTTGTGATCTATTTGCCTTAACCTTTTGTTTACAAGAAAAATGGTTAAGTGAAAACTCAATTTTGGATTTGAAAAAAAATTGAACATCCACAATGGAAATGCACAAATTCTAAGAGAGATAATTCCAAAAAGTATCTGTGATTTTTAAGGATTGTAAACTCTTTTAGTTTTTTATATAGGTTTTTCAATCATCGGAAAAGGAAGAGTACAGGGGGGGGGGGGGGGGGGGGGGGGGGGAGGGGGGCGGGGTTGACTACCAAACCATAAGTCATTTCTAAAAACATTATAGCTATTACACATCCTTAATCGATCAAAACATTGACGATGATCTATGATTGTTAGGTCCTATTTTTGTATATAGGCAAAAAGTGGGTTGTTTAGCTCTGGTAAATATCCCACCGCATGTTAACTTGTGAAATAAATTTTTCAACAGCTTGAAATTTTTAGATCTTTTGGTCTTTTGCATCTTCAACATGTTTAAGGGCATGCATATCCATATTTAAAACATGTTAGGATCAATTAGAAATCTATTTCTTATAAAATTTCACCAAACTATTAGGGGTTGTACTGGTGGAATTTCCCAAACATGGATAACAAAATTTAGGTGTTCCTTTTTAGTCCGTGAAATTTTTTTCTTCACTTACATTTATTATAGTTTTCAATTTTCTGCATATGTAAACTCTAAAATTTTCATTTTCTTGTGATCTATTTTCCTTAACCTTTTGTTTACAAGAAAAATGGTTGAGTGAAAACTCAAGTTTGGATTTGAAAACAAATTGAACATCCAAAATGGAAATGCACAAATTTTGATAGAGATAATTCCAAAAATTATCTATGATTTTTAAGGATCATAAACAGTTTTAGTTTTTTATATATTAGGCTTTATAATCATCAGAAAACCGGGCGGGGGGGGCAGGCATTTTTAACTGAGTGTTGACTCCCAAACCATAAGTCATTTCTAACAAAAATTATAGCTGTTACACATCATTAATTGTTTAAAACATTGACTATGATCAATTATTGTTAGGACCCCTTTTTTTAAATAGGCAAAAGGTGGCTTGTTTGGCTCTGGTAAATATTCCACCGCACGTTAACTTGTGAATTTAATTTTTTTCTATTTCTTGAAATTTTTGGATGATTAAATCATTTGTGTCTTAAACATGTTTAAGGCATGCATAACCATATTTAAAACATGTTAGGATCAATTAGAAATCTCTTTCTTATAAAATTCCACCAAGCTATTAGGGGTTGTGCTGGTGGAATTTCCCAAACATGGATAACAAAACTTCGGTGTTCATTTTTAGTGCGTGAAAAAATTTTCTTCACTAACATTCATTATAGTTTTCAATTTTTTGCATACATAAACTCTAAAATTTTCATTTTCTTGTGATCTATTTGCCTTAACCTTTTGTTTACAAGAATGGTTGAGTGAAAACTCAAGTTTGGATTTGAAAAAAAATTGAACAACTAAAACGGTAATGCAGAAATTCTAAGAGAGATAATTCCAAAAAGTATCTGTGATTTTTAAGGATTGTAATCTCTTTTAGTTTTTTATATAGGTTTTGCAATCATCAGAAAAGGAGGAGGGGGGGGGGGGGGGGGGGGGGGGGGGAGGGAGGGCGAGCCTTTTTTACTAAATGTTGACTACCAAACCGTAAGTCATTTCTAAAAACATTATAGCCGTTACACATCATTAATCGATCAAAACATTTACGATGATCTATGATTGTTAGGTCCTATTTTTGTATATAGGCACAAAGTGGGTTGTTTGGCTCTGGTAAATATCCCACCGCATGTTAACTTGTGAAATAAAATTTTCTACACCTTGAAATTTTTAGATCTTTTGGTCTTTTGCATCTTCAACATGTTTAAGGGCATGCATATCCATATTTGAAACATGTTAGGATCAATTAGAAATCTATTTCTTATAAAATTCCACCAAACTATTTGGGGTTGTACCGGTGGAATTTCCCAAACATGGATATAAAAATTTCTAACAAAAATTATAGCCGTTGCACATCATTAATTGTTCAAAACATTGACTATGATCAATTATTGTTAGGTTCCCTTTTTGTAAATAGGCAAAAGGTGGCTTGTTTGGCTCTGGTAAATATTCCACCGCACGTTAACTTGTGAATTAAATTTTTTTCTATTCCTTGAAATTTTTGGATGATTAGATCATTTGCATCTTAAACATGTTTAAGGCATGCATATCCATATTTAAAACATGTTAGGATCAATTATAAATCTCTTTCTTATAAAATTCCACCAAACTATTAAGGGTTGTGCTGGTGGAATTTCCCAAACAAGGATAACAAAACTTCGGTGTTCCTTTTTAGTGCGTGAAAAAATTTTCTTCACTTACATTTAATATAGTTTTCAATTTTCTGCATACATAAACTCTAAAATTTGCATTTTCTTGTGATCTATTTGCCTTAACCTTTTGTTTAGAAGAAAAATGGTTGAGTGAAAACTCAATTTTGGATTTGAAAATTTTTTTTGCAATCATCAGAAAAGGTGGAGGGGGGGGGGGGGGGGAGGGCGAGCCATTTTTTACTAAATGTTGACTACCAAACCATAACTCATTTCTAAAAACATTATAGCCGTTACACATCATTAATTGATCAAACATTTACGATGATCTATGATTGTTAGGTCCTATTTTTGTATATAGGCAAAACGTGGGTTGTTTGGCTCTGGTAAATATCCCACTGCATGTTAACTTGTGAAATAAATTTTTCTACACCTTGAAATTTTTAGATCTTTTGGTCTTTTGCATCTTCAACATGTTTAAGGGCATGCATATCCATATTTAAAACATGTTAGGATCAATTAGAAATCTCTTTCTTATAAAATTCCACCAAACTATTAGGGGTTGTACTGGTGGAATTTCCCAAACATGGATAACAAAAATTTGGTGTTCCTTTTTAGTGCGTGAAATTTTCAATTTTCAATTTACGAAATTATAGTTTTCAATTTTCTGCATACATAAACACTAAAATTTTCATTTTCTTGTGATCTATTTGCCTTAACCTTTTGTTTACAAGAAAAATGGTTGAGTGAAAACTCAAGTTTGGATTTGAAAACAAATTGAGCATCGAAAATGGAAATGGACAAATGTTGATAGAGATAATTTCAAAAATTATCTATGATTTTTAAGGATCATAAACACTTTTAGTTTTTTATATATTAGGTTTTATAATCATCAGAAAACAGGGGGGGGGGGGGGGGGGGGGGGGGGGGGGGGGGAGGGGAGACATTTTTAACTAAGTGTTGACTCCCAAACCATAAGTCATTTCTCACAAAAATTATAGCCGTTACACATCATTAATTGTTCAAAACATTGACTATGATCAATTATTGTTAGGTCCCCTTTTTGTAAATAGGCAAAAGGTGGATAGTTTGGCTCTGGTAAATATTCAACTGTATGTTAACTTGTGAATTTAATTTTTTTCTATTCCTTGAAAATTTTGGATGATTAGATCATTTGCATCTTAAACATGTTTAAGGCATGCATATCCATATTTAAAACATGTTAGGATCAATTAGAAATCTCTTTCTTATAAAATTCCACCAAGCTATTAGGGGTTGTGCTGGTGGAATTTCCCAAACATGGATAACAAAACTTCGGGGTTCCTTTTTAGTGCGTGAAAAAATTTTCTTCACTTACATTTATTATAGTTTTCAATTTTCTGCATGCATAAACTCTAAAATTTTCATTTTCTTGTGATCTATTTGCCTTAACCTTTTGTTTACAAGAAAAATGGTTGAGTGAAAACTCAAGTTTGGATTTGAAAACAAATTGAACATCCAAAATGGAAATGCACAAATGTTGACAGAGATAATTCCAAAAATTATCTATGATTTTTAAGGATCGTAAACACTTTTAGTTTTTTATATATTAGGTTTTATAATCATCAGAAAACGGGGGGGCGAGGCATTTTTAACTGAGTGTTGACTCCCAAACCATAAGTCATTTATAACAAAAATTATAGCAGTTACACATCATTAATTGTTAAAAACATTGACTATGATCAATTATTGTTAGGTCCCCTTTTTGTAAAATTGCAAAAGGTGGCTTGTTTGGCTCTGGTAAATATTCCACTGCACATTAACTTGTGAATTTAATTTTTTTCTATTCCTTGAAATTTTATGATGATTAGATCATATGCATCTCTTTCTTATAAAATTCCACCAAGCTATTAGGGGTTGTGCTGGTGGAATTTCCCAAACATGTATAACAAAACTTCTGTGTTCCTTTTTAGTGCGTGAAAATTTTTTCTTCACTCACATTTATTATAGTTTTCAATTTTCTACATAGATAAACTCTAAATTTTTCATTTTCTTGTGATCTATTAGCCTTAACCTTTTGTTTACAAGGAAAATGGTTGAGTGAAAACTCAAGTTTGGATTTGAAAAAAAATTGAACATCCAAAATGGAAATGCACAAATTCTAAGAGAGATAATTCCAAAAAGTATCTGTGATTTTTAAGGATTGTAAACTCTTTTAGTTTTTTATATAGGTTTTGCAATCATCAGAAAAGGAGGAGTGGGGGGGGGGGGGGGGGGACGAGGAGGGGGGGAGGGCGATGCATTTTTAACTAAGTGTTGACTACCAAACCATAAGTCATTTCTAAAAGCATTATAGTTAATCGATCAAAACATTTACGATGATCCATGATTGTTAGGTCCTATTTTTGTATATAACCATAAAGTGGGTTGTTTGGCTCTGGTAAATATCCCACCGCATGTTAACTTGTGAATTTAATTTGTCTACACCTTGAAATTTTTAGATCATTTGGTCTTTTGCATCTTCAACATGTTTAAGGACATTCATATCCATATTTAAAACATGTTATGATCAATTAGAAATCTCTTTCTTATAAAATTCCACCAAACTATTAGGGGTTGACTGGTGGAATTTCCCAAACATGGATAACAAAATTTTAATGTTCCGTGAAAAAATTTTCTTCACTTACTTTTATTATAGTTTTCAATTTTGTGCATACATAAACTCTAAAATTTTCATTTTCTTGTGATCTATTTGCCTTATCTCTTTATTTACGAGAAAAGTAGCAGAGTGAAAACTCATGTTTGGATTTGAAAAAAAATTGAACATCCAAAATGGAAAAACACAAATGTTGACAGAGATAATACATAAAATTGTCTATGAATTATAAGGATATTAAACACTTTTATTTTTTAATATATTAGGTTTTGCAATCATCGGAAAAGGGGGGGGGGGGGGGGGGGGGGGGGGGGGTGGCATATTTATATAAGTGTTGACTCCCAAAGCATAAGTCATTTCTAACAAAAAATTACAGCCGTTACACATCAGTAATTGATCAAAACATTTACGATGATCTATGATTGTTAGGTTCACTTTTTGTAAATGGGCAAAAAGTTGGTTGTTTGGCTCTAGAAAATATCCCACCGGATGTTAACATGAGAACTTAATATTTTTGTACTCCTTGAAATTTTAGGATCATTAGGTCCTTTGCATCTTCAACATGTTTCAGGCATGCATATCCATATTTAAAACATGTTAGGATCAATTAAAAATGTCTTTCAGATAAAATTCCACCAAGCTATTAGGGGTTGTACTGGCGGAATTTCGCAAACATGGATAACAAAACCTTTGTGTTCCATTTTAGTGCGTGAAATAATTTTCTTCATTGACATTTACTATAGTTTTCAATTTTTTGCATACCCAAACTCTAAAATTTTTATTTTCTTGTGATCTATTTGCCTTATCCTTTTGTCTACGCGAAAAATGGCTGAATGAAAACAAAAGTTTGGATTTGAAAAAAAATTGAACATTCAAAATAGAAATGCACAAATACTGAGCGATTTAATCCCAAAAAGTATCTGTGATTTTTATAGATTTTAATATATTTGGTTTTGCAATCATCGAAAAAGGGCGGGTGAGGCATTTTTAACTGTGTTGACTCCCAAACCATAACTCATTTCTAACAAAAATTATAGCCGTTACACATCATTAATCGACCTAAACATTTACGATGATCTTTGATTGTTAGGTCCTCTATTTGTAAATAGGTAAAAAGTGGGTTGTTTGGCTCTGGTAAATATCCCACCGCACATTAACTTGAGAATTTAATTTTTTCTAATCCTTCAAATTTTTGGATCTTTGGGTCATTTGCATCTTCAATAAGTTTCAGGCATGCATATCCATATTTAAAACATGTTAGAATCAATTAGAAATCTCTTTCTTTTAAAATTCCACCAAGCTATTAGGGGTTGTACTAGTGGAATTTCCCAAATATGGATAACAAAACTTTGGTGTTCGTTTTTAGTGCGTTAAATAATTTTATTCACTTATATTTATTATAGTTTTCAATTGTTTGCATGCAAAAACTGTAAAATTTTCTTTTTCTTATGATCTCTTTGCCTTATCTTTTTGTTTACGAGAAAAATGGCAGAGAGAAAACTCAAGTTTGGGTTTGAAAAAAAATTCAACATCCAAAATTGAAATGCACAAATGCTGAAAGTGATAATACCAAAAAGTATCTGTGATTTTTAAGGATTTTAAACTCTTTTAGTTTTTTATATATTAGGTTTTACAATCATCGGAAATGGGGGGGCGAGGCATTTATAACTGAGTGTTGACTCCCAAACCATAAGTCATTTATAACAAAAATTATAGCCGTTACACATAATTAATGGATCAAAGTATTTACAATGATCTATGATTGTTAGGCCCACTTTTGGTAAATAGGCAAAAAGTTGGTTGTTTGGCTCTGGTAAATATCCAACCGCACGTTCACTTGAGAATTTATATTTTCCGACGCCTTGAAATTTTTGGATCATTTGGTCATTTGCATCTTGCACATGTTTCCGTCATGCATATCCATATTTAAAATATGTTAGGATCAATTAGAAATCTCTTTCTTATAAAATTCCACCTAGCTATTAGGGGTTGTATTGGTGGAATTTTCCAAACATTGATAACAAAACATTCGTGTTCATTTTTAGTGCGTGAAATAATTTTCTTCACTTACATTTATTATATTTTACAATTTTTTGTATACTTAAACTCTAAAATTTTTATTTTGTTGTAATCTATTTGCCTTATCTTTTTGTTTACGAGTAAACTGGGAGAGTGAAAACTCAAGGTTGGATTTGAAAAATAATTGAACATCCAAAATGGAAATGCACAAATGTTGAGAGAGATAATTCCAAAAACTTTTTGTGATTTTTATGTATTATAAACTCTTTTAGTTGTTTATAAATTAGGTTTTACAATCATCGAAAAAGGGGGGGCGAGGCATTTTTAACTGAGTGTTGACTCCCAAACCATAAGTCATTTATAACAATAATTATAGCCGTTACACATCATTAATTGATAAAAACATTGATGATGATCTATGATTGTTAGGATCCGCTTTTGTGAATAGGCAAAAGGTGGGTTGTTTGGCTCTAGTAAATATCCCACCACACCTTAACTTGAGAAATTAATTTTTTCAACTCCTTGAAATTTCTGGATCATTAGGTCATTTGCATTCTAAACATGTTTCAGGCATGCATATCCATATTTAAAACATGTTAGGATCAATTAGAAATGTCTTTCAAATATAATTCCACCTAGCTATTAGGGGTTGTACTGGTGGAATTTCCCAAACATGGATAACAAAACTTTGGTGTTCCTTTTTAGTGCATGAAAAAATTTTCTTCACTTACATTTATTATAGTTTTCAATTTTATTGCATACATAAACTCTAAAATTTTCATTTTCTTGTGATCTTTTTGCCTTATCCTTTAGTTCACGCGAAAAATGGTAGAGTGAAAACTCAAGTGTGGATTTGAAAAAAAATTGAACATTCAAAATGGAAATACACAAATTCTAAGATAGATAATTCCAAAGAGTATCTGTCATTTTTAAGGATTGTAAACTCTTTAAGTTTTTCATAAATTAGGTTTTTCAATCATCGAAAAGGGGCAAGGGGGGGGGGGGGTGGAGGAGATATTTTTAACTGAGTGTTGACTCCCAAACCATAAGTCATTTCTAACAAACATTATAGCCATTACACATCAGTAATCGATCAAAACATTTATGAAGATCTATGATTTTTAGGTTCGCTTTATGTAAATAGGCAAAAAGTGGGTTGTTTGGCACTGGTAAATATCCCACGCCACATTAACTTGAGAATTTAATTTTTTCTACTGCTTGAAATTTTTGGATCATTATGTCATTTGCGTCTTCAACTTGTTTCAGGCATGCATATCTATATTTAAAACATTCTAGGATGAATTAGAAATCTCTTTCTTATAAAATTCCACCAAGCAATTACGGGTTGTACTGGTGGAATTTCCCAAACATGGATAATAAAACTTTGGTGTTCATTTTTAGTGCGTGAAATAATTTTCTTCACTTAAATTTAATAAGTTTTTCAATTTTTTCCATACATGAACTCCAAAATTTTCATTTTCTTGTCATCTATTTGCCTTATCTTTTTGTTTACGAGAAAAATGGCAGAGTGAAAACTCAAGTTTGGATTTGAAAAAAAATTGATCATGCAAAATGGAAATACATAAATGTTGACAGAGATAATACATAAAATTATCTATGAATTTAAGGATCGTAAACACTTTTAGTTTTTTATATATTCGGTTTTGCAATCATCGGAAATGGGGGGGGCGTGGCATTTTTAACTGAGTGTTGACTCCCAAACCATAAGTTATTTCTAACCAAAAATTACAGCAGTTACACATCAGTAATTGATCAAAACATTTATGATGATCTATGATTGTTAGGTTCACTTTTTGTAAATAGGCAAAAAGTTGGTTGTTTCGCTCTGGTAAATATCCCACCTGACGTTAACGTGAGAAGTTAATATTTTTGTACTCCTTGAAATTTTAGGATCATTTGGTCATTTGCATCTTCAACATCTTTCAGGCATGCATATCCATATTTAAAACATGTTATGATCAATTAAAAATCTCTTCCAGATAAAATTCGACCAAGCTATTAGGGGTTGTACTGGTGGAATTTCGTAAACATGGATAACAAAACCTTTGTGTTCCATTTTAGTGCATGAAATAATTTTATTCATTGACATTTATTATAGTTTTCAATTTTTTACATACCTAAACTCTAAAATTTTTATTTTCTTGTGATCTATTTGTTTTATCCTTTTGTTTACGCAAAAAATGGCTGAGTGAAAACAATAGTTTGGATTTGAAAAAAAATTGAACATTCAAAATAGAAATGCACAAATTCTGAGCAAGTTAATTCCAAAAAGTATCTGTGATTTTTAAGCATCGTAAACAGATTTAGTTTTTTATATATTTGGTTTTGCAATCATCGGAAAAGGGGGGGTGAGGCATTTTTAACTGAGTGTTGACTCCCAAACCATAACTCATTTCTAACAAAAATTATAGCCGTTACACATCATTAATCGACCTAAACATTTATGATGATCTATGATTGTTAAGTCCTCTATTTTTAAATAGGTAAAAAGTGGGTTGTTTGGCTCTGGTAAATATCCCACCGCACATTAACTTGAGAATTTAATTTTTTCTAATCCTTCAAATTTTTGGATCTTTGGGTCATTTGCATCTTCAATAAGTTTCAGGCATGCATATCCATATTTAAAACATGTTAGGATCAATTAGAAATCTTTTTCTTTTAAAATTCCACCAAGCTATTAGGGGTTGTACTAGTGGAATTTCCCAAACATAGATAACAAAACTTTGGTGTTCATTTTTAGTGCGTTAAATAATTTCATGCACTTATATTTATTATAGTTTTCAATTTTTTGCATGCAAAAACTGTAAATTTTTCATTTTCTTATAATCACTTTGCCTTATCTTTTTGTTTATGAGAAAAATGGCAGAGAGAAAACTCAAGTTTGCATTTGAAAAAATAATGAACATCCAAAATTGAAATGCACAAATGCTGAGAGTGATAATACCAAAAAGTATCTGTGATTTTTAAGGATTGTAAACTCTTTTAGTTTTTTATATATTAGATTTTACAATCATCGGAAAAGGGGGGGCGAGACATTTTTTACTGAGTGTTGACTCCCAAACCATAAGTCATTTATAACAAAAATTATAGGTGTTACACATCATTAATGGATCAAAGTATTTACGATGATCTATGATTGTTAGGCCCGCTTTTTGTAAATAGGAAAAAAGTTGGTTGTTTGGCTCTGGTAAATATCCCACCGCACGTTCACTTGAGAATTTATATTTTCTGACGCCTTGAAATTTTTGGATCATTTGGTCATTTCCATCTTGCACATGTTTCCGTCAAGCATATCCATATTTAAAATATGTTAGGATCAATTATAAATCTCTTTCTTATAAAATTCCACCTAGCTATTAGGGGTTGTATTGGTGGAATTTCCCAAACATGGATAACAAAACAGTCGTGTTCATTTTTAGTGCATGAAATAATTTTCTTCACTTACATTTATTATATTTTACAATTTTTTGCAGACTTAAACTCTAAATTTTTTATTTTGTTGTAATCTATTTGCTTTATCTTTTTGTTTATGAGTAAAATGGGAGAGTAGAAACTCAAGGTTGGATTTGAAAAACAATTGAACATCCAAAATCGAAATGCACAAATGCTGAGAGAGATAATTCCAAAAACTTTTTGTGATTTTTATGTATTATAAAATCTTTTAGTTTTTTATAAATTAGGTTTTACAATCATCGAAAAAGGGGGGTGGAGGTATTTTTAACTGAGTGTTGACTCCCAAACCATAAGTCATTTATAACAATAATTATAGTCGTTACACATCATTAATTGATAAAAACATTGATGATGATCTATGATTGTTAGGATCCACTTTTTGTGAATAGGCAAAAAGTGGGTTGTTTGGCTCTGGTAAATATCCCACTGCACCTTAACTTCAGAAATTAATTTATTCTACTCGTTGAAATTTTTGGATCATTAGGTCATTTGCATTCTAAACATGTTTTAGGCATGCATATCCATATTTAAAACATGTTAGGATCAATTAAAAATATCTGTCTAATAAAACTCCACCTAGCTATTAGGGGTTGTACTGGTGGAATTTCCCAAACATGGATAACGAAACTTTGGTGTTCCTTTTCAGTGCATGAAAAACTTTTCTTCACTTACATTTATTATAGTTGTCAATATTTTTCCATACATAAACTCAAAAAATTTTATTTTCTTGTGATCTATTTGCCTGATCCTTTAGTTCAGGAGAAAAATGGTTGAGTGAAAACTCAAGTTTGGATTTGAAAAAAAATTGAACATCCAAAATGGAAATGCAAAAATTCTGAGAGAGATCATTCCAAAAAGTATCTATGATTTTTATCAATTGTAAACACTTTTAGTTTTTTATAAATTAGGTTTTACAATCATAGGAAAATGCGGGGGAGTCATTTTTAACTGTGTGTTTACTCCAAAACCATAAGTCATTTCTAACAAAAATTATAGCCGTTACACATCCTTAATTGATCAAAACATTTATGATGATCTATGATGGTTAGGTCCTCTTTTTTTAAATAGGCAAAAAGTGGGTTGTTTGGGTCTGGTAAATATCCATTGCACGTTAACTTGAGAATTAAAATTATTCTGGTCCTTGAAATTTTTGGATCATTAGCTCATTTGCATCTTCAACATATTGCAGGCATGCATATCCAAATTTAAAACATGTAAGGATCAACTAGAAATCTCTTTCTTATGAAATTCCACCAAGCTATTAGAGGTTGTACTAGTGGAATTTCCCAAACATTGATAACAAAACTTTGGCGTTCATTTTTAGTGCATGAAATAATTTTCTTCACGTACAGTTATTATAGTTTTTAATTTTTTGCATACATAAACTCTAAAATTTTCATTTTCTTGTGATCTATTTGCCTTATCTTTTTCTTTAGGAGAAAAATGGTAGAGTGAAAACTCTACTTTGGATTTGAAAAAAAAATGAACATCCAAAATAGAAATGCACAAATGCTGAGAGAGATAATTCCAATAATTATCTGTGATTTTTAAGGATCGTAAAAAATTTTAGTTATTTATATATTAGGTTTTGCAATCATCGCAAAAGGGAGGGGGGGGGGAGGCATTTTTAATTGAGTGTTGACTCCCAAACTATAAGTCATTTCTAACTAAAATTAGAGCCGTTACACATTATTAATCGATCAAAACATTTACGTTGATCTATGATTGTTAGGTCCTCTTTGTGTAAATAGGCAAAAAGTGGGTTGTTTGACTCTTGTAAATATCCCACCACACATTAACATGAGATTTTAATTTTTTTGACTCCTTAAAATTTTTGGATCATTAGATCATTTTCATCTTCAACATGCTTCAGTCATGCATATCCATATTTAAAAAATGTTAGGATCAATTAGAAATCTCTTTCTTATAGAATTCCACCAAGCTATTAGAGGTTGTACTGGTGGAATTTCCCAAACATGGATAACAAAACTTTGGTGTTCATTTTTAGTGCGTGAAATAAATTTCTTCACTTACATTTATTATAGTTTTCAATTTTTTGCATACTTAAACTCTAAAACTTTCATTTTGTTGTGACCTATTTGCCTTATCTTTTTGTTTATGGGAAAATTGGGAGAGTAAAAACTCATGTTTGGATTTTAAAAAAAAATTGAACATCCAGAATGGAAAAGCACAAATGATGAGAGAGATAATTTCAAAAAGTATCAATGATTTTTTTGGATTGTATACTCTTTTAGTTGTTTTAAATTAGTTTTTGCATTCATCGGAAAAGACGGGGTGAGACATTTTAAACTACGTGTTGACTTCCAAACTATAAGTCATTTCTAACCAAAATTACAGCCGTTACACATCATTAATTGATCAAAAGATTTACAATGATCTATGATTGTTAGGTCCTCTTTTTTTAAATACGCAAAAAGTGAGTTGTTTGGCTCTCGTAAATATACGTTAACTTGAGAATTTAATTTTTCCCAGTCCTTGAAATTTTTGGATCATTTGATCATTTGCATCTTCAACAAGTTTCAGTCATGCATATCCATATTTAAAATATGTTAGGCTCAATTAGAAATCTCTTTCTTATAAAATTCCACCAAGCTATTAGGGGTTGTACTAGTGGAATTTCCCAAACATGGATAACAAAACTTTGGTGTTCATTTTTAGTGCGTGAAATAATTTTCTTCACTTACATTTATTATAGTTTTGAGTTTTTTCAAATATAAACTCTGAAATTTTAAATTTGTTGTGATCTATTTGCCTTATCTTTTATTTTACGAGAAAAATAGGAGAGAGAAAACTCAAGTTTGGATTTGAAAAAAATTGAACATCAAAATTGGAAATGCACAAATGCTGAGAGAGATAATTCAAAAAAGTATTTGTGATTTTTACAGACTGTAAACTGTTTAAGTTTTTTATAAATTAGGTTTTGCCATCATCGAAAAAGGGGGGGTGAGGCATTTTTAACTGAATGTTGAGTCCCAAACCTTAAGTCATTTCTAACAAAAATTGTAGCCTTTACACATCATTAATTGATCAAAATATTTACGATGATCTACGATTGTCAGGTTCGCTTTTTGTAAATAGGCAAAAAATGGGTTGTTTGGCTCTAGTAAATATCCCATCGCCCTTTAACATGAGAATTTAATTTTTTCTTCTCCTTGAAATTTTTGGATCATTAGGTCATTTGCATCTTCAACATGTTTCAGGAATGCATATCTATATCTAAAACATGTTAGGATCAAATAGAAATCTCTTTATTATAAAATTACACACGCTATTAGGGGTTTTACAGGTGGAATTTCCCAAACATGGATAAGAAAACTTTGGTGTTCATTTTTAGTGCGTGAAATAATTTTCTTCTCTTACATTTATTATAGTTTTCAATTTTTTGCATACATAAACTCTATAATTTTCGTTTTCTTTTGATCTTTTTGCCTTATCTTTTTGTTTACGAGATAAATGGTAGAGTTAAAACTCAAGTTTGGATTTGAAAAAAAATTGAACATCCAAAATGGAAATGCACAAATGCTGAGAGAGATAATTCCAATAATTATCTATGATTTTTACGGATCGTAAAAAAATTTTGTTATTTATATATTAGGTTTTGCAATAATCGAAATAGTGGCGGTGAGGCATTTTTAACTAAGAGTTGACTCCCAAACTATAAGTCATTTCTAACAAAAATTATAGCTGTTAGACATTATTAATCGATCAAAACATTTACGTTGTTCTATGATTGTTAGGTTTGATTTGTGTAAATAAGCTAAAAGTGGATTGTTTGGTTCTAGTAAATATCCCCTTGCACTTTAACTTGAGAATTTAATTTTTCCGACTCCTTTAAATATTTGGATCATTAGACCCTTTTCTTCAACATGCTTCAGATATGCATATGCATATTTAAAAACTATTAGGATCAATTAGAAATCTCTTTCTTATAAAATTCCACCAAGCTATTAGAGGTACTGGAGGAATTTTCCAAACATGGATAACAAAACTGTGGTGTTAATTTTTAGTGCGTGAAATAATTTTCTTCAGTTACATCTATTATAGTTTTCAAGTTTTTGCAAACATAAACTCTGAAATTATCATTTTTTTGTGATCTATTTGCCTTATCTTTTTGTTTACGAGAAAAATAGGAGAGAGAAAACTCAAGTTTGGATTTGAAAAAAAATTGAACATCCAAAATGGAAGTGCACAAATGCTGAGAGATATTATTCCAAAAAGTATTTGCGATTTTTATGGATTGTAAACTCTTTTAGTTTTTTATAAATTAGGTTTTGCAATCATAGGAAAAGGGGGGGTGAGTCAATTTCAACTGAGTGTTGACTCCCTAACCATAAGTCATTTCTAACAAAAATTATGGCCGTTACATGGCTTTAATTGATCAAAACAATTACAATGATCTATGATTGTTAGGTCCATTTTTTTAAAAATAGGCAAAAAGTGGGTTGTTTGGCTCTGGTAAATATTCGACCACACATTAACTTGAGAATTTAATTTATTCTACTGCTTGAAACTTTTGGATCATTAGGTCATTTGCATCTTCAACATGTTTTAGGCATGCATATCCACATTTAAAACATGTTAGGATCAATTAGAAATCTCTTTCTTATGAAATTCCGCCAAGCTATTAGGGGTTGTATTGGTGGAATTTCTCAAACATGGATAACAAAACTTTGGTGTTTATTTTTAGTATGTGAAATAATTTTCTTCACTTACATTTATAATAGTTTCATTTTTTTGCAAATGTAAACTCTAAAATTTTCATTTTCTTGTGATCTATTAGCCTTTTCTTTTTCTTTACGAGAAAAATTAGAGTGAAAACTCAAGTTTGGATTTGAAAAAAATTGAACATCCAAAATGGAAATGCACAAAAACTGAGAGAGATAATTCCAAAAAGTATCTGGGATTTTAAGGATTGTAAACTCTTTTTGTTTTTTATAAATTAGGTTTTGCAATCAACGGAAAAGGGAGGGGGGAGAGGGGGGATGGAGATGCTAGGCATTTTTAACTGAGTGTTCACTCCCAAACCATAAGTCTTTTTTAAGTAAAATTATAGCCGTTACTCATAAATAATTGATCAAAACATTTACGAAGATCTATGATTTTTAGGTCCACTTTTTGTAAATAGGCATTGTTTAGCTCTGGTAAATATCTCACTGCATGTTAACCTGAGAATTTAATTTTTTTTACTCCTAGAAATTTTTGGATCAATAGATCTTTTGAATCTTCAACATGTTTCAGGCAAGCATATCCATATTTAAAACATGTTAGGATCAATTAGAAATCTCTTTCTTATAAAATTCCACCAAGCTAATAGGGGTTCAACTGGTGGAATTACCCAAACATGGATAACAAAACTTTGGTGTTCATTTTTACTGCATGAAATAATTTTCTTCACTTCCATTTGTCATAGTTTTCAATTTTTTGCATACATAACTCTAAAAATTTAATTTTTTTGCGATCGATTTGCGTTATATTTTTTTTTTACGAGAAAAATGGGTGAGTAATAACTCAAGTTCGGATTTAAAAAATAGTTGAACATCCAAAATGGAAATGCACAAATTCATAGAGAGATAATTCAAAAAAGTATCTGTAATTTTTATGGATTGTAAACTCTTTTAGTTTTTTATAAATTAGGTTTTGCAATCATCAGAAAAGGGGGGTGAGGCATTTTTAGTTGAGTGTTGACTCCCAAACCATAAGTCATTTCTAACAAAAATTATAGCTGTTACACATCATTAATTGATAAAAAAAATTACGATGATCTATGATTGTTAGGTCCACTTTTTTTAAATAGGCAAAAGTGGCTTGTTTGGCTCTGGTAAATATCCCACCGCACGATTACTTGAGAAATTTAATTTTACTTCTTGAAATTTTTGGATCATTAGGTCACTTGAATCATGTTTCAGGCATGCATACCCATATTTAACACATGTTAGGATCAATTAGAAATCTCTTTCTTATAAAATTCCACATGCTATTAGAGGTTGTACTAGTCGAATTTCCCAAAAAATGATACCAAAACTTTGGTGTTTATTTTTAGTGCATGAAACAATTTTCTTCACTTACATTTATTATAGTTTTCAATATTTTGCATACTTAAACTCTAAAATTTTCATTTTCTTGTCATGTATTTGCCTTATCTTTTTTTTTACAAGAAAACTGGTAGAGTTTTCATATAATTATCTGTGATATTTAAGGATTGTAAAAAATTTCAGTTATTTATATATTAGGTTTTTCTATAATCAGAAAAGTGGGGGCCAAACATTTTTAATTGGGTGTTCACTCCCAAACCACAAGTCATTTCTAACAAAAATTATAGCCGTTACATATCATTAATTGATCAAAATATTTACGATGATCTATGATTGTTTGGTCCGCTTTGTGTAAATAGGCAAAAAGTGGGTTGTTTGGCTCTAGTAAATATCCCACCACACGTTAACTTGAGAATTTAATTTTTCCGACTCCTTAATATTTTTGGATCATTATATCATTTTCATCCTCAACATGTTTCAGTCATGCATATTCATATTTTAAAAATGTTAGGATCAATTAGAAATCTCTTTCTTATAAAATTCCACCAAGTAATTAGGGGTTGTACTGGTGGAATTTCCCAAACATGGATAACAAAACTTCCGTGTTCATTTTAGTGCGTGAAATAATTTTCTTCTCTTACATTTATTACAGTTTGCAATTTTTGTCATAGAGAAACTCTGAAATTTTCACTATGATGTGATATATTTGCCTTATTTTTTGTTTACGAGAAAAATGGGAGAGTGAAAACTAAAGTTTGGATTTGAAAAAAAATTGAACATCCAAAGTGGAAATGCACAAATTATGAGAGAGATCATTCAAAAAAGTATCTGTGATTTTTATGGATTGTAACCTCTTTTCGTTTTAGATAAATTAGGTTTTACAATCATTGGAAAATGGGGGACGAGACATTTTTAACTAAGTGTTGACTCCCAAACCACAAGTCATTTCTTAAAAAAATTATAGCCGTTACATATCACTAATAGATAAAAATATTTACGACGATCCATGATTGTTAGGTCCGCTTTTTTTAACTAGGCAAAACGTGGGTTGTTTGGCTCTGGTAAATATCCACAACACGTTAACTTGAAAATTTAATTTTTTCTACACCTTGAAATGTTTGGATCATTAGGTAATTTGCATCTTCAACATTTTTCAGTCATGCATATCCAAATTTAAAACATGTTAGGATCAATTAGAAATCTCTTTCTTATGAAATTCCATCCACCTATTAGGGGTTGTACTGGTGGAATTTCCCAAACAAGGATAACAAAACTTTGGTGTTCATTTTTAGTGCATGAAATAATTTTCTTCACTTATATTAATTATAGTTTTCAATTTTTTCCATACACAAACTCTAAAAGTTTTATTTTATTGTGATCTATTTGTCTTATCTTTTTGTTTACGAGAAAAATGGGAGCGTAAAAACTCAAGTTCGGATTTGAAAAATAATTGAACATCCAAAATGGAAATGAACAAATGCTGAGAGTGATAATTCAAAAAAGTATCTGTGATTTTTATGGATTGTAAACTCTTTTAGTTTTTTTATAAATTAGGTTTTGAAAACATTGGAAAAGGGGGGTGAGGCATTTTTAACGGAGTGTTAACTCCCAAACCATAAGTCTTTTCTAAGAATATTTGTAGCAGTCACACATCATTAATTGATCAAAAAAATTGCAATGATCTATGATTGTTAGGTCCACTTTTTGTAAATAGGCAAAAAGTGGTGTTTGGCTCTGGTAAATATCCCACCACACGATAACTTGAGAATTTAATTTTTTCTACTTCTTGAAATTTTTGGATCATTTGGTCATTTGAATCTTCAACATGTTTCAGGCATGCATATCCATATTTAACACAAGTTAGGATCAATTAGAAATCTTTTTCTTATAAAATTCCACACGCAGTTAGGGGTTGTACTGGTGGAATTTCCAAAAAAAGGATAACAAAACTTTGGTGTCCATTTTTAGTGCGTGAAATAATTTTCTTCACTTAAATTTATTATAGTTTTCAATTTTTTGCATACATAAACTCTAAAATTTTTATTTTCTTGTGATCTATTTGCCTTTATCTTTTTTTTTTTACGAGAAAAATGGCAGAGTGGAAACTCAAGTTTGGATATGAAAAACAATTGATCATCCAAAATGGAAATGCACAAATGCTCAGAGAGATATTTCATATAATTATCTGTGATTTTTAAGGATTTTAAACATTTTTAGTTATTTATATATTAAGTTTTGCAATCATCGAAAAAGAGAGGGGGAGGCATTTTTAACTGGGTGTTGACTCCCAAACCATAAGTCATTTCTAACAAAAATTATGGCCGTTACACATTATTAATCGGTCAAAACATTTACGAAGATCTATGATTGTTTGGTCCGCTTTGTGTAAATAGGACAAAAGTGGGTTGTTTGGCTCTGGTAAATATCCCAGCGCACGTTTACTAGAGAATTTAATTTTTCCGACTCCTTGAAATTTTTGGATCATTAGATCATTTTCATCTTCAACATGTTTCAGTCATGCATATCCATATTTAAAAAATGTTAGGATCAATTTGAAATCTCTTTCTTATAAAAATCCACCAAGCTATTAGGGGTTGTACTGGTGGAATTTCCCAAAAGTCAATAACAAAATTTATGTGTTCATTTTTAGTGCGTGAAATCATTTTTTCCAATTACATTTCTAACAGTTTTCAATTTTTTGCCAAGATAAACTCTGAAATTTTCACTATGTTGTGATCTATTTGGTTTTTCTTTTTGTTTACGAGAAAAATGGAAGAGTGAAAACTCAAGTTTGGATTTAAAAAAAAAAATTGAACATCTAAAATGGAAATGCACAAATGTTGAGAGAGATCATTCAAAACAGTATCTCTGATTTTTATGGATTGTAAACTCTTTTCATTTTTTATAAATTAGGTTTTGCAATCAATGGAAAAGGGGGGGTGAGACATTTTTAACTGAGTGTTGACTCCCAAACCATAAGTCATTTCTAACAAAAATTATAGCCGTTAAACATCATTAATTGATCAAAACATTTATGATGATCTATGATTGTTAGGTCTGCTTTTTTTTCAGTAAAGTAATAGTGGGTTGTTTGGCTCTGGTAAATATCCCACATCACGTTAACTTGAGAATTTAATTTTTTCTACTCGTTGAAATTTTTGGATCATTAGGTCATTTTCATCTTCAACATGTTTCAGGCATGCATATCCATATTTAAAACATGTTCGGATCAATGAGAAATCTCTTTCTTATGAAATTCCACCAAGCTATTAGGGGTTGTATTGGTGGAATTTCCAAAACATGGATACCAAAACTTTGGTGTTCATTTTTAGTGTGTGAAATAATTTTCTTCACTTAAATTTATGATATTTTAGAATTTTTTGCAAACACAAACTCTAAAATTTTCCTTTTCTTGTGATCTATTGCCTTATCTTTTATTTTATGAGAAAAATGGGAGAGTGAAAACTCAAGTTTGGATTTGAAAAAAAATTGAACATCCAAAATGGAAATGCAAAAAAAGCTGAGAGAGATAATTCTAAAAAGTATCTTTTATTTTTATGAATTAGGTTTTGCAATCATCGGAAGAGGGGCTGGGGGGGGGGGGGGGGGGTGTGAGGCATTTTTAACTGAGTGTTGACTCCCAAACCATAAGTCATTTCTAACAAAAATTATAGCCGTTACACAACAATAAATTATCAAAACATTTATGTTGATCTACGATTGTTAGGTCCACTTTTGTAAATAGGCAAAAAGTGGCTTGTTTGGCTCTGGTAAATATCCCACTGCACGTTAACTTGATAATTTTTTTTTCTACTCGAAAATTTTTGGATCTTTAGATCATTTGCATCTTCAACATGTTTTAGGCATTCAGATCCATATTTAAAACATGTTGGGATCAATTATAAATCTCTTTCTTATAAAATTCCGCCAAGCTGTTAGGGGTTATACTAGTGTATTTTCTCAAACATGGATAACAAAACTTATGTGTTCATTTTTACTGCGTGAAATAATTTTTTTCACTTACTTTTACTGTAGTTTTCAATTTTTTGCAAACCTAAACTCTGAAATTTTCATTTTTTTGTGATCTATTTGCCATATCTTTTTGTTTACGAGAAAAATGGGAAAGTGAAAACACAAGTTTGGATTTGAAAAAAAATTGAACATCCAAAATGGTGCTTAAAGTGATAATTCCAAAAAGTATTTGTGATTTTTAAAGACTGTAAACTCTTTTAGTTTTTTATATATTAGGCTTGCAATCATCGGAAAAGGGGGGGGGAGGGGTCAGGCATTTTTAACTGAATGTTGACACCCAAACTATAAGTCATTTCTAACAAAAATTATAGCCGTTACACATCATTAATCAATCAAAACATTTACGATGATCTATGATTGTTAGATCCACTTTTTGTTAGTAGGAAAAAACTGGGTCATTTGGCTTTGGTAAATATCCCGCCCCTCGTTAACTTGAGAATTTAATTTTTTCTACTCCTTGAAATTTTTGGATCAATAGATCATTTTTATCTTCAACATGTTTCATGCACGCATATCTATATTTAAAACATTTTAGGATCAATTAGAAATCTCTTTCTTATAAAATTCCGCCAAGCTATTAGCGGTTGTACTAATGGAATTTCCCAAACATGGATCACAAAACTTTGGTGTTCATTTTTAGTGCGTGAAATAATTTTCTTCACTTACATTTATTATAGTTATCAATTTTTGCATACATAAACTCTGAAATTTTCATATTGTTGTGATATATTTGCCTGATCTTTTTTGTTTACGAGAAAAATGGTAGAGAGAAAACTCAAGTTTTGATTTGAAAAAAAATTGAAAACCCAAAATGGAAATGCACAAATTCTGAGAGAGATAATTCCAAAAAGTTGCTTGGATTTTTATAGATTGTAAACTCTTTTAGTTTTATATAAATTAGGTTTTGCAATCATCGGAAAAGGGGGGGGGGGGAGGCATTTTTAACTGAGTGTGGACTCCCAAACTTTAAGTCATTTCTAACAAAAATTATAGCAGTTACACATCAATAATATATCAAAATATTTACGATGATCTATGATTGTTAGGTCAGCTTTTTGTAAATAGGAAAAAAGTGGGTTGTTTGGCTATGGTAAATATCCCACCGCATGTTAACTTGAGAATTTAATTTTTATCTACTCCTTGAAATTTTTGGATCATTAGGTCATATGCATCTTCAACATGTTTTAGGCATGCATATCCATATTTAAAACATGTTAGGATCAATTAGAAATCTCTTTCTTATAAAATTTGACCATGCCATTAGGGGTTGTACTGGTGGCATTTCCCAAACATGGGTAACAAAAAATTTGGTGTTCATTTGTTGTGCGAGAAATTATTTTCTTCACTTACATTTATTATAGTTTTAAAGTTTTTGCATACATAAACTCTAAAATTTAATTTTTATTATGATCTACTTGTCATTTCTCTTTGTTCACAAGTAAAATGGGAGAGTGAAAACTCTAGTTTGGGTTTGAAAAAACTTTGACCACCCAAAATGAAATGCACAAATGCTGAGAGAGATAATTCCAAAGATTATCTGTGATTTTTAAGGATCGTAAACAATTTTAGTTATTTATATATTAGGTTTTGCAATCATCAGAAAAAGGGGAGCGAGGTTTTTTAAACAATGTTGACTCCCAAACCATAAGTCATTTCTAAAAAACATTAATGTTGATACACATCATTAATCGATCAAAACATTTACGATGATCTATGATTTTTAGGTCCGCTATTTTTAAAGAGGCAAAAAGTGGGTTGTTTGGCTCTAGTAAATATCCCACCGCACGTTAACTTGAGAATTTAAATTTTTTGACTCCTTGAAATTTTTGGATCATTTGGTCATTTGCATCTTCAACATGTTTTAGTCATGCATATCCATATTTAAAATATGTTAGGATCAATTTGAAAGCTCTTTCTTATAAAATTCCACCAAGCTATTAGGGTTTGTACTAGTGGAATTTCCAAAATATGGATAAAAAAAATTTTGTGTTCATTTTTAGTGTGTGAAATAATTTTCTTGACTTACATTTATTATAGTTTTCAATTTTTGCATACATAAACTCTATAATTTTTATTTTGGTGTGATCTATTTCCCTTATCTTTTTGTTAACAAGAAAAATTGGAGAGTGAAAATCCAAAATGAAAATGCAAAAATGTTGAGAGAGATAATTCAAAAAAGTATCTGCGATTTTTTGGATTGTAAACTCTTTTAGTTTTTTTATAAATTAGGTTTTGCAATTATCGGAAAAGGGGGGTGTGGCATTTTTAACTGTGTGTTAACTCCCAAACCATAAGTCATTTATAAAAAAAATTAATGCCATTACACATCATTAATCGATCAAAACATTTACGATGATCTATGATTTTTAGGTCCGCTTTTTGTAAATAGGCAAAAAGTAGGTTGTTTGGTTCTGGTAAATATCCCACCGCACGTTAACTTGAGAATTTAAATTTTCCGACGCCTTGAAATTTTTGGATCATTAGGTGATTTGCATCTTCAACATGTTTTAGTCATGCATATCCACATTTAAAATATGTTAGGATCAATTGGAAATCTCTTTCTTATAAAATTCCACCAAGCTATTAGGGTTTGTACAGGTGGAATTTCCCAAACATGGATAACAAAACTTTTGTGTTCATTTTTAGTGCGTGAAATAATTTTATTCACTTTCATTTATTATAGTTTTCAATTTTTTGCATACATAAACTCTTAAATTTTCATTTTCTTGTGATTTATTTGCCTTATCCTTTTGTTTGCGAGAAAAATGGTAGAGTGAAAACTCAAGTTTGGATTTGAAAAAAATTCAACATCCAAAATGGAAATTCACAATTGGTGTGAGAGATAATTCCAAAAAGTATCTGTGATTTTTAGGATTGTAAACTCTTTTAGTTTTTTATATATTAGATTTTGCAATCATCGAAGAAGGGGGGCGATGCATTTTTAACTGAGTTTTCACTTCCAAACCAGAAGCCATTTCTAACAAAAATTATAGCTGTTACACATCATTAATCGATCAAAATATTTACGATGATCTATGATTTTTAGGTCCGCTATTTGTAAGTAGGAAAGAAGTGGGTTGTTTGGCTCTGATAAATATCCCACCACTCGTTGACTTAAGAATTTAAATTTTCTGACTCCTTGAAATTTTTGGATCATTAGGTCATTTGCACCATCAACATGTTTCAGTCATGCATATCCATATTTAAAATATGTTAGGATCAATTAGAAATCTCTTTCGTATAAAATTCCACCAAGCTATTAGAGTTTGTACGGGTGGAATTTCCCAAACATGAACAACAAAACTTTTGTTTTCATTTTTAGTGCACAAAATAATTTTCTTTTCTTACATTTATTATAGTTTTGAATTTGTTGCATACATAAACTCTAAATTTTTTATTTTTTTGTGATCTATTAACCTTATCTTTTTGTTTAAGAGAAAAATGGGAGAGTGAAAACTGAAGTTTGGATTTGAAAAATAATTGAACATCCAAAATGGAAATGCACAAAAGCTGAGAGAGATAATTCAAAAAATTATCTGTGATTTTATGGATTTTAAACTCTTTTAGTTCTTTTATAAATAGGTTTTGCAATCATCGGAAAAGGAGGGGTGGAGCATTTTTAACTGAGTGTTGACTCCCAAACTATAGGTTATTTTTAACAAACATTATAGCCGTTACACATCATTAATCAATCAACACATTTTCAATGATCTATGATTGTTTGGTCTGCTTTGTGTAAATTGGAAAAAGTGGGTTGTTTGGCTCTGGTAAATATCCCACCACCCGTGAACTTGAGAATTTAATTTTTTTGACTCTTGAAATTTTTGGATCATTCGATCATTTTCATCTTCAACATGTTTCAATCATGCATAACCATATTTAAAAAATGTTAGGATACATTAGAAATCTCTTGCTTATAAAATTTCACCAAGCTATTAGGGGTTGTACTGGTGGAATTTCCCAAACATGGATAACAAAATTTTGGTGCTCATTTTAGTGCGTGAAATTATTTTCTTCACTAACATTTATAATAGTTTTCAATTTTTTGCATAGATATGCTCTGAAATTTTTCTTTATGTTGTGATCTATTTGCCTTATCTTTTTGTTACCGAGAAAAATGGGAGAGTGAAAACTCAAGTTTGGATTTAAAAAAATTTGAACATCCAAAATGGAAATGCACAAATACTTAGAGAGATTATTCAATAAAGTATCTCTGATTTTTATGGATTGTAAACTCTTTCAGTTTTTTAATAAATTGGGTTTTCCAATCATCGGAAAAGGGGTTGCGAGACATTGGTTAATGAGTGTTGACTCTCAAAACATAACTCATTTCTAAGAAAAATTATAGCTATTACACATTATTAATCGATGAAAACATTTACGATGATCTATGATTGTAAGGTCCACTTTTTTTAAATAGGCCAAAAGTGGGTTGTTTGCTTTGGTAAGTATCCCACCGCATGTTAACTTCAAACTTTAATTTTTTCTACTCCTCGGAATTTTTGGTTAATTAGGTCATTTGCATCTTCAGCATGTTTCAAGCATGCATATCCATATTAAAATATGTTACGACCAATTAGAAATCTCTTTCAGTGTTTTGTATATTTGGTTATGCAATTATCGAAAAAGGGGGGGGTGAGGCATTTTTAACTAAGTGTTGACTCTCAAACCATATGTTAGGATCAATTAGAAATCTCTTCCTTAGAAAATTCCACCAAGCTATTAGGGGTTGTATTGGTGGAATTTCCCAAACATGAATAATAAAACTTAGGTGTTCTTTTTTAGTGTGTGAAATAATTTTCTTTACTTACATTTATAATAGTTTTCAATTTTTTGCATACATAAACTCTAAAATGTTCATTTTATTGTGATCTTTTTGTTTACGTGAAAAATGGCAGAGTGAAAACTCAAGTTTGGATTTGAAAAAATGGAAATGCAAAAATTCTAAAAGAGATAATTCCAACGATTATTTGTGATTTTTAAGGAATGTAAACAATTTTAGTTATTTATATATTAGGTTTTGCAATCATCGGAAAAGGGGGGCGAGGTATTTTTAACAGTGTTGACTCCCAAACCGTAAGTCATTTCTAAGAAAAATTAATGCCATTTCATATCATTAATCGATCAAAACATTTACAATGATCTATGATTTTTAGGTCCACTATTTGTAAATAAGCAAAAAGTGGGTTGTTTGGCTCTGTTTAATATCCCATTGCACATTAACTTGATAATTTAAATTTTCTAACTAGTTGAAATTTTTGGATCATTAGGTCATTTGCATCTTCAACATGTTTTAGTCATGCATATCCATATTTAAAATATGTTAGGATCAGTTGGAAATCTCTTTCTTATAAAATTCCACCAAGCTATTAGGGTTTGTACTGGTGGAATTTCTCAAACATGGATAACAAAACTTTTGTGTTCATTTTTATTGCGTGAATTAATTTTCTTCACTTACATTTATTATAGTTTTCAATTTTTTGCATACATAAACTCCAAAATTTTCATTTTGTTTGTGATCTATTTGCCTTATCATTTTGTTTACGAGAAAAACGGGAGAGTGAAAACTCAAGTTTTGATTTGAAAAAAAATTGAACATCCAAAGTGGAAATACAAAGATGCTGAGAGAGATAATTCTAAAAAGTATCGGTGATTTTAATGGATTGTAAACTCTTTTAGTTTTTTATAAATTAGGTTTTGCAATCATCGGAAAAGGGGGTGTGGCATTTTTAACTCACTGTTGACTCCCAAACCAAAAGTCATTTCTAACAAAAATTATAGCCGTTACACATCATTAATTGATCTAAACATTTATGATGATCTATAATTGTTCGGTCTACGTTTTTTTAAATAGGAAAAAAGTGGCTTGTATGGCTCTTGTAAATATCCCACCGCACGATAACTTGAGAATTTAATTTTTTCTACTTCTTGAATTTTTTTTATCATTAGGTCATTATCATCTTCAACATGTTTCAGACATGCATATCCATATTTAAAATATGTTAGGATCAATTAGAAATCTCTTTCTTAAAAAATTTTACCAAGCTATTACGTGTTGTACTAGTGGAATTTTCCATCGTGGATAACAAAACTTTTCTGTTCATTTACTTGTGATCTATTTTGCTTATCTTTTTTATTACGAGAAAAATGGCATAGAGAAAACTCAAGTTTGGATTTGAAAATAAATTCAACATCCAAAATGGAAATGCACAAATGGTGAGAGAGATAATTCCAAAAAGTATTTGTGATTTTTAGGATTTTAAACTCTTTTAGTGTTTTATGTATTAGGTTTTGCAATCATCGGAATAGTGGGGGAAAGACATTTTTAACTGAGTGTTGACTCCCAAACTATAAGTCATTTCTAACAAAATTTATAGCCGATACACATTATTAATTGATCAACACATGTATGTTGATTTATGATTGTTAGGTCCGCTTTTTGTAAATTAGCTAAAAGTCGGTTTCGCTCTAGTAAATATTCCACTGCACTTTAACTTGAGAATTTAATTTTTTTGACTCCTTAAAATTTTTGGATCATTACATCATTTTCATCTTCAACATGCTTCAGACATGCATATCCATATTTAAAAAATGTTAGGATCAATTAGAACTCTCTTTCCTATAAAATTCCACAAAGCTATTAGGGGTTTTACAGGTGGAATTTCCCAAAAATGGATAACAAAACTGTGGTGTTAATTTTTAGTGTGTGAAATAATTTTCTTCAGTTACATTTATTATAGTTTTAAATTTTTTGCATACATGAACTCTGAAATTTTCTTTTTGTTGTGATCTATTAGCCTTATCTTTTTGCTTATGAGAAAAATAGGAGAGTGAAAACTCATGTTTGGATTTGAAAAAAAAAGTGAACATCCAAAATGGAAGTGCACAAATGTTGAGAGAGATCATTCCAAAAAGTATCTATGATTTTTATGGATTGTAAACTCTTTTAGTTTTTTTATAAATTAGATTTAGCTATCATATTAAAAGGGGGGGAGGGGGGGGGGGGGGGGGGGGGTTTAACTGAGTGTTGACTCCCAAATCATAAGTCATTTCTAACAAAAATTATAATTGTTACACAATTTTAATTGATCAAAACATTTACGATGATCTATGAATGTTAGGTTTGCTTTTTTTAAATAGGCAAAAAGTGGGTTGTTTAGCTCTAGTAAATATCCCACCACACGTTAACTTGAGAAATTAATTCTTTCTACTCCTTGAAATTTTTGGATCATTAGGTCATTTGCATCTTCAAAATGTTGCAGGCATGCATATCCATATTTAAAACATGTTAGTATCAATTAGAAATCTCTTTTGTATGAAATTCCACCAAGCTATTAAGGGTTGTACTGGTGGAATTTCCCAAACATGGATAACAAAACTTTGGTGTTAATTTTTAGTAGGTTAAATAATTTTTTTTACTTACATTTATTATACATAAACTCAAAAATTTTCATTTTCTTGTGATCTATTTGCCTTATCTTTTTGTTTACGAGAAAAATTAGAGTGAAAACTCAAGTTTGGATTTGAAAAAAAATTGAACATCCAAAATATAAATGCACAAATGTTGAGAGAGATAATTCCAAAAAGTGTCTAGGGTTTTTATGGATTGTAAACTCTTTTAGTTTTTTTATAAATTAGGATATGCAATCATAGGAAAAGGGGCGGCAAGGTATTTTTAACTGAGTGTTGACTCCAAAACCATAAGTTATTTTTAACTAAAATTATAGCTATTACACATCAATAATTGATCAAAACATTTACGATGATCTATGATTGTTAGATCCGTTGTTTGTAAATAGGAAAAAAGTGGGTTGTTTGGCTCTGGTATATCTCACCACACGTTAACTTGAGAATTTTTTTTTCTACTCGAAATTTTTGGATCTTTAGATCATTTGCATCTTCAACATGTTTCAGGCATTCAGATCCGTATTTAAAACATGTTACGATCAATTAGAAATCTCTTTATTATAAAATTCCACCAAGCTATTAGGGGTTGTACTAGTGTAATTTCTCAAACATGGATAACAAAGCTTTGGTGTTCTTTTTTAGTGCGTGAAATAATTTTCTTCACTTACATTTATTATAGTTTTCAATTTTTTGTAAACTCTTTTAGTTTTTTATAAAGAGGTTTTACAATCATTGGAAAAGTGGGGGTGGGGCATTTTTAACTGAGTATTGACTCCCAAACCATAAGTCATTTCTTAAAAAAATTATAGCCATTACACACCATTAATTGATCAAAACTTTTACAATGATCTATGATTGTCAGGTCCACTTTTTTTAAATAGGCAAAAAGTGGCTTGTTTGACTATAGTAATCCCACCACACGAAAACTGGAGAATTTAATTTTTTCTACTTCTTTAATTTTTTGGATCATTAGGTCATTTGCATCTTCAACATGTTTCAGGCATGCATATCCATATTTAACACATGGTAGGATCAATTAGATATTTCTTTCTTATAAAATTCCACACGCTCTTAGGGATTGTACTGGTGGAATTTCCCAAACGTGGATAACAAAACTTTGGTATTCATTTTTAGTGCATGAAATAATTTTCTTCTCTTAAGTTTATTATAGTTTTCAATTTTTTTCATACATAAATTCTACAATTTTCTTTTTCTTGTGATCTATTTGCCTTATCTTTTTGTTTACGAGAAAAATGGCAGAGGGGAAACACAAGTTTGGATTTGAAAAAAAATTGAACATCCAAAATGGAAATGCACAAATGCTGAGAGAGACAATTCTAATAATTATCAGTGATTTTTAAGGATCGTAAACAATTTTAGTTATTTATATATTAAGTTTTGCAATCAACGAAAAAGTGGGGGCGAGGCATTTTTAACTGGGTGTTGACTCCCAAACGATATGTCATTTCTAAAAAATATTATAGTCGTTACATATCATTAATTGATCAACACATTTGCGATGATCTATGATTGTTTGGTCCGCTTTGTGTAAATTGGAAAAAAGTAGGTTGTTTGGCTCTGGTAAATATCCCACCACACGTTAACTTGAGAATTTAATTTTTTGACTCCTTGAAATTTTTGGATCATTAGATCATTTTCATCTTCAACATGTTTCAGTCATGCATATCCATATTTAAAAAAATTTAGGATAAATTAGAAATCTCTTGCTTATAAAATTCCACCATGCTATTAGGAGTTGTACTGATGGAGTTTCCCAAACATGGATAACAAAACTTTTGTGTTCATTTTTAGTGCGTAAAATAATTTTCTTCATTTACATTTATAATAGTTTTCAATTTTTTGCATAGATAAGCTCTGAAATTTTCATTATGTTGTGATCTATTTGCCTTATCTTTATGTTTACGAGAAAAAAGGGAGAGTGAAAACACAAGTTTGAATTTAAGAAATAAATTGAACATCCAAAATGGAAACGTACAAATGCTGAGAGAGATCATTCAAAAAAGTATATGTGATTTTTATGGATTGTAAACTCTTTTAGTTTTTTATAAATTAGGTTTTTCAATCATCGGAAAAGAGGGGGGGGGGGGGGGGGGGGGGGGGGGGGGGGTGACCTTTTTCATTGAGTGTTGACTTCCAAAACATAAGTCATTTCTAACAAACATTATAGTTGTTACACATCATTAATCGATGAAAACTTTTACGATGATCTATGATTCTAAGGACCGCTTTTTAAAATAGGCAAAAAGTTGGTTGTTTGGCTCTAGTAAACATTCCACCGCACGTAAACTTGAGAATTTAATTTTTTCTACTCCTTGAAATTTTTGGATCATTAGGTCATTTGCATCTTCAACATGTTTCTGGCATGCACATCCATATTTAAAACATGTTACAATCAATTAGAAATCCCTTTCTTGCAAAATTCCACCAAGCTATTAGGGGATGTACTGGTGGAATTTCCCAAACATGGATAACAAAACTTTGCTGTTCATTTTTAGAGCATGAAATAATTTTCTTCACGTAAATTTATTATATTTTTCAATATTTTGCATACATAAACTCATAAATTTTCATTTTCTTGTGATCTATTTGCCTTATCCTTTTGCTTATGAGAAAAATGGCAGAGTGAAAATTCAAATTTGGATTTGAAAAAAAATTGAATGTCCCAAAAGGAAATGCACAAATTCTGAGAGAGATAATTTCAAAAAGTATCAGTGATTTTTAAGGATTGTAAATTCTTTTAGTTTTTTGTATATTTGGTTTTGAAATGATTGGAAATGTGGGGGGGGGGGGGGGGGGGGGGGGGGGGGGGGGGGGGTGAAGCATTTTTAATTGAGTGTTGACTCCCAAACCATATGTTAGGATCAGTTAGAAATCTCTTTCTTAGAAAATTCCACCAAGCTATTAGGGGTTGTATTGGTGGAATTTCCCAAACATGAATAATAAAACTTTGGTGATCTTTTTTAGTGTGTGAAATAATTTTCTTCACTTAAATTTATAATAGTTTTCAATTTTTTGCATACATAAACTCTAAAATTTTCATTTTGTTGTGATCTATTTGCCTTATCTTTTTGTTTACGAGAAACATGGGAGAGTGAAAACTCAAGTTTGTATTTGAAAAAAAATTGAACATCCAAAATGGAGATGCACAAATTCTGAGAGAGACAATTCTAAAAAGTATTAGTGCTATTTAAGGATTGTAAACACTTATAGTTGTTAAATATAAGATTTTGCAATCATCGAAAAGGGGGGTGGCATTTTTAACTGAATGTTGACTCCCAAACCATAAGTCATTTCTATCCAAAATTATAGCCAATACACGTCATTAATTGATCAAAACATTTATGATGATGTATGATTGTTAGGTCAGTTTTTGTAAATAGCCCAAAAGTTGGTTGTTTGGCTCTAGTAAATATCCCACCGCATGTTAACTTGAGAATTTAATTTTTTCTACTCCATGAAATTTTTGGATCATTAGGAAATTTGCATCTTCAACAAGTTTCAGGCATGCATATCCATATTTAAAACAAGTTATGATCAATTAGAAATCTCTTTCTTATAAAATTCCATACGCTATTAGGGGTTGTACTGGTGGAATTTCTCAAACATGGATAACAAAACTTTTGTGTTCATTTTTAGTGCGTGAAATAATTTTTTTCACTAACATTTATTATAGTTTATAATTTTTTGCATACATAAACTCTAAAATTTTTATTTTTTTGTGATCTATTTGCCTTATCTTTTTTTTTACGTGAAAAATGGCATAGTGAAAACTCAACTTTGGATTTGAAAAAAAATTGAACATTTAAAAAGGAAATGCACAAATGCTGAGATAGATAATTCCAAAAATTATCTGTGATTTTTAAGGATCGTAAAAAAATTTACTTATTTATATATTAGCTTTTGCAATCATTGGAAAAGGGGAGGCCAGGCATTTTTAATTGAGTGTTGACTCCCAACCGATAAGTCATTTCTAACATAAATTATTGCCATTTCACATCAGTAATCAATCAAAAATTTATGATGATATAAGATTGTTTGGTCCACTTTTTCTAAATAGGCAAAAAATGGGATGTTTGGCTTTGGTAAATATCCCACTGCACGTTAACTTCAAAATATAAAATTTTCAAGTTCTTGGAAATTTCGCACCACTAGATCATTTGCATCTTCAACTTGTTTCAGGCATGCATATCCATATTTAAAATATGTTAGGATCAATTAAAAATCTCTTTCTTATAAAATTCCACCAAGATATTAGGGGTTGTACTGGTGGAATTTCCAAAACAGTTACATTTATAATAGTTTTCAATTTTTTGCATAGATAAGGTCTAAAAATTTCATTTTGTTGTGATCTATTTGCCTTATCTTTTTGTTTATGAGAAAAATGGGAGAGTGAAAACTCAAGTTTGGATTTAAAAAAAAATTGAACATCCAAAATGGAAATGCACAAATGCTGAGAGAGATCATTCGAAAAAGTATTTCAAATTTTTATGGATTTTAAAATCTTTTAGTTTTTTATAAATTAGGTTTTGCAATCATCGGAAAAGGGGGGTGAGATATTTTTAATTGAGTGGACTCCCAAACCAAAAGTCATTTCTAAAAAAATTTATAGAAGTTACACTTCATTAATCGACGAAAACATTTATGATGATCTATGATTGTTAGGTCCGCTTTTTTTAAATAGGCAAAAAGTGGGTTATTTGGCTTTGGTAAATATCCCACCGCACGTTAACTTGAGAATTTAATTTTTTCTACTCCTTGAAATTTTTGGATCATTAGGTCATTTGCATCTTCAACATATTTTAGGCATGAATATCCATTTTTAAAACATGTTCAGATCAATTAGAAATCTCTTTCTTATAAAATTCCACCAAGCTATTAGTTGTACTGGTGCAATTTTCCAAACATGGATAACAAAACTTTGGTGTTCATTTTTTGTGCTTGAAATAATTTTCTTCACTTACATTTATTATAGTTTTTAATTTTTTGCATACATAAACTTTTAAATTTTCTTTTTCTTGTGATCTATTTGCCTTATCCGTTTGTTTACTAGAAAAATGGCAGAGTGAAAACTCAAGTTTGGATATGAAAAACAAACATCCAAAATGGAAATGCACAAATTCTGAGAGAGATAATTCCAAAAAGTATCTGTGATTTTATGGATTGTAAACTGTTTTAGTTGTTTGTATATTATTTTTTTCAATAGTCGGAAAATGGGGGGCGAGGAATTTTTAACTGAGTGTTGACTCCCAAACCATAAGTTAGGATCAATTAAAAATCTCTGTCTTATAAAATTCCACCAATCTAATAGGGGTTGTATTGGTGGAATTTCCCAAAAACTGATAATAAAACTTTGGGGTTCTTTTTTAGTGTGTCAAATAATTTTCTTCCCTTACATTTATTATAGTTTTCAATTTTTTAGCATACATAAACTCATAAATTTTCATTTTGTTGTCATCTTTTTGCCTAATCTTTTTCTTTACAAGAAAAATGTGAGTGTAAAAACTCAAGTTTGGATTAAAAAAAAAATGAAACATCCACATTGGAAATGCACAAATTTGAGAGAGATAATTCTAAAAAGTATCAGTGATATTTAAGGATTGTAAACTCTTTTAGTTTTTATATATTAGGTTTTGCAATCATCAGAAAAGGGGGGGAGGCATTTTTAGCTGAGTGTTGACTCCCAAACCATATGTCATTTCTAACAAAAATTATAGCCGTTACACATCATTAATTGATCAAAACATTTACGATGATCTATGATTGTTAGGTCCACTTTTTGTAAATAGCCAAAAAGTGGGTTGTTTGCCTCTGGTAAATATCCCACCGCATATTAACTTGAAAATTTAATTTTTTCAACTCCTTGAAATTTTTGGACCATTAGGTCATTTGCATCTTCAACATGTTTCAGGCATGCATATCCATATTTAACACATGTTAGGATCAATTAGAAATCTCTTTCTTATAAAATTTCACACGCTATTAGGGGTTGTGCAAGTGGAATTTCCCAAACATGGATAACAAAACTTTGGTGTTCATTTTTAGTGCGTGAAATAATTTTTTTTACATACATTTATTATAGTTTTCAAAATTTTCATACATAAACTCTAAATTTTTAATTTTTTTGTGATCTATTTGCCTTATCTTTTTGTTGACGAGAAAAATGGCAGAGTGAAAACTCATGTTTGGTTTTGAAAAAAAAATTGAACATCCAAACTGGAAATGCACAAATGCTAAGAGAGATAATTCCAAAAATTATATGTGATTTTGAAGGATCGTAAACAATTTTAGTTATTTATATATTAGGTTTTGCAATCATTGGAAAGGGGGGGGGGGGGGGCGCGAGTCATTTTTAACTGAGTGTTGACTCCCAATCCATAAGTCATTTCTAACAAAAATTATAGCCATTACACATCATTAATCGATCAAAACATTAACGATGATCCTTGATTGTTAGGTCCGCTTTTTGTAAATAGGCAAAAAGTGGGTTGTTTGGCTCTAGTATATATCCCACCACACGTTAAATTGAGAATTTATTTTTTCTGACACCTTGAAATTTTTGGTGAATTAGATCATTTTCATCTTCAACATATTTCAGTCATGCATATCCATATTTAAAAAAAAAATGTTTGTATTAATTAGAAATCTCTTTCTTATAAAATTCCAAAAAGCTATTAGGGGTTGTACTAGTGGAATTTCCCAATAATGGATAACAAAACTTTTGTGTTCATTTTTAGTGTGTGAAATAATTTTCTTCACTTTGATTTTTTATTGTTTTCAATTTTTTGCATACATAAACTATGAAATTTTTCATTTAGTTGGGATCTATTTGCCTTATCTTTTTTTTTACAAGAAAAATGGGGGAGTGAAAACTCAAGTTTGGATTTGAAAACAAAATTGAACATCCAAAATGGAAAAGCACAAATGCTGACAGAGATAATTCAAATATGTGTCTGTGATTTTTATCGATTGTAAACTCTTTTACTTTTTTATAAATTAGGTTTTGCAAACTTTGGAAAAGGGGGGGGGGGGGGGGGGGGGGGGGGGGGTGAGACATTTTTAACTGAGTGTTGACTCCCAAACCAAAAGTCATTTCTAAAAAACATTATAGCCGTTACACATCATTAGTCGATCAAAACATTTACGACGATCTGTGATAGTTTGGCCCAATTTTTGTAAATAGGCAAAAAGTGGGTTGTTTGGCTCTGGTAAATATCCCACCACACGCTAACTTGAGAATTTAATCTGTCCTACGCCTTGAAAGGTTTGGATCATTAGGTCATTGGCATCTTCAACATATTTTAGGCATGCATATCCACATTTAAAACATGTTAGGATCAATTAGAAATTTCTTTCTTATAAAATTCCACCAAGCTATTAGGGGTTGTACTGGTAGAATTTCCTAAACTTGGATAATAAAACTTTTGTGTTCATTTTTAGTGCATGAAATAATTTTCTTTACTTAAATTTATTGTAGTTTTCAATTTTTTGCATACATAGACACTAAAATTTTCATTTTTTTGTGATCGATTTGCCTTATCTTTTTGTTTATGAGTTTAATGAGAGAGTGAAAACTTAAGTTTGGATTTGAAAAAAAATTGAATTTCCAAAATGGATATGCGCAAATTCTGAAAGTGATAATTCTAAAAAGTATTTGTGATTTTTAAGGTCTGTAAACACTTTTAGTTTTTTATATATTAGGTTTTGCAATCATCGGAAAGAGGGGTGGGAGACATTTTTATGTGATTGTTCACGCCCAAACCATAAGTCATTTCTAACAAAAATTAAAGCCATTACACATCATTAATCGATCAAAATATTGATGATTATCTATGGTTGTTAAGTCCACTTGTTGTAAATTGGCAATAACTGGGTTGTTTGGCTTTGGTATATAACCCACCGCACGTTAATTAGTGAATTAATTTCTTTCTACTCCTTCAAATTTTTGGATCAATAGATCATTTGCATCTTCAACATATTTCAGGCATGCATATCCATATTTAATACATGTTAGAATAAATTAGAAATCTCTTTCTTATAAAATTCCACCAAGCTATTAGGGGTTGTACTAGTGGAATTTTCCAAACATGGATAACAAAATTTTGATGTTCATTTTTAGTGAGTGAAATTATTTTCTTCACTTAAATTTATTAAAGTTTTCAATTTTTTTGCATACATGTACTCTAAAATTTTCATTTTTTTTTCAGATCTATTTGCCTTATCTTTTTGTTTACAAGTAAAATTGGAGAGAGAAAACTCAAGTTTGGATTTGAAAAAAAATTCAACATCCAAAATGGAAATGTTCAAATGTTGAGAGAGATAATTCTAAAAATTATCTGTGATTTTTAGGGATTTTAAACTCTTTTAATTTTTTATAAATTAGATTTTGCAATCATCGGAAAAGGGGTGGCGAGGCATTTTTAACTCAATGTTGACTCCCAAACCATAAGTCATTTCTATAAAAAATTATAGCCGCTACACATCATTAACCATTCAAAACATTTACGATGATCTACTAATGTTAAGTCCGCTTTTTGTAAATAGGCAAAAAGAGTGTTGTTTGGCTCTAGCAAATATCCCACCGCACGTTAACTTGAAAATTTAATTTTTTCTAGTCCCTGAAATTTTTGGATCATTAGGTCATTTGAATATTTAACATGTTTCAGACATGCATATCCATATTTAAAACAAGTTAGGATATTTTAGAAATCATTTTCTTATAAAATTCCAGCAAGCTATTCGGGGTCGTACTGGTGGAATTTCCCAAACATGGATAACAAAAATTGGTGTTCATTATTAGTGCGTGAAATAATTTTTTTCACTCACATTTATTGTTGTTTTCAATTTTTTTCATACATAAACTCTAAAATTATCATTTTGTTATGATCTATTTGCCTTATCTTTTTTTACGAGAAAAATGGGAGAATGAAAACTCAAGTTTGTATTTGAAAAAAAATTGAACATCCAAAATGGAAATGCACAATTGCTGAGAGAGATAATTCCAAAAAGTATCTGTGATTTTTAAGGATTGTAAACTCTTTTAGTTTTTTAAATATTGGGTTTTGTAAACATAGGGAAAGGGGGGGCGAGGCATTTTTACCCGAGTGTTCACTCCCAAACCAAAAGTCATTTCTAACAAAAATTAAAGCCGTTACACATTATTAATCAATCAAAATATTGACTAAGATCTATGATTGTTAAGTCCACAAGTTGTAAATTGGCAAAAAATGGGTTGTTGGGCTTTAGTAAATAACACACCGAACGTTAACTTGTGAATTTATTTCTTTCTACTCCTTCAAATTTTTGGATAATTAGATCATTTGCATCTTCAACATGTTTCAGGCATGCATATCCAAATTTAATACATGTTAGGATATTTTAGAAATCACTTTCTTATAAAATTCCACGAAGCTATTAGGGGTTGTATTGGTGGAATTTCCCATACATGGATAAAAAAACATTGGTGTTGATTTTTAGTGCGTGAAATAATTTTCTTCACTTAAATTTATTGTTGTTTTCAATTTTTTGCATACATAAACTCTAAAATTTTTATTTTGTTCTGATCTATTTGCCTCATCTTTTTGTTTACAAGAAAAATGGGAGAATAAAAACTCAAATTTGGATTTGAAAAAAAATTAAACATCTAAAATGGAAATTCACAAATGCTAAGTATTTGTGATTTTTAAAGATTGTAAACTCTTTTAGTTTTTTTATATTAGGTTTTGTAAACATAGGAAAAGGGGGGACGAGGCATTTTTACCTGAGTGTTGACTCCCAAACCATGAGTCATTTGTTACAAAAATTAAAGCCGTTAACAAAACTTTTGTGTTCATTTTTAGTGCGCAAAATAATTTTTTTTACTTACATTTATTATACTTTTCAATTTTTTGCATACATAAACTCTTAAATTTTCATTTTGTTTTCATATATTTGCCTTTTTTTGTTTACGAGAAAAAAGTGAGAGAGAAAACTCAAGTGCTTATTTGAAAAAAATTGAACATCCCAAATGGAAATGCACAAATGCTAAGAGAGTTAATTCCAGGAAGTATCTGTGACTTTTAAGGATTGTAAACTCTTATGGTTTTACATATATTAGGTTTTGCAATCATAAAAAAAGAGGGGGCGAGGCATTTTTGACTGAGTGTAGACTCCCAAACCATAAGTCATTTCTAACAAAAAGTATAGCCGGTACACATCATTAATCGATCAAAACATTTACCATGATCTATGATTGTTAGGTCCATTTTTTGTAAATAAGCAAAAAGTGGGTTGTTTGACTCTGGTAAATATCCCACCGAACGTTAACTTGAGAATTTAATTTTTTCTACTCAAAATTTTTGGATCATTAGGTCATTTGAATCTTCAACATGTTTCAGGTATGCTTATCCATATTTAAAACATGTTACGATCAATAATAAATCTCTTTCTTATAAAATTCCACAAATCTATTAGGGGTTGTACTGGTGGAATTTCCCAAACATGGATAACAAAACTTTGGTGTTCATTTTTAGTTCGTGAAATAATTTTCTTCACTTACATTTATTATAGTTTTCCAATTTTTGCATACATAAACTCTAAATTTTTCATTTTGTTGAGATCGTTTTGCCTTATCTTTTTGTTTACAAGAAAAATGGGAGATTGAAAACTCAAATTTGGATTTGAAAAAAATTGAACATCCAAAATAGAAATGTACAAATGCTGACAGAGATAATTCCAATAGGTATATGTGATTTTTAAGGATTGTAACTTCTTTCAGTTTTTTATATATTTGGTTTTGGAATCATTGGAAAAGGAGGGGCACGGAATTTTTAACTGAGTGTAAACTCCGACACCATAAGCATTTCTAAAAAAATTTATAGCCATTACACATCATTAATCAATCAAAACATTTACGATTATCTATGATTGTTAGGTCCGCTTTTTGTAAATAGGCAAAAAGTAGGTTTTTTGGTTCTAGTAAATATCCCTCCGCACGTTAACTTGAGAATTTAATTTTTTTGACTCCTTGAAATTTTAGGATCATTAGATCCTTTGCATCTTCAACATGTTTCAAGCATGCGTATCTATATTTAAAACATGTTAGGATAAATAAGAAATCTCTTTTTTATAAAAATCCACCAAGCTATTTGGGGTTCAACTAGTGGAATTTCCCAAACATGGATAACAAAATTTCCGTGTTCATTTTTAGTGCATGAAATTATTTTCTCCTCTAACATTTATTATAGTTTTGAATTTTTTCGCATACATAAACTCTAAAATTTTCATTTTATTGTGATATTTTTGCCTTATATTTTTGTTTACAAGTAAAATGGGAGAGTGAAAACTCAAGTTTGGATTTGAAACAATATTCAACATCCATAATAGAAATTCACAAATGCTGAGAGAGATAATTCCAAAGAGTTTCTGTCATTTTTAGGATCATAAACTCTTTTAATTTTTTATATACTAGGTTTGGATATCATAGGAAAAATGGGGGCGAGGCATTTTTAACTGAGTGTTGACTCCCAAAACATAAGTCATTTCTAACAAAAATTATAGCCGTTACATATCATTAATCGATCAAAACATTTACGAGATGATCTATGATTATTTGGTCCGCTTTTTATAAATAGGCAAAAAGTGGGTTGTAAATATCCCACCTCTCATTAACTTGAGAATTTAATTTGTCCTACTCCTTGAAATGTTTGGATCATTAGGTCATTTGCATCTTCAACATATTTGAGGCATACATATCCATATTTAAAACATGTTAGGATTAATTAGAAATCTCTTTCTTATAAAATTCCACCAAGCTATTAGGGGTTGTACAATTGGAATTTCCCAAACATTGATTACCAAACTTTGGTGTTCATTTTTAGTGCGTGAAATTTTTTTCTTCACTTACATTTATTATAGTTTTCAATTTTTTGCATACATAAACTCTAATATTTTCATTTTTTTTGTGATCTATTTACCTTATCTTTTTGTTTAAGAGAAAAATGGGAGAGTGAAAACTCAAGTTTGGATTTGAAAAAAAATTGAACATCCAAAATAGAAAAGCATAAAAGCTGAGAGAGATAATTCAAAAAAGTATCTGTGATTTTTATGGATTGTAAACTCTTTTATTTTTTTATAAATTAGGTTTTGCAATCATATGAAAAGGGAGGGCGAGGCATTTTTAACTGAGTGTTGACTCCCAAACCATAAGTCATTTCTAACAAAAATTATAGCCGTAACACATCATTAATTAATCAAAACATTTATGATGATCTATGATTGTTAGGTCCACTTTTTGTAAATAGGCAAAAAATGGGTTGTTTGGCTTTGGTAAATATCCCACCGCACGTTAACTTGAGAATTTAATTTTTACTACTACTTGAAATGTTTGGATCATTTGGTCATTTGCATCTATAACATGTTTTATGCATGCATATCCATATTTAAAACATGTTTAGATCAGTTAGAAATCTTTTTCTTATAAAATTCCAACAAGCTATTAGGGGTTGTACTGGTGGAATTTCCCAAACATGGATAACAAAACTTTGGTGTTCATTTATAGTGCATGAAATAATTTTCTTCACTTACATTTATTATAGTTTTCAATTTTTTGCTTATATAAACTCTAAAATTTTCAATTTCTTGTGATCTATTTGCCTTATCTTTTTGTTTACGAGATAAATGGGAGAGAGAAAACTTAAGTTTGGATTTGAAAAAAAATTGAACATCCAAAATGGAAATGAAAAAATGCTGAGAGAGATAATTCCAAAATGGTATCTGTAATTTTTAAGGACTGTAAACTCTTTTGGTTTTATATATATTAGGTTTTACAATCATCGGAAAAGGAGGGGTGTGGCATTTTTAATTGAGTGTTGACTCCCAAACCATACATCATTTCTAACAAAAATTATAGTCGTTACACATCATTAATCTATCAAAACATTTACAATGATCTATGATTGTTAGGTCTGCTTTTTGTAAATAGGCAAAAAGTGGCTTGTTTGGCTCTTGTAAATATCCCGCAACACGTTAACTTGAGAATTTAATTTTTTCCTACTCCTTGAAATTTTTAAATCATTAGGTCATTTGCATCTTCAACATATTTTAGGAATGTTCTATATTTAAAACATGTCAGGATCAATTAGAAATCTCTTTCTTATAAAATTCCACCAAGCTGTTAAGGGTTGTAATGGTGGAATTTCCCAACCATGGATAACAAAACTTTTCTGTTCATTTTTAGTGAGTGAAATAATTTACTTCACTTACATTTATTCTAGTTTTCATTTTTTTTATACATAAAATCAAAAATTTTCAATTTGTTGTGATCTAATTGCCTTACCTTTTTGTTTATGAGAAAAAAGGGAGGGTTCAACCTGAAGTTTGGATTTGAAACAAAATTGAACATCCAAAATGGAAACGCACAAATACTGAGACAGATAATTCAAAAAAGTATCTTTGATTTTTAAGGATTGTAAACTCTTTTAGTTTTTCTTGTATGAATTACAATCATCGCAAAAGGGGGGGTGAGCCATTTTCAACTGAGTGTTGACTACCAAACCATAAGTCATATCTAACCAAAATTATAGCCGTTACACATCATTAATCGATCCAAATATTTGTGATGATCTATGATTATTAGGTCCGCTTTTTGTAAATAGGCAAAAAGTGGGTTGTTTGGCTCTGATAAATATCCCACCACATGTTAACTTGAGAATTTAATTTTTTCTACTCCTTGAAAGTTTTGGATCATTAGGTCATTTCCATCTTCAACATGTTTCAGGCATGTTTGTCCATATTTGAAACATGTTAGGAACAATAAGACATCTCTTTCTTTTCAAATTCCACCAATCTATTTGGGGTCGTACTGGTGGAATTTCCCAAACATGGATAACAAAACTTTAGTGTTCATTTTTTGTTCATGAAAAAATTTTCTTCATTTATATTTATTATAGTTTTCATTTTTTTGCAAACAGAAACTCTAAAATTTTCATTTTGTTGTGATCAATTTGTCTTTTTTTCTTTACAAGAAAAATGGGAGAGTGAAAAATCAAATTTGGATTTGAAAAAAAATTGAACATCCAAAATGGAAATGTACAAATGCTAAGAACGATAATTAAAAAAATTATCTGTGATTTTTAAGGATTTTAAACTCTTTTAGTTTTTTATATATTATGTTTTGCAATCACCTAAAAAAGATTTGGTGAGGCATTTTTAACTGAGTGTTGACTCCCAAACTATAAGTCATTTCTAATAAAAATTGTAGTCGTTACACATCATTAATCAATCAAAACATTTACGATGATCTATGATTGTCAGGTCCACTTTTTGTAAATAGGCAAAAAGAGGGTTGTTTGGCTCAGGTAAATATCCCACCGCACGTTAACTTGAGAAATTCATTTTTCCTACACCTTGAAATTTTTCGATGATTAGGTCATTTGCATCTTCAATATATTTTAGGCATGCATATCTATACTCAAAACATGTTAGGATCAATTAGAAATCACTTTCTTATAAGATTCCACCAAGCTATTTGGGGTTGTACAGGTGGAATTTCCCAAACATTTTTTGATCAATTATAGTGCGTGAAACAATTTACTTCACTTATATTTATTATAGTTTTCAATTTTTTTCATACATAAAATCTAAAAATTTTCATTTTGTTGTGATCTATTTGCCTTATCTTTTTGTTTACAAGAAAAATGGGAGAGTGAAAACTCAACTTTGGATTTGAAAAAAAATTGAACACCCAAAATGGAAAAGCACAAATGCTAAGAGAGATAATTCCAAAAGGTATCTATGATTTTTTAAGGATTGTAAACTCTTTTAGTTTTTATATATTAGGTTTCACAATCATCGAAAAAGGAGGGGCAAGGAATTTTTAAGTGTGTGTAGACTCCCAAACCATAAGTCATTTCTAACAAAAATTGTAGTCGTTACACATATTTAATCAATCAAAACATTTATGATTATCTATGCTTATTAGGTCCGCTTTTTGTAAATAGGCAAAGAGTGGGTTGTTTGGCTCTGGTAAATATCCCACCGCACGTTAAGTTGAGAATTTAATTATTCGGACTACTTAAAATTTTTGGATCATTAGATCCTTTGCATCTTCAACAAGTTTTAGGCATACGTATCCATAATTAAAACATGTTAGGATCAATAAGAAATCTCTTTCTTATAAAAATCCTTCATGGTATTAGGGGTTGTGCTAGTGGAAACATGGATAACAAAATTTCGGTGTTCATTTTTAGTGTGTGAAATTATTTTCTTCAATACCATTTATTATGGTTATCAATTTTTTCGCATACATAAACTCTGAAATTTTCATTTTATTGTGATCTATTTGCCCTATCTTTTTGTTTACAAGTAAAATGGAAGAGTGAAAACTCAAGTTTGGATTTGAAAAAAAATTGAACATCCAAAATAGAAATTCACAAATGCTGAGAGAGATAATTCCAAAGTGTTTCTGTCATTTTTAAGTATCGTAAACTCTTTTAGTTTTTTATATATTAGGTTTTGATATCATCGGAAAGGGGGGGGCGGCGGGGGCAGGCATTTGTAACTGAGTGTTGACTCCGAAACCATAAGTCATTTCCAATAAAAATTATATCAGTTACACATCATTAATCGATCAAAACATTTACGATGATCAGCGATTGTTTGGTCCGCTTTTTGTAAATAGGCAAAAAGTGGGTTGTTTTGCTCAAGTAAATATCCCACCACTCGTTAACTTGAGAATTTAATTTGTCCTACTCCTTGAAATGTTTGGATCATTAGGTCATTTTCATCGTCAACATGTTTTAGGCATGCATATCCATATTTAAAACATGTTAGGATTAATTAGAAATCTCTTTCTCATAAAATTCCACCAAGCAATTTGGGGTTGTACAAGTAGAATTTCCCAGACATAGATAAGAAAACTTTGGACTTCATTTGTAGTGTGTGAAATAATTTTCTTCGCTTACATTTATTATAGTTTTCAAAATTTTGCATACATAAACTCTTAAATTTTCCTTTTGTTGTGATCTATTTGCCTTATCTTTTTGTTTAACAGAAAAATGGGAGAGTGAAAACTCAAGTTTGGATTTGAAAAAAAATTGAACATCGAAAATAGAAATGCAGAAATAATGAGAGTGATAATTCCAAAAAGTATATGTGAATTTTTTGGATTGTAAACTCTTTTGGTTTTGTATATATTAGGTTTTGAAATTATCAGAAAAGGGGGGGGGGGGGGGGGGGGGGGGGGGGGGGGGCGAGGTATTTTTAATTGAGTGTTCATTCCCAAACCATAAATCATTTCTAACAAAAATTATATCCGTTACACATCGTTAATCGATCAAAACATTTATGATGATCTATGATTGTTAGGTCAACTTTTTTTAAATTGCCAAAAAGTGGGTTGTTTCGTTCTTGTGAACGTTAACTTGAGAATTTAATTTTTCCTACTCCTGAAATTTTTGGATCATTAGGTCATTTGCATCTTCAACATATTTCAGGCATGCATATCTATATTTAAAACATGTTAGGATCAATTAGAAATCTCTTTCTTATAAAATTCCACCAAGCTAATAGGGGTTGTACGGGTGGAATTTCCCAACAATGGATAATAAAACTTTTGTGTTCATTTTTAGTGCGTGAAATAATTTACTTCACTTACATTTATTACATAAACTCTAAAATTTTCATTTTGTTGTGATCTATTTGCCTTATCATTTTGTTCACTAGAAAAAGGGAGAGTTAAAACTCAAGTTTGGATTTGAAACAAAATTGAACATGCAAAATGAAAATGCACAAATTCTGAGACAGATAATTCCAAAAAGTATCTTTGATTTTTAAGGATCGTAAACTCTTTTAGTTTCTCATATATTATTGCACTCATTGGAAAAGGGGGGGCGAGGCATTTTTAACTGCGTGTATACTACCAAGGCATAAGTCATTTTTAACCAAAAGTATTGTTGTTACACATCATTAATCAATCAAAATATTTATGATGATCTATGATTGTTAGGTCCGCTTTTTCTAAATAGGCAAAAAGTGGGTTGTTTGGCTTTTGTAAATATCACACCACACGTTAACTTAAGAATTTAATTTTTTCTACTCCTTTCGATCATAAGGTCATCTATATCTTCAACATATTTCAGGAATGCATATCCATATTTAAAACATTTTAGGATCAATTAGAAATATCTTTCTTATAAAATTTCATCAAGATATTTGGGGTTGTACTAGTGGAATTTTCCAAACATGGATAATAAAACTTTGGTGTTCATTTTTAGTGCGTGAAATAATATTTTTCAGTTAAATTTATTATAGTTTTTAAGTTTTTGCATTCATAAATTTTAAAATTTTCTTTTTGTTGTGATCTATTTGCCTTATCTTTTTGTTTAAGAGAAAAATGGGAGAGTGAAAACTCAAGTTTGGATTTGAAAAAAATTGAACATACAAAATGGAAATACTCAAATGCTGAGAGAGATAATTCAAAAAAGTATCTGTGATTTTTAAGGATTGTAAACTCTTTTTGTTTTTTATATATTAGGTTTTGCAAATATCAGAAAAGGGTGAGCGAGGCATTTTTAACTGAGTGTTGACTCCCAAACCATAAGTCATTTCTAGCAAAATGTATCACCGTTACACATCATTAATCTAACCAAACATTTACGATGATCTATGATTGTTAGGTCCGCTTTTTATAAAATAGGCAAAAAGTAGGTTGTTTGTCTCTGGTAAAATATCCCACCGCACGTTAACTTGAGAATTTAATTTTTTCTACTCCTCTAAATTTTTGGATCATTAGGTCATTTACTTCTTCAACGTGTTTCAGGCATGCATAGCTATATTTAAAACATGTTAGGATCAACTAGAAATCTCTTTCTTATAATATTCCAACAAGCAATTAGGGGTTGTACTAGTGGAATTTCCCAAACATGGAAAACAAAACCTTGGTGTTCATTTTCAGTACATGAAATAATTTTATTCACTTACATTTATTATAGTTTTCGATTTTTTTCATACATACACTCTAAAATTTTCATTTTTTTGTGGTATATTTGCGTTTTCTTTTTGTTTACGAGAAATATGGGAGAGTGAAAACTCAAGTTTGGACTTGAAAAAAAATTGAACATCCAAAAAGGAAATGCACAAATGCTGAGAGTGATAATTCCAAAAATTATGTGTGAATTTTAAGGATTTTAAATTCTTATAGTTTTTTATATATTAGGTTTTGCAATCATCGAAAAAGGGGGGCGAGGCCATTTAACTGAGAGTTGACTCCCAAACCATAAGTCATTTCTAACAAAAAGTATAGTAGTTACACATCATTAACTGATCAAAACATTTACGATGATCTATGATTGTTAGGTCCGCTTTTTGTAAATATGCAAAAAGTGGGTTGTTTGGCTCAGGTACATATCCCACCGTACGTTAAGCTGAGTATTTAATTTTTTCTTCTACTCTAAATTTTATGATCATTAGGTCATTTGCATCTTCAATATGTTTCAGGCATGAATATCCATATTTAACACAACTTAGGATCAATTAGAAATCTCTTTCCTATAAAATTCCACCCAGATATTAGGGGTTGTACTAGTGGAATTTCCCTAACATGGATGACAAAACTTTGGTGTTCATTTTTAGTGCATGAAATAATTTTCTTTACTTATATTAATTATAGTTTTCAATTCTTTGCATACATAAACCCTAAAATTTTCATTTTGTTGTGATCTATTTCCCTTATCTTTTTGTTTAAGAGAAAAATGGGAGAGTGAAAACTCAAGTTTGGATTTGAAAAAAAATTGAACATCCAAAATAGAAATGTACAAATTCTGAGAGAGATAATTCCAAAAAATATCTGTGATTTTTATGGATTGTAAACTCTTTTAGTTTTTTATAAATTACGTTTTGCAATCATCAGGAAAGGGTTGGCAAGGCATTTTTAACTGAGTGTTGACTCCCAAACCATAAGTTATTTCAAACAAAAATTATAGCCGTTACACATCATTAATCGATCAAAACATTTACGATGATCTAAGATTGTTAGGTCCACTTTTTGAAAATTGGCAAAAAGTGGGTTGTTTGGCTTGGGTAAATATCCCACCGCACCTTAACTTGAGAATTTAATTTTTTCTACTCCTTGAAGTGTTTCGATCATTAGGTCATTTGAATCTTCAACATGCTTTAGGCATGCATATCCCTATTTAAAACATGTTAGAATCATTTAGGAATCTCTTTCTTATTAAATTTCACCAAACTATTAGGGGTTGTACTAGTGGAATTTCCCAAACATGGATAACAAAACTTTGGTGTTCATTTTTAGTGAGATAAATAATTTTCTTCACTTCAAACTATTAGGGGTTGTACTGGTGGAATTTCCCAAACATGGATAACAAAAGTTTGGTGTTCATTTTTAGTTAGATAAATAATTTTCTTCACTTAGATTTATTATTGTTTACAATTTTTTGCATACATAAACTCTAAATTTTTAATTTTCTTGTGATCTATTTGCCTTATCTTTTTGTGTACGATAAAAGTGGGAGAGAGAAAACACAAGTTTGGATTTGAAAAAAATTGAACATCCAAAAAGGAAAAGCACAAATGCTGAGAGAGATAATACCAAATTGGTATCTGTAATTTTTAAGGACCATAAACTCTTTTGGTTTTGTATATATTAGGTTTCGTAATCATCGAAAAAGGGGGGGCGAGGCATTTTTAATTGAGTGTTTACTCCCAAACCATAAGTCATTTCTAACCAAAATTATAGCCGTTACTCAACATTAATCGACCAAAACATTTATGATGATCTATGATTGTTTGGTCCGCTTCTTGCAAATTGGCAAAAAGTGGGTTGTTTGGCTCTTGTAAATATCCCACTGCATGTTAACTTGAGAATTTAATTTTTCCTACTCCTTGAAATTTTTGGATCATTAGGTCATTTGAATCTTCAACATGTTTCAAGCATGCATATCTATATTTAAAACATGTTAGGATCAATTAGAAATCTCTTTCTTATAAAATTCCATCAAGCTATTAGGGGTTGTACTGGTGGAATTTCCCAACCATGGATAACAAAATTTTTGTGTTCCTTTTTAGTGCATGAAATAATTTACTTCACTTACATTTATTATAGTTTTCAAATTTTTGCATACATAAACTCTAAAATTTTCATTTTTTTGTGATCTATTTGCTTTATCTTTTTATTTACGAGAAAAAGGGAGAGTTATAACTCAAGTTTGGATTTGAAACAAAATTGAACATCCAAAATGGAAATGCACAAATGCTGAGACATATAATTCAAAATATTATATTTGATTTTTAAGGATCGTGAACTCTTTTAGTTTTTCATATATTAGGTATTACAATCATCGAAAAAGGGGGGGGGGGGGGGGGGGGGGGGCGAGCCATTTTCAACTGAGTGTTGACTACCAAACCATAAGTCATTTCTGATAGTAATTATAGATGTTATATAGCATTAATCGATCAAGAAATTTACGATGATCTATGATACTTAGTTCCGCTTTTTGTAAATAGTTAAAAAGTGTGTGGTTTTGCTCTGGTAAATATCCCACCGCAAGTTTATTTGAGAATTTAATTTTTGCGTACATAAACTCTAAAATTTTCATTTTGTTGTCATCTATTTGCGTTGGCTTTTTCTTTACGAGAAAAATTGGAGAGTGAAAACTCAAGTTTGGACTTGAAAAAAAATTGAACATCCAAAAAGGAAATGCACACATGCTGAGAGAGATAATTCTTAAAAGTATCTGTGATTTTTAAGGATTGTAAATTCTTTTAGTGTTTTATATTTTTGGTTTTGCAATCATCTGAAAGGGGGGGGGGGGGGGGGGGGGGGGGGGGCGAGACCTCTTTACTAAGTGTTGACTCCCAAACCATAAGTAATTTCTAGCAAAAAGTATAGTAGTTACACATCATTAACCAATCACAATATTTACGATGATCTATGATTGTTAGGTCCGCTTTTTGTAAATAGGCAAAAACTGGGTTTTTTTGCTCATGTAAATATCCCACCGCATGTTAACCTAAGAATTTAATTTTTTCTACTACTCTAAATTTTTGGTTCATTAGGTCATTTGGATCTTCAACATGTTTCAGGCATGAATATTCATATTTAAAACATGTTATGATCAATTAGAAATCTCTTTCTTATAAAATTCCTCCAAGATATTTGGGGTTGTACTAGTGTAATTTCCCAAACATGGATGACAAAACTTTGGTGTTCATTTTTAGTGCGTGAAATTTCTTCACTTACATTTATTATAGTTTTCAAACTTTTGCATACAAAACTCTAAAATTTTCATTTTTTTGTGATCTATTTGCCTTATCTTTTTGTTTAAGAGAAAAATGGGAGAGTGCAAATTCAAGTTTGGATTTGAACAAAAATTGAACATCCAAAATAGAAATGCACAAATACTGAGATAGATAATTCCAAAAATTATCTTTGATTTTTATGGATTTTAAACTCTTTTAGTTTTTTATAAATTAGGTTTTGCAATCATCAGAAAAGGTTTGGCTAAGCATTTTTAACTGAGTGTTGACTCCCAATCCTTAAGTCATTTCTAACAAAAATTATAGCCGTTACACATCATTAATTGATCAAAACATTTACGATGATCTTTGATTGTTAGGTCTGCTTTTTGTAAATGGGCAAAAACTGGGTTGTTTGGCTTTGGTAAATTTTTTAGATCATTAGGTCATTTGCATCTTCAACATGTTTCAGGCATGCATGTCCATATTTAAAACATGTTAGGATCAATTAGAAATCTCTTTCTTATAAAATTCTACCGAGCTATTAGGGGTTATACTAGTGGAATTTCCCCAACATGGATAACAAATCTTTGGTGTTCATTTTTAGTGCGTGAAATAATTTTCTTCACTTACATTTATTATAGTTTTCAATTTTTTGCATACATAAAATTTTCATTTTTTTGTGATCTATTTGCCTTATCTTTTTGTTTTCGAGAAAAATGGGAGAGTGAAAACTCATGTTTGGATTTGAAAAAAAATGGAACATCCAAAATGGAAATGGTCAAATGCTGAGAAAGATAATTTCAAAATTATTTGTTATTTTTACGGATTGTATAGTTTTTTATATATATATATATTAGGTTTTGCAATCATGAGAGAAGGGGGGGCGAGGCTTTTTTAACTGTGTGTTGACTGCCAAGCCATATGTCATTTCTAACCAAAAGTATAGCCGTTACAGATCATTAATCGATCAAAATATTTATCATCATCTATGATTGTTAGGTCCGATTTTGTAAATAGGCAAAAGGTGGGTTGTTTGGCTCCTATAAATATCCCACCACACGTTAACTTCAAATTCAATTTTTCTACACCTTTGGATCATTAGGTCATTTGTATCTTCAACATATTCCAGGCATGCAGATCCTTATATAAAACATGTTAGGATCAATTAGAAATCTCTTTCTTATAAAATTCCATCAAGATATTTGGGGTTGTACTTGTGGAATTTTCCAAACATGGATAGCAAAACTTTGGTGTTCGTTTTTTGTGCGTGAAATAATTTTCTTCACTTACATTTATTATAGTTTTTAATTTTATGCATACATGAACTTTAAAATTTTCATTTTGTTTTGATCTATTTACCTTTTCTTTTTTTTTACGAGAAAAATGGGAGAGTGAAAACTCAAGTTTGGGCTTTGAAAAAAATTGAACATCCAATGGAAATGCACAAATGCTAAGAGAAACAATTTAAAAAAAGTATCTGTGATTTTTAAGGATTGTAAACTCTTTTTTTTATATATATTAGGTTTTGCAAAGATCAGAAAATGGTGGGTGAGACATTTTTAACTGAGTATTGACTCCCAAACCATAAGTCATTTCTAAAAAAAAGTATCCCCGTTGGACATAATTAATCTAACCAAACATTTATGATGATTTACGATTGTTAGGTCTGCTATTTATAAATAGGCAAAAAGTGGGTTGTTTGGCTCTGATAAATATCCCACCGCTATTTAACTTGAGAATTTAATTTTTTCTACTCTAAATCTTTGGATCATTTGCATCTTCATCATGTTTCAGACATGCATATCTATATTTAAAACATGTTACGATCAATTAGAAATCTCTTTCTTATAAAATTCCACCAAGCTATTAGGTTGTACTAGTGGAATTTCCCAAACATGGATAACAAAACTTTGGTGTTCATTTTTTGTGCGTGAAGTAATTTTATTCACTTACATTTATTAGAGTTTTCAATTTTTTGCATACATAAACTCTAAAATTTTCATTTTGTTGTGATCTATTTGCCTTATCTTTTTGTTTATGAGAAAAATGGGAGATGAAATCTCTACTTTGGATTGGAAAAAACATTTGAACATCCAAAATGGAAAAGTACAAATTTTGAGAGAGATATTTGCAAAACCTATACGTGATTGTTAAGGATTGCAATCTCTTTTATTTTTTTATATATTAGGCTTTTTAATCATCGGAAAAGGGGCGGCGAGGCATTTTTAACTGAGTGTAGACTCCCAAACAATAAGTCATTTCTAACAAAAATTATAGCCGGTACATACCATTAATCAATCAAGACATTTATAATGATCTATGATTGTTAGGTCCATATTTTGTAAATAGTCAAAAAGTGGGTTGTTTGGCTCTCGTAAATATCCCACCACACGTTAACTTGAGAATTTATCTTTTTCTACTATTTGAAATATTTGCATCATTAGGTCATTTGCATCTTCAACATGTTTCAGGCATGCATATCCATATTTAAAAAATGTGAGGATCAATTAGAAATTTCTATCTTATAAAATTCCACCAAGCTATTAGGGGTTGTACTAGTGGAATTTCCAGAACATGGATAACAAAACTTTGGCTTTTTTTTTAGTGCATGAAATAATTTTCTTCACTTACATTTATTATAGTTTTCAATTTTTTTCATACATAAACTCTAAAATTTAAATTTTTTTATGATCTTTTTGCCTTATTGGTTTGTTTGAGAAAAAAAAAGGGAGAGTGAAAACTCAACTTTGGAAGTAAAAAAAAATAGAACATAAAAAATGGAAATGCAAAAATGCTGAGAGATACAATTCCAACAAGTATCTGTGATTTTTAAGGATTGTAAACTCCTTTAGTTTTTTATATATCAGGTTTTGCAAAAATCCCAAAAGGGGGCGTGAGGCATTTTTAACTGGGTCTTGACTCCCAAACAATAAATCATTTCTAATAAAAATTATAGCAGTTAAATATCATTAATTGATCAAGACATTTATGATGATCTATGATTGTTAGGTCCGCATTTTGCAAATAGGCAAAAAGTGGGCTCTTTGGCTCAGATAAATATTCCACCGCACGTTAACTTGAGAATTTAATTTTTTCTACTCTTCTAAATTTTTGGATCATTAGGTTATCTTGCATCTTCAACATGTTTCAAGCATGCATATCTATATTTAAAACATGTTAGGATCAATTAGAAATTTCTTTCTTATAAAATTCCACATAGCTATTAGGGGTTGTAATAGTGGAATTTCCCAAACATGGATAATAAAACTTTGGTGTTCAATTTTAGTGAGTGAAATAATTTTATTTACTTAAATTCATTATAGTTTTCAATTTTTTGCAAACATAAACTCGAAAATTATCATTATGTTGTGATCTATTTGCCTTATCTTTTTGTTTACGAGAAAAATGGGAGAGTGAAAACTCAATTTTGGATTTGAAAAAATATTGAATATCTAAAATGGAAATGCACAAATTCTGAGAGAGATAATTCTAAAAATTATCTGTGATTTTTAAGGATTTTTTAAATATTTTATTATTTTATATATTAGGTTTTCCAATCATAGGAAAAGGGGAGGGGGGGGGGGGGGGGGGGGGGGGGGGTGTTTTGCGGGGTGGTGCAAGGCATATTCAACTGAGTGTTGACTCCCAAACCACAAGTCATTTCTAACAATAATTATAGCCGTTACACATCATTAATCTATCAAAACATTTATGATCATCTATGATTGTTAAGTCCAATTTTTGTAAATAGGGAAAAGCCGGTTGTTTGGCTCTTGTAAATATCCCACCGCGAGTTCACTTGAGAATTTAAGTTTTTCTACTCCTTGAAATTTTTGGATCATTAGGTCATTTGTGTCTTCAACTTGTATCAGCCATGCACATCCATATTTAAAACATGTTAGGATCATTTAGAAATCCCTTTCTTATAAAATTCCATCAAGTTATTAGGCGTTGTACTAGTGGAATTTCCCAAACATGGATAACAAAACTTCGGTGTTAATTTTTAGTGCGTGAAATAATTTTCGTCACTTACATATATTAAAGTTTTCAATTGTTTGCAAACATACACTCTAAAACTTTCATTTTGTTGTGATCTATTTGCCTTTCTTTTTGTTTAGGAGAAAAATGGGAGAGTGAAAACTCAAGTTTGGATTTGAAAAAAATTTAGGAAATGCACAAATGTTGAGAGGGATAATTCCAAAAAGTATTAGTTTTTGCGATCATCGGAAAAGGAGGGGGGGGGGGGGGGGGGGGAGGAGGGGGAGTCATTTGTTACTCAGTGTTGACACCCAAACCAAAAGTCATTTCTTACAAAAATTTCCTTGAAATTTTTGGATCATTAGGTCATTTGTGTCTTCAACTTGTATCAGCCATGCACATCCATATTTAAAACATGTTACGATCAATTAGAAATCCCTTTCTTATAAAATTCCATCAAGTTATTAGGGGTTGTACTAGTGGAATTTCCCAAACATGGATAACCAAACTTTGGTGTTAATTTTTAGTGCGTGAAATAATTTTCGTCACTTACATATGTTAAAGTTTTCAATTGTTTGCATACATAAACTCTAAAACTTTCATTTTTTTGTGATCTATTTGCCTTTCTTTTTGTTTAGGAGAAAAATGGGAGAGTGAAAACTCAAGTTTGGATTTGAAAAAAATTTAACATCCAAAATGGAAATGCACAAATGCTGAGAGGGATAATTCCAAAAAGTATTAGGTTTTGCGATCATCGAAAAAGGAGGGGGGGGGGGAGGCATTTTTTACTGAGTGTTGACACCCAAACCAAAAGTCATTTCTTACAATAATTATAGCGGTTACACATCATTAATCAATAAAAATATTTACGATGATCTATGATTTTTAGGTCCACTTTTTGTAAATAAGCAAAAACTGGGTTGTTTGGTTTGAACATGTTTGGGCATGCATATCCATATTTAAAACATGTTAGGATCAATCAGAAATCTCTTTCTTATAAAATTCCACCAATCTATTACGGGTTGTACTGGTGGAATTTCCTAAACATGGATAGCAAAACTTTGGTGTTCATTTTTAGTTCGTGAAATAGTTTTCTTCACTTACATTTATTATAGTCTTCAATTTTTTGCATACATAAACTCTAAAATTTTCAATTTGCCTTATCTTTGTTTTTATGTGAAAAATGGGAGAGTGAAAAGTCAACTTTGGATTTGAAAAAAATTGAACATCCAAAATTTAAATACACAAATGCAAAGTGCGATAATTCCAAAAAGTTTATGTGATTTTAAAGGATTGTAAACTGTTTTAGTTTTTTATATATTATGTTTTGCATTCATCAGAAAAAAGGAGGGGAAGGAGGCGGGCAGGGAGGGGGGGGGGGGGGGGGGGGTGGGGAGGGGAGTAATGCATTTTTTATCTGAGTGTTTACTCCCAAACCATAAGTCATTTCTAAAAAACAATATAGCGGTTACACATCATTAATCGATCAAAACATTTACAATGATCTATGATTGTTTGGTATGCTTTTTTAAATACGCAAACACTGGCTTGTTTGCCTTTGGTAAATATCCCATAGCACGTTAACTTGAGAATTTAATCTCTTCTACTCCTTGAAATGTTTGGATCATTTGGTCATTTGCATCTTCAATGTGTTTTAGGCATGTATATCCATATTTAAAATATGTTAGGATCAATTGGAAATCTCTTTTTTATAATATTCCACAAATCTATTAGGGGTTGTACTGGTGGAATTTTCCAAACATGGATATAAAAACTTTGGTGTACATTTTTAGGGCATAAAATAATTTTCTTCACTTACATTTATTATAGTTTTCAATTTTTTGGATAAATAAACTTTAAAATTTTCATTTTCTAGTGATCTATTTTCCTTATCTTTTTGTTTACGAGAAAAATGGTAGAGAGAAAACTCAAGTTTGGATTTGAAAACAAACTGAATATCCAAAATGGAAATGCACAAATGTAAAGAGAGATAATTCCAAAAAGTTTATGTGATTTTAAAGGATTGTAAACTCTTTTAGTTTTTTATGTATTAGGTTTTGCAATCATCGGAAAAGAGGGGGTGAGGCATTTTTAACTGAGTATTGACTCCCAAACCATCAGTCATTTATAAAAAAAGTATAGCCGCTACACATCATTAATCGATCAACACATTTATGATGATCTATGATTGTTAGGTCCGCTTTTTGTAAATAGGCAAAAAGTGGGTTGTTTGGCTTTGGTAAATATCCTACCACACGTTAACTTGAGAATTCAATTTTTTCTACTCCATGAAATTTTTGGATCATTAGGTCATTTGCATCTTTAACATGTTCCAGACATGCTTATCCATATTTAAAACATGTTATCCTCAATAAGAAATCTCTTTCTAATAAAATTCGACCAATCTATTACGGGTTGTACTGGTGGAATTTCCCAAACATGGATAACAAAACTTTGGTATTCATTTTTAGTTCGTGAAATAATTTTCTTCACTTAAATTTATAATAGTTTTCAATTTTTTTCTTACATAAACTCTAAAATTTTGATTTTGTTGTGATATTTTTGCCTTATCTTTTTCTTTACGAGAAAAATGGGAGAGTGAAAACTCAACTTTGGATTTGAAAAAGAATTGAACATCTAAAATGGAAATGTACAAATGATGAGAGACATAATTCCAAAAGGTATATATTATTTTTAAGGATTGTAAACTCTTTTAGTTTTTTATATATTAGGTTTTGCAATCATCAGAAAAGGAGGGGCAAGGAATTTTTAACTGAGTGTAGACTCCTAAATCATAAGTCATCTCTAACTAATATTATAGCCGTTACATTTCATTAATAAATCAAAACATTTACGATTATCTATGCTTGTTTGGTCCTCTTTTTGTAAATAGGCAAAAAGTTGGTTGTTCTGGTAAATATCCCATCGCACGTTAACTTGAGAATTTAATTTTTTCGACTCCTTGAAATTTTTGGATCATTAGATCCTTTGCATCTTCAACATGTTTCAGGTATGCGTATCCATAATTAAAACATGTTAGGATCAATAAGAAATCTCTTTCTTATAAAAATCCACCAAGCTATTAGCGGTTGTACTAGTGGAATTTCCCAAACATGGAGAACAAAATTTCGGTGTTCATTTTTAGTGCGTGAACTTATTTTCTTCACTAACTTTTATTATAGTTTTCAATTTTTTCGCATCCATAAACTCTAAAATTTTCATTTTATTGTGATCTATTTGTCTTATTTTTTGGATTACAAGTAAAATGGGGGAGTGAATACTCAAGTTTCGATTTGAAAAAAAATTGAACATCCAAAATAGAAATTCACAAATGCTGAGAGAGATAATTCCAAAGAGTATCTGTCATTTTTAAGGATCGTAAATGCTTTTAGTTTTTTATATATTAGGTTTTGATATCATCGGAAAAGGGGGGGTGAGGCATTTTTAACTGAGTGTTGAAACCCAAACCATAAGTCATTTCTAACAAAAATTATAGCTGTTACACATCATTAATCGATCAAAAAATTTACGATGATATGTGATTATTTGGTCCACTTTTTGTAAATAGGCAAAAAGTGGGTTGTTTGGCTGTGGTAAATATCCCACCACTCGTTAACTTGAGAATTTAATTTGTCCTACTCCTTGAAATGTTTGGATCATTAGGTCATTTGCATCTTCAACATATTTTAAGCATGCATATCCATATTTAAAACATGGTAGGATCAATTAGAAATCGCTTTCTTATAAAATTCCACCAAACTATTAGGGGTTGTACTTGTGGAATTTCCTAAACATGGAAAACAAAACTTTTGTCTTCATTTTTAGTGCATGAGATAATTTTCTTCTCATTCATTTATTGTAGTTTTCAATATTTTGCATACATGGACTCTAAAATTTTTATTTTGTTGTGATCGATTTGCCTTATCTTTTTGTTTACGAGTTAAATGGGAGAGTGAAAACTCAAGTTTGGATTTGAAAAAAAATTGAACATCCAAAATGGATATGCACAAATGCAGAAAGTGATAATTGTAAAAAGTATCTGTGATTTTTAAGGACTGTCAGCTCTTTCAGTTTTTCATATATTAGGTTTTTCAATCATCGAAAAGGGGGGGCGAGGCATTTTTAACCGAGTGTTGACTCCCAAACCATAAGTCTTTTCTATGAAAAATTATAGCCGTTACACATCATTAATAAAACAAAACATATATGATGATCAATGATTGTAAGATCCGCTTTTTTTTAATAGGCAAAAACTGTGTTGTTTGGCTTTGGAAAATATCCCACCGCAAGTTAACTTGAGAATTTAATTTTTTCTACTCCTGATATTTTTAGATCCTTACATCATTTGCATCTTCAACATGTTTCATGACTGCATATCAATAATTAAAACATGTTAGGATCAATTAGAAATTTTTTTTAATAAAATTCCACCGAGCTATTAGGGGTTGTACTAGTGGAATTTCCCAAACATGGATAACAAAACTTTGGTGATCGTTTTTAGTGACTGAAATAATTTTCTTCACTTACATTTATTATAGTTTTCAATTTTTTTGCATACATAAACTCTGAAATTTTCATTTTGTTGTGATCTATTTGTCTTATCTTTTTATTTACGAGAAAAATGGGAGAGTGAAAACTAAAGTTTGGATTTAAAAAAAATTGAACATCATAAATGGAAATGCACAAATGCTGAGAGAGATAATTCCAAAAAAGTATCTATGATTTTTATGGATTGTAAACTCTTTCAGTTTTTTATAAATAAGGTTTTGCAATCATCAGAAAGGGAAGGGAGGGGGGGGGTGGTGGTACGATGCATTTTTAAATGAATGTTGACTTTCAAACCTTAAGTAATTTCTAACGAAAAATATAGTTGTTACACATCATTAATTGATCAAAACATTTACGATGATCTATGATTTTTAAGTCCACTTTTTGTATAACGGCAAAAAGTGGGTTGTTTGGCTTTGGTAAATATCCCACCGCACGTTAACTTGACAATTTAATTTTTTCCACTCCTTGAAGTTTTTGGATCATTAGGTCATTGCATCTTCAACATGTTTCAGGTATGCATTTCCATATTTAAAAGATGTTAGTATCAATTGGAATTCGCTTTCTTATACAATTCCACCAAGCTAATAGGGGTTGTACTAGTTGAATTTTCCTAACATGGATAACTAAACATTGGTGTTCATTTTTAGTGCGTGAAATAATTTTCTTCACTTACATTTTTAATTCTTTATATTTTTTTGATTAAATAAACTCTAAAATTTTCATTTTTTTTTTATCTATTTGCCTTATCGTTTTGTTTTATGAGAAAAAAGGAGAATGAAAACTCAAGTTTGGATTTGAAAAAAATTTAAACATCCAAAATGGAAATGCAAAAATGCTGAGAGAGATAATTCCACAAAGTATATGTGATTTTTAAGGATTGTAAAATCTTTTAGTTTTTTATATATTAGGTTTTGTAAACATAGGAAAAGGGGGAGGGGAGCATTTTTACTTGAGTGTTGACTCCCAAACCATTAGTCATTTCTAACAAAAATTAAAGCCGTTACATATCATTAATCGATCAAAATATTTACGATGATCTATGATTGTTAAGTCAACTTTTTGAAAATTGGAAAAAACTAAGTTGTTTGGCTTTGGTAAATCTCCCACCGCACGTTAACTTGTGAATTTATTTCTTTCTACTCCTTCAAATTTTTGGATCATTAGATCATTTGCATCTTCTACATGTTTCAGGCATGCATATCCATATTTAATACATATTAGGATAAATTAGAAATCTCTTTCTTATAAAAATTCACCTAGCTATTAGGGGTTGTACTAGTGGAATTTTCAAAAAATGGATAAATAAATTTGTTGCGTTCATTTTTAGTGCGTGAAATTATTTTCTTCACTTACATTTATTATAGTGTTCAATTTTTTTGCATACATGAACTCTAAAATTTTCATTTTGTTGTGATCTATTTGCCTTATCTTTTTGTTTACAAGTAAAATGGGACAGAGAAAACTCAAGTTTGGATTTGAAAAAAATTTGAACGTCGAAAATGGAAATGCTCAAATGTTGAAAGAGATAATTCTAAAAAGTATCTGTGATTTTTAGAGAATGTAAACTCTTTTAATTTTTTATATATTAGGTTTTGTAATCATCGGAAAAGGGGGGGCGAGACATTTTTAACTGAGTGTTGACTCCCTAACCATAAGTCATTTCTAACAAAAATTATAGCCATTACACATCATTAACCGATCAAAATATTTATGATGATCTATGATTGTTAGGTTGACTTTTTGAAAATAGGCAAAAAGTGGATGTTTGGCTCTGGTAAATATCCCTAGTGGAATTTCCCAAAGACAACAAAACTTTGGTGTTCATATTTAGTGTGTGAAATAATTTTCTTTACTTAAATTTATTAAATTTTTCAACTTTTTGCATACATAAACTCTAAAATTTTCTTTTTGTTGTGATCTATTTGCCTTATCTTTTTTTTTTTTTTTGAGAAAAATGGGAAAGTGAAACTCAAGTTTGGATTTGAAAAAAAATTGAACATCCAAAATGGAAATGCACAAATGCTGAGAGTACTAATTCCAGCAAGTATCTGTGATTTTTATGGATTGTAAACTCTTTTAGTTTTTTTTATAAATTAGGTTTTGAAATCAACGGAAAAAGGGGGATGAGGCATTTTTAACTGAGTGTTGACTCCCAAACCATGAGTCATTTCTAACAAAAATTATAGCCGTTACACATCATAAATTCATATAAACATTTATGATGATATATGATTGTTAGGTCCACTTTTTGTAAAAATGCAAAAAGTGGGTTGTTTGGATCTAGTAACTATCCCACCACATGTAACTTGAGAATTTAATTTTTTCTACTCTTTGAAATGTTTGGATCATTAGGTCATTTGCATCTTCAACATGTTTCAAGCATGTCTATCCATATTTAAAACATGTTAGGATCAATAAGAAATGTCTTTCTTATAAAATTCCACCAATCTATTAGCGGTTGTACTTGTGGAAGTTCCCAAACATGGATAACATAACTTTTTGTGTTCATTTTTTGTTTGTAAAATAATTTTCTTCACTTAAATTTATTATAATTTTCAATTTTTTGCATACTTAAACTCTAAAATTTTTATTTTGTTGTGATCTATTTGCCTTATCCTTTTGTTTACGAGAAAAATGGAAGAAAACTCAACTTTTTTGAAAAAATTGTAAATCCAAAATGGAAATACACAAATGCTGTGAGAGATAATTACAAAAAGTATCTGTGATTTAAGAACTGTAAACTCTTTTAGTTTATTATATATTATGTTTTGCAATCATCAAAAAGGGGGGGGGGGGGGAGTGTTGACTCCTAAACCATAAGTCATTTCTAATAAAAATAATAGCCATTACACATCATTAATCGATCAAAACATTTTCAATGATCTATGATAGTTTTGTCCACTTTTTGTAAATAGGCAAAAAGTGGGTTGTTTCGCTTAGGTAAATATCCCACCGCAAGTTAACTTGAGAATTTAATTGTTCCTACACCTTGAAATATTTTGATCATTATGTCATTTGCATCTTCATAATGTTTCTGGCATGCATATCGATATTTAAAACATATTAGGATCAATTAGAAATCTCTTTCTTATAAAATTCCTCCAAGCTATTTGGGGTTGTACTGGTGGAATTTCCCAACCATGGATAACAAAACCTTTCTGTTCATTTTTAGTGCATGAAATAATTTACTTCACTTACATTTATTATAGTTTTCAATTTTTTTGCATACATAAACTCTAAAATTTTCATTTTTTTGTGATCTTTTTGCCATTTCTTTTTGTTTACGAGAAAAATAGGAGTGTGAAAACTAAAGTTTGGATTAGAAAAAAAATAGAACATCCAAAATGGAAATGCACAAATGCTGAGAGAGATAATTCTTAAAAGTATCTGTGATTTTTAAGGATTGGAAACTCTTCTAGATTTTTTTATATTAGGTTTTGTTGGAAAAGGAGGGGCAAGGAATTTTTAACTAAGTATAGACTGCCAAACGATAAGTCATTTCTAATAAAAATTATAACCATTATACAACATTAATCGATCAAGACATGTATGATGATCTACTATTGTTAGGTCGCTTTTTGTAAATAGGCAAAAAGTGGGTTATTTGGATCTGGTAAATAATCCACCACAAGTTAACTTGAGAACTTAAGTTTTTCTAATCCTTGAAATTTTTTGATCATTAGGTCATTTGCATCTTCAACATGTTTCATGCATTCATATCCATATTTAAAACATGATAGGATCAATTAAAAATCACTTTCATATAAAATTCCACCATGCTATTAGGGGTTCTACAATTGGAATTTCCCAAACATGGTTAAAAAAACTTTGGGGTTCATTTTTAGTGCGTGAAATAATTTTCTTCACTTAAATTTATTATAGTTTTAAATTTTTTGCATACATAAACTCTAAAATTTTCATTTCTTGTGATATATTTGCCCTATCTTTTTTTTTTTACACGAGAAAAATGGGAGAGTGAAAACATAAGTTTGAATTTGAAAAAAAATTGAACATCCAAAATGGAAATGCAAAAATGCTGAGAGAGATAATTCCAAAAAGTATATGTGATTTTTAAGGATTTTAAACTCTTTTAGTTTTTTATATATTAGGTTTTGCAATTATAGAAAAAATGTGGGTAAGGCATTATGAACTGAGTGTTTACTCCCAAACCATAAGTCATTTCTAACAAAAATTAAGGCCATTACACATTCTTAATCGATCAAAACATTAACGATGATCTATGATTGTTAGGTCCGCTTTTTGTAAATATGCAAAAAGTGGGTTGTTTGGCTCTGATAAATAATCCACCACACGTTAACTTGAGAATTTAATTTTTTCTACTCCTTGAATTTTTTTGATCATTAGGTCATTTGCATCTTCATCATGTTTCAGGCATGCATATCCATATTTAAAACATGCTAGGATCAATTAAAAATCACTTTCATATAAAATTCCTCCAAGCTATTAGGGGTTGTACTAATGGAATTTCCCAAACATGGATAAAAAACTTTGGTGTTCATTTTTAGTGCGTGAAATAATTTTATTCACTTACATTTATTATATTTTTCAATTTTATGCATACATGAACTCTAAAATTTTCATTTTGTTGTGTTATATTTGCCTTATCTTTTTGTTGACGAGAAAAAATGGGAGAGTGAAAACAAACGTTTGGATTTGAAAAAAAATTGAACATCCAAAATGGAAATTCACAAATGCTGAGAGAGATAATTCCAAATTGGTATCTGTAATTTTTACGGACTGTAAACTATTTTGGTTTTGTATATATTAGGTTTTGCAATCATCGGAAAAGGGGGGCAAGGAATTTTTAATTGAGTGTTGACTCCCTAACCATAAGTCATTTCTAACAAAAAGTAAGGCCATTACACATCATCAATCAATCAAAACATTTACGATAATGTATGATTGTTAAGTCCACTTTTTGTGGGTTTTCTGGCTCTTGTAAATATCCCACCGCACATTAACTTGAGAATTTAATTTTTCCTATTCATTGAAATTTTTGGATGAATAGGTCATTTGCATCTTCAACAGGTTTGAGGCATGCATATCTATATTTAAAACATGTTAGGATCGATTATAAATGTCTTTCTTATAAAATTGCACCAAGCTATTAGGGTTGTATTGGTGGAATTTCCCAACCATGCATAACAAAACTTTTGTGTTCATTTTTAGTGCGTGAAATAATTTACTTCACTTAAATTTATTAGAACTTTCAATTTTATGTATACACAAACTCTAAAATTTTCATTTTGTTGTGATTTATTTGCCTTTTCTTTTTGTTTACGAGAAAAAGGGAGAGTAAAAACTCAAGTTTGGATTTGAAACAAAATTGAACATCCAAACTAGAAATGCACAAATGCTGAGACAAATAATTCCAAAAAGTATCTTTTATTTTTAAGGATCCTATACTCTTTTAATTTTTCATATATTAGGTATTACAATCATCAGAAAAGGCGGAGCAAGCCATTTTCAATTGAGTGTTGACTACCAAACCATAAGTCATATCTAACAAAAAATTATAGCCATTACACATCATTAATCGATCCAAACATTTATGATGCTCTATGATTGTTAGGTTCGCTTTTTGTAAATAGGCAAAAAGTGGGTTGTTTGGCTCTGGTAAATATCCCACAGCATGCTAACTTGATAATTTAATTTTTTCTACTCCTTGAAATTTTTGGATCATTAGGTCATTGGCATCTTCAACATGTTTCAGGGATGTTTATCCATATTTAAAACATGTTAGGATCAATAAGCAATGTCTTTCTTATAAAATTCTGCCAATCTATTAGCGGTTGTACTTGTGGAATTTCCTAAACATGGATAACATAACTTTTGAGGAATTTCCCAAACATGGATAACATAACTTTTGTGTTCATTTTTTGTTCGTGAAATAATTTTCTTCACTTAAATTTATTATAATTTTCAATTTTTTGCATACTTAAACTCTAAAATTTTCATTTTGTTGTGGTCTATTTGCCTTATCTATTTTTTTACGAGAAAAATGGAAGAGTGAAAACTCAACTTTGGATTTGAAAAAAATTGAAAATCCAAAATGGAAATACACAAATGCTGTGAGAGATAATTACAAAAAGATGCATTTGTGATTTAAGGACTGTAAACTCTTTTAGTTTTTTATATATTAGGTTTTGTAATCATAAAAAAAGGGAGGGGGTAGCTTTTTGAACTAAGTGTTGACTCCCAAACCATAAGTCATTTATAACAAAAATATAAGCCATTACACATTATTAATCGATGAAAACATTTTCAGTGATCTATGATCGTTTGGTCCGCTTTTTGTGAATAGGCAAAAAGTGGGTTGTTTCGTCCAGGTAAATATCCCATTGTGTGTTAACTTGATAACTTAATTTTTCCTACACCTTGAAATTTTTTCATCATTATGTCATTTGCATCTTCATAATGTTTCCGGCATCAATATCTATATTTAAAACATATTAGGATCGATTAGAAATATCTTTCTTATAAAATTCCTCCAAGCTATTAAGGGTTGTACTGGTGGAATTTCCCAACCGTGGATAACAAAACATTTATGTTCATTTTTAGTGCATGAAATAATTTACTTCACTTACATTTATTATAGTTTTCAACTTTTTTGCATACATAATCTCTAAAATTTTCATTTTGTTGTGATCTTTTTGCCTTATCTTTTTGTTTACGAGAAAAATGCGAGTGTGAAAACTCAAGTTTGGATTAGAAAAAAAATAGAACATCCAAAATGGAAATGCACAAATGCTGAGAGAGATAATTCTGAAAATTATCTGTGATTTATAAGGATTGGAAACTCTTCAATTTTTTTATATATTTGGTTTTGCAATCATCGGAAAAGGAGGAGCAAGGAATTTTTAACTGAGTACAGACTCCCAAACCATAAGTCATTTCTAATAAAAATTATAACCGTTATACAACATTAATCGATCAAGACATTTACGATGATCTATGATTGTTAGGTCCGCTTTTTTAAATAGGCAAAAAGTGGGTTGTTTGGCTTTGGTAATTATTCCACTACACGTTCAATTGAGAATTTAATTTTTTCTACTCCTTGAAATTTTTTGATCATTAGGTCATTTGCATCTTCAACATATTTCAGACATACATATCCATATTTAAAACATGTTAGCATCAATTAAAAATCACTTTCATATAAAATTCCACCAAGCAATTAGGCGTTGTACTATTGGAATTTCCCAAACATGGATAAAAAAGTTTGGTGTTCGTTTTTAGTGTGTGAAATAATTTACTTCACCTACAATTATTATAGTTTTCAATTTTTTGCATACATAAACTCTAAAATTTTCATTTTGTTGTCATCTATTTGCCTTATCTTTTTTTTTACGAGAAAAATGAGAGTGTGAAAGCTCAACTTTGGATTAGAAAAAAAAAAAGAACATCCAAAATAGAAATGCACAAATGCTGAGAGAGAAAATTCCAAAGAGTATCTGTGATTTTTAAGGATTGGAAGCTCTTGTAGTTTTTTTTATATTAGGTTTTGCAATCATCGAAAAAGGAGGGGCTAGGAATTTTTAACTGAGTATAGACTCCCAAACCATAATTCATTTCTAATAAATATTATAACCGTTATAAAACATTAATCGAACAAGACATTTATGATGATTCATGATTGTTAGGTCCTCTTTTTGTAAATAGGCAAAAAGTGGGTTGTTGGCTCTGGTAAATAATCCACCACAAGTTAACTGGAGAATTTAATTTATTCTACTTCGTGAAATTTTTTTATCATTAGGTCATTTGCATCTTCAACATGTTTCAGGTATGCATATCATTATTTAAAAAATGTTAAGATCAATTAAAAATGACTTTCATATAAAATTCCACAAGCTATTAGGGGTTGTACTATTGGAATTTCACGAACATGGATATAAAACTTTGGTGCTCATTTTTAGTGCATGAAATAATTTTCTTCACTTACATTTATTATAGTTTCCCATTTTTTGCATACATCAACTCTAAAATTTTTATTTTGTTGTGATATATTTGCCTTATCTTTTTGTTTGCAAGAAAAATGGGAGAGTGAAAACAAAAGTTTGGATTTGAAAAAAAATTGAACATCCGAAATGAAAATTCACAAATACTGAGAGAGATAATTCCAAATTGGTATTTGTAATTTTTATGGACTATAAACTCTTTTGGTTTTGTATATATTAGGTTTTGCAATCATCGGAAAAGGGGGGCCAGGGAATTTTTAATTGAGTGTTGACTTCCTAACCTGAAGTCATTTCTACCAAAAATTATAGCCATTACACATCATTAATCGATCAAAACATTTACGATGATGTATGATTATTAGGTCCGCTTTTTTGTAAATTGGCAAAAAGTGAGTTGTCTGGCTCTTGTAAATATCCCACCGCACGTTAACTTGAGAATTTAATTTTTCCTATTCCTTGAAATTTTTGGATCAATAGGTCATTTGCATCTTCAACATGTTTGAGGCACGCAAATCTATATTTAAAACATGTTAGGATTAATTATAAATATCTTTCTTATAAAATTCCTCCAAGCTATTAGGGGTTGTACCGGTGGAATTTCCCAACAATGGATAACAAAACTTTTCTGTTCATTTTTAGTGAATGAAATAATTTGCTTCACTTACATTTATTATAGTTTTCAATTTTTTGCATACATAAACTCTAAAATTTTCATTTTGTTGTGATCTTTTTGCCTTATCTTTTTGTTTACGAGAAAAATGCAAGTGTGAAAACTCAAGTTTGGATTAGAAAAAAAATAGAACATCCAAAATGGAAATGCACAAATTCTGAAAGAGATAATTCTTAAAATTATCTGTGATTTATAAGGATTGGAAACTCTTCTGTTTTTTTATATATTAGGTTTTGCAATCATCGGAAAAGGAGGGGCAAGGAATTTTTAACTGAGTATAGACTCCCAAACCATAAGTCATTTCTAATAAAAATTATAACCATTATACAACATTAATCGATCAAGACATTTATGATAATCTATGATTGTTAGATCCGCTTTATGTAAATAGGCAAAAAGTGGGTTGTTTGGCTCTAGTAAATAATCCACTACACGTTCAATTGAGAATTTAATTTTTTCTACTCCTTGAAATTTTTTTATCATTAGGTCATTGGCATCTTCAACATGTTTCAGACATACATATCCATATTTAAAACATGTTAGCATCAATTAAAAATCACTTTCATATAAAATTCCACCAAGCAATTAGGGGTTGTACAATTGGAATTTCCCAAACATGGATAAAAAACTTTTGTGTTCATTTTTATTGCGTGAAATAATTTACTTCACCTACAATTATTATAGTTTTCAATTTTTTGCATACATAAACTCTAAAATTTTCATTTTGTTGTCATCTATTTGCCTTATCTTTTTTTTTTACGAGAAAATTGAGAGTGTGAAAACTCAACTTTGGATTAGAAAAAAAAATAGAACATCCAAAATGGAAATGCACAAATGCTGAGAGAGATAATTCCAAAAAGTATCTTTGATTTTTAAGGATTGGAAGCTCTTCTAGGTTTTTTTATATTAGGTTTTGCAATCATCGAAAAAGGAGGGGCAAGGAATTTTTAACTGAGTATAGACTCCCAAACCATAATTCATTTCTAATAAATATTATAACCGTTATACAACATTAATCGATCAAGACATTTACGATGATCTATGATTGTTAGGTCCGCTTTTTGTAAATAGGCAAAAAGTGGGTTGTTTGGCTCTAGTAAATAATCCACCACAAGTTAATTGAGAATTTAATTTTTTCTACTCCGTGAAATTTTTTTATCATTAGGTCATTTACATCTTCAACATGTTTCAGGTAAGCATATCAATATTTAAAACATGTTAGGATCAATTAAAAATCACTTTCACATAAAATTCCACAAGCTATGAGGGGTTGTACTATTGGAATTTTCTGAACATGGATAAAAAACTTTGGTGTTCATTTTTAGTGCGTGAAATAATTTTCTTCACTTACATTTATTATAGTTTTCAATTTTTTGCATACATAAACTCTAAAATTTTCATTTTATTGTAATGTATTTGCCTTATCTTTTTGTTTGAAAAATGGGAGAGTGAAAACAAAAGTTTGGATTTGAAGAAAAATTGAACATCCATAATGGAAATGCAAAAATGCTGAGAGCGATAATTCCAAAAAGTATTTGTGATTTTTAAGGATTGTATACTCTTTTAGTTTTTTATATATTAGGTTTTGCAATTATCGAAAAACGGTGGGCAAGGCATTATGAACTGAGTGTTTACTCCAAAACCATAAATCATTGCTTACAAAAATTATGGCCGTAACACATCATTTTTCAACCAAAACATTAACGATGATCTATGATTGTTAGCTCCGTTTTTTGTTAATAGGCAAAAATTGGGTTGTTTTCCTCTGATAAATATCCCACGACACGTTAGCTGGAGAATTTTATTTTTTCTTCTCCTTGAACTTTTTTATCATTAGGTCATTTGCATCTTCAATGTGTATCAGACATACATATCCATATTTAAAACATGTTAGGATCAATTAGAAATCTCTTTCTTATAAAATTCCACCAAGCTATTAGGGGTTGTACTAGTGGAATTTCCCAAACATGGATAACAAAATTTTGGGGTTCAATTTTAGCGAGTGAAATAATTTTCTTCACTTACATTTATAATAGTTTTAAATTTTTTGCATACATAAACTCTAAAATTTTCATTTTGTTGGGATCTATTTGCCTTTTCTTTTTATTTATGAGAAAAATGAGAGAGTGAAAACACAAGTTTGGATTTGAAAAAATATTGAACATCCAAAATGGAAATGCACATATGCTGAGAGAGAAAATTCCAAAAAGTATATGTGTTTTTAAGGATTGTAGACTTTTGTTTTTTAAATATATTGGGTTTTACAATCAACCGAAAAAAGGGGGGGGGGGGGGGGGGGGGGGGGGGGTGGCATGCATTTTTAACAGTGAATTGACTCCCAAACCATAAGTCATTTCTAACAAAGAGTATAGTAGTTACACATCATTAACCGATCAAAACATTTTCGATGATCTATGATTGTTAGGTCCGCTTTTTGTAAATAGGCAAAAAGTGGGTTGTTTGGCTCAGGTAAATATCCCACCGCATGTTGACCTGAGAATTTAATTTTTTCCACTACTCTAAATTATTGGATCATTAGGTGGTTTACATCTTCAACATGTTTCAGGCATGAATATCCATATTTAATACATGATAGAATCAATTAGAAATCTCTTTCTTATAAAATTCCACCAAGATATTTGGGGTTGTACTAGTGGAATTTCCCAAAAATGGATGACAAAACTGTGGTGTTCATTTTTTGTGTGTGAAATAATGTTCTTTACTTACATTAATTATAGTTTTCAATTTTTTGCATACATAAACTCTAAAATTTTTATTTTGTTGTGCTCTATTTGCCTTATCTTTTTGTTTAAGAGAAAAATGGGAGAGTGAAAACTCACGTTTGGATTTGAAAAAAAAATGAACATCACAAATACAAATACACAAATTCTGAGAGAGATAATTCCAAAAAGTATCTGTGATTTTTATGGATTGTAAACTCTTTTAGTTTTTTATAAATTAGGTTTTGCAATCATCAGAAAAAGGTGGGCAAGGCATTTTTAACTGAGTGTACACACCCAAACCATAAGTCATTTCTAACAAAAATTATAGCGGTTATACATCATTAATCGATCAAGACATTTATGATATTCTTTGATAGTCAGGACCGCTTTTTGTAAATAGGAAAAAAGTGGGTTGTTTGGCTTTGGTAAATATCCCACCGCATGTTAACTTGAGAATTTCATTTTTTTCAACTACTTGAAATGTTTGGATCATTAGGTCATTTGCGTCTTCAACATGTTTTAGGCATGCATATCCATATTAAAAACATGTTAGGATCAGTTAGAAATCTCTTTCTTATTAAATTCCTACAAGCTATTAGGGGTTGTACTGGTGGAATTTCCCAAACATGGATAACAAAACTTTAGTGTTCATTTTTAGTGCGATAAATAATTTTCTTCACTTACATTTATTATAGTTTTCAATTTTTTCATTTTCTTGTGATCTATTTGCCTTCTTTTTGTTTACGAGAAAATAAGGAGAGAGAAAACTCAAGTTTGGATTTGAAAAAAAATCTAACATCCAAAATGGAAATGCACAAATGCTGAGAGAGATAATTTGAAACTGGTATCTGTAATTTTTAAGGACAGTAAACTCTTTTGGTTTTGTATATATTAGGTTTTGCAATCATCAGAAAAGGGGGCTCGATGCATTTTTAAATAAGTGTTAACTCCCAAACCATAAGTCATTTCTAACTAAAATTATAGCCTTTACACATCATTAATCGATCAAAACATTTACGATGATGTATGATTGTTAGGTCCGCTTTGTTTAAATTGGCAAAAACTGGGTTGTTTGCCTCTGGTAAATATCCAACCGCACGTTAACTTCAGAATTTAATTTTTCCTACTCCTTGAATTTTTTCGATCATTAGGTCATTTGCATCTTCAACATGCTTCAGGCATGTTTATCCATATTTAAAACATGTTAGGATCAATAAGAAATCTCTTTCTTATAAAATTCCACCAATCTATTAGCGGTTGTACTGGTGGAATTTCCCAAACATGGATAACCTAACTTTTGGGTTCATTTTTTGTTCGTGAAATAATTTTCTTCACTTAAATTTATTATATTTTTCAATTTTTTGCACACTTAAACTCTAAAATTTTCATTTTGTTCTCATCTATTTGCCTTATCTTTTTGTTTACGAGAAAAATGGTAGAGTGAAAACTCAACTTTCGATTTGAAAAAAAAATTGAAATCCAAAATGGAAATACCAAATGCTGAGAGAGATAATTACAAAAACTATCTACGATTTTTAATGATTGTAAACTCTTTTAATTTTTTATATATTAGGTTTTGTAATCATCAACAAAGGGGGGGGAGGCATTTTTAATTGAGTGTTGACTCCCAAACCATAAGTCATTTCAAACAAAAATAATAGCCGTTGCACATCATTAATCGATCGAAACTTTTTTGATGACCTATGACAGTTAGGTCCGCTTTTTGTAAATAGGAAAAAAGTGGTTTGTTTGGTTCAGGTAAATATCCCTCCGCACGTTAACTTGAGAATTTTATTTTTCCTACACCTTGAAAGTTTTCGATCATTAGGTGATTTGCATCTTCATAAAGTTTCCGGCATGCATATCTATAATTAAAACATGTTAGGATCAATAAGAAATTTCTTTCTTACAAAATTTCACCAAGCTAATAGGGGTTGTACAGGTAGAATTTTCCAACCATGGATAACAAAACTTTTCTGTTCATTTTTAGAGCGTGAAATAATTTACTTCACTTACATTTATTATAGTTTTCAATTTTCATATATAATCTCTAAAATTTTCATTTTGTTATTATGTATTTGCCTGATATTTTTGTTTACGAGAAAAATGGGAGAGTGAAAACTCAAGTTTGGATTAGAAAAAAAATAGAACATCCAAAATGGAAATGTACAAATGCTGAGAGAGATAATTCCCAAACCATAACTCAATTCTAATAAAAATTATAACTGTTATACAACGTTAATCCATCAAGACATTTACGATGATCTATAATTGTTAGGTCCGCTTTTTGTAAATAGGAAAAAAGTGGGTTGTTTTGCTCTGGCACATAATCCACCACACGTTAACTTGAGAATTTAATTTTTTCTACTTCTTGAAATTTTTTGATCATTAGGTCATTTGCATCTTCCACATGTTTTAGGCATGTATATCCACATTTAAAACATGTTAGGATCAATTAAAAATCACTTTCATATAAAATTCCACCAAGCTATTAGGGGGTTGTACTATTGGAATTTCCCAAACATGGATAAAAAACTTTGGTGTTCATTTTTAGTGCATGAAATAATTTTCTTCACTTAGATTTATTATAGTTTTCAATTTTTTGTGTACATAAACTCTAAAATTTTCATTTGTTGTGTTATATTTGCCTTATCTTTTTTTTTATGAGAAAATTTTGAGAGAGAAATCTAAAGTTTGGATTTGAAAAAAAATTGAACATCAAAAATGGAAATGCACAAATGCTGAGAGAGATAATTCCAAAAAGTATATGTGATTTTTAAGGATTGTATACTCTTTTAGTTTTTTATATATTAGGTTTTGCAATTATCGAAAAACGGTGGGCAAGGCATTATAAACAGAGTTTTACTCCAAAACCATAAGTCATTACTAACAAAAATTATGGCCGTTACAGATCATTAATCGACCAAAACATTAACGATGATCTATGATTGTTAGGTCCGCTTTTTGTAAATAGGCAAAAAGTGGGTTCTTTTGCTCTGATAAATATCTCACCGCACGTTAACTTAAGAATTTAATGTTTTCTACACCTTGAAATATTTGGATCATTAGGTCATTTGTATCTTCAACATGTTTTAGGCATATCCATATTTAAAGATTGTTAGGATCAAGTAGAAGTCTCTTTCTTATAAAATTCCACCAAGCTATTAGGGGATTGACTAGTGGAGTTTCCTAAACACGGATAACAAAACTTTGGTATTCATTTTTAGTGTATGTAATAATTTTCTTCACTTAAATTTATTATAGTTTTCAATTTTTTGCATACATAAACTCTAAAATTTTCATTTTTTTGTGATCTATTTGCCTTATCTTTTTGTTTACGAGAAAAATGGGAGAGTGAAAACTCAAGTTTGGATTTGAAAAAAAAAATAACATGCAATATGGAAATGCACAAATGCTGAGAGAGATAATTCCATAAAGTATCTGTGATTTTTAAGGATTGTAAACTCTTTTAGTTTTTTAAATATTAGGTTTTGCAATGATCAGAAAATGATGGGCGCGACATTTTTAACTGAGTGTTAACTCCCAAACCATAAGTCATTTCTAACAAAAAGTATAGCCGTTACAAATCATTAATCTATCAAAACATTTATGATGATCTCTGATTGTTAGGTCTCCTTTATGTAAATAGGCAAAAAGTTGGTTGTTTGGCTTTGGTAAATATCCCACCACATGTTAACTTGAGAATTTAATTTTTTCTACTCCTCTAAATTTTTGGATTATTAGGTCATTTGCATCTTCAACTTGTTTCAGGAATGCATATCCATATTTAAAACATGTTAGGATCAATTAGAAATCTCTTTCTAAAAAAATTTCACCAAGCTATTAGGGGTTGTACTAGTGGAATTTTCCAAACATAGATAACAAAAGTTTGGTGTTCATTTTTAGTGCATGAAATAATTTTCTTTACTTTTATTTTAGTTTTAAATTTTTAGCATACATAAACTCTAAAATTTTCAATTTTTTGTGATCAATTTGCCTTATCTTTTTCTTTACGAGAAAAATGGGAAAGTATAAACTCATGTTTGGATTTGAAAAAAAATTGAACATCCAAAATGGAAATGCGCAAATGCTAAGAGATATAATTAAAAAAAGTATCTATGATTTTCAAAGGGGAGGGGAGGGGGGGGCGGGGGGGGGGGGGGGGGGGGGGGGGTGGGGGTGTGGGTTGTTGGGGCATTTTTAATTGTGTGTTGACTGGCAAGCCATAAGTCATTTCTAACCTAAAGTATAGCCGTTAAACTTCATTAATCGCCCAAAACATTTATGATGATCTATGATTGTTAGGACCACTTTTGTCAATAGGAAAAAAGTGGGTTGTGTGGGTCTTGTAAATATCCCACCACACGTTAACTTGAGAAATTAATTTTTTCTACCCCTTAAAATTTTTGGATCATAAGGTCATTTGTATCTTCAACATGTTTCTTGCATGCATATCCATATTTATAACATGTTAAGATCAATTAGAAATCTCTTTCTTACAAAATTCCTCCAAGCTATTAGGGGTTGTACTAGTGGAATTCCCCAAACATGGATAACAAAACTTTGGTGTTCATTTTTAGTGCGTGAAATAATTTTCTTCACTTACATTTATTAAAGTTTTTAATTTTTTGCATACATAAACTTTAAAATTTTCATTCCGTTGGGATCTATTTGGCTTTTCTTTTTGCATACGAGAAAAATGAGAGAGTGAAAACTCAAGTTTGGATTTGAAAAAAAATTAAGCATCCAAAATGGAAATGCATAAATGCTGATAGAGATAATTCCAAAAAGTATCAGTGATTTTTAAGGATTGTAAACTCTTTTAGTTTTTTAAATATTAGGTTTTGTAAAGATTGGAAAATGAAGGGCGAGGCATTTTTAACTGAGTGTTAACTCCCAAACCATAAGTCATTTCTAACAAAAAGTATAGTCGTTACACATCATTAATCTATCAAAATATTTACGATGATCTATGATTGTTAGGTCTGCTTTTTGTAAATAGGCAAAACCTGGGTTGTTCGGCTCATATAAATATCCCACCGCACGTTAACCTGAGAATTTATTTTTTTCTACTATAATTTTTTTAATTGCGTGTTGACTGGCAAGCCATAAGTCATTTCTAACCAAAAGTATAGCCGTTACACATCATTAATCGATCAAAATATTTATGATGATCTATGATTGTTAGGTCCGCTTTTTTGTCAATAAGAAAAAAGTTGGATGTTTGGCTCTTGTAAATATCCCACCACACGTTAACTTGAGAATTTAATTGTTTCTACTCCTTAAAATTTATGGATCATAAGGTCATTTGTATCTTCAACATGTTTCTTGCATGTATATTTATAACATGTTAAGATCAAATGAAAATCTCTTTCTTATAAAATTGCAACAAGCTATTAGGGGTTGTACTAGTGGAATTTCCCAAACATGGATAACAAAACTTTGATGTTCGTTTATAGTGCGTGAAATAATTTTATTTACTTACATTTATTATAGTTTTAAATTTTTTGCAAACATAAACTTTAAAATTTTCATTTTGTTGTGATCTATTAGTCTTTTCATTTTGTTTATGAGAAAAATGAGAGAGTGAAAACTCAAGTTTGGATTTGAAAAAAAATTAACCATCCAAAATGGAAATGCACAAATTCTGATAGAGATAATTCCAAGAAGTATAAGTGATTTTTAAGGATTCTAAACCCTCTTAGTTTTTTTATATATTAGGTTATGCAATCATCGGAGAAAGGGGGGCGAGGCCTTTTAACTGAGTGTTGACTCCCAAACCATAAGTCATTTCTAACAAAAAGTATAGTAGTTACACATTATTAACTAATCAAAACATTTACGATGATCTATGATTGTTAGGTCTGCTTTTTGTAAATAGGCAAAACGTGGGTTGTTTGGCTCATGTAAATATCCCACCGCACGTTAACCTGAGAATTTAATTTTTTCTACAACTCTAATTTTTTTTATTATTAGGTCATTTACATCTTCAACATGTTTCAGGAATGAATATCCATATTTAAAACATGCTAGGATCAATTAAAAATTTCTTTTTTATCAAATTCCACCAAAATATTTGAGGTCGTACTAGTGGAATTTCCCAAACATAGATGACAAAACTTTGGTGTTCATTTTTAGTAAGTGAAAATAATTTTCTTCACTTACATTTATTATTGTTTTCAATTTTTTGCATACATAAACTCTAAAATTTTCATTTTGTTGTGATCTTTTTGCCTTATCTTTTTGTTTAAGAGAAAAATGGGAGTGAGAAAACTCAAGTTTGGGTTTGAAAAAAAATTTAACATCCAAAATAGAAATGCACAAATGCTGAGAGAGATAGTTCCACAAACTATCTGTGATTTTTATGGATTATAAACTCTTTTAGTTTTTTATAAATTAGGATTTGCAATCATCAGAAAAGGGTGGGCAAGGCATTTTTAACTGAATGTTGTCTCCCAAACCATCGGTCATTTCTAACAAAAATTATAGCCGTTACACATCATTAATTGATCAAAACATTTACGATGATCTATGATCCGCTTTTTGTAAATAGGCAAAAAATGGGTTGTTTGGCTCTGGTAAATATCCCACCGCACGTTAACTTGACAATTTAATTATTTCTACTATTTGAAATGATTGGATCATTAGGTCATTTGCATCTTCAACATGTTTTAGGCATGCATATCCATATTTAAAACATGTTAGGATCAGTTAGAAATCTCTTTCTTATTAAATTCCACCAAGCTATTAGGGGTTGTAGTGGTGGAATTTCCCAAACATGGATAACAAAACTTTGGTGTTCATTTATAGTGCGATAAATAATTTTCTTCACTTACGTTTATTGTAGTTTTAAATTTTTTGCATATATTAACTCTAAAATTTTCATTTTGTTGTGATCTATTTGCCTTATCTTGTTTTATGAGAAAAAAGGGAGAGACAAAACGCAAGTTTGGATTTGAAAAAAAATTGAACATCCAAAATGGAAATGCACAAATGCCGAGAGAGATAATTCCAAATTGGTATCAGTAATTTGTAAGGACTGTACACTCTTTTGGTTTTGTATATATTAGGTTTTGCAATCATTAATCGATCAAAACATTTACGATGATCTATGATTGTTAGGCTCTTGAAATTTGCAAAAAGCGGGTTGTTAGGCTCTTGTAAATATCCCATCGCAAATTAAATTGACAATTTAATTTTCCTACTCGAAATTTTTTGATCATTGGGTCATTTGCATCTTCAACATGTTTGAGGCATGCATATCTATATTTAAAACATGTTAGGATCAATTAGAAATCTCTTTCTTATAAAATTCCACCAAGCTATTAGGGGTTGTACTGGTGGAATTTCCCAACCATGGATAACAAAACTTTTGTGTTCATTTTTAGTGCGCGAAATAATTTACTTCACTTACATTTATTATAGTTTCATAATTTTTTGCATACATAAGCTCTAAAATTTTCATTTTGTTGTGATCTATTTGCTTTATCTTTTTGTTTACAAGAAAAAGGGAGAGTTAAAACTCAAGTTTGGATTTGAAACAAAATTGAACATCCAAAATGGAAATGCACAAATGCTGAGAGAGATAATTCCAAAAAGTATCTTTGATTTTTAAGGATTTTAAACTCTTTTAGTTTTTCATATATTAGGTATTACAATCATCGAAAAAGGGGGAGCGAGCCATTTTCAACTGAGTGTTTACAACCAAACCATAAGTCATATCTAACAAAAATTATAGCCATTACACATCAATAATCGATTCAAACATTTATGATGATCTATGATTGTTAGGTCCGCTTTTTGTCTAGTGGGTTGTTTGGCTCTGGTAAATATCCCACAACACATCAACTTGAGAATTTAATTATTTCTACAACTTGATTTTTTTGGATCATTAGATCATTTGCATCTTCAACATGTTTCAGGTATGTTTATCCATATTTAAAACATGTTAGGATAAATTAGAAATCTCTTTCTTATAAAATTTCACCAATCTATTAGGGGTTGTACCGGTGGAATTTCCCAAACATGGATAACATAACCTTTGATGTTCATTTTAGTTCGTGAAATAATTTTCTTCACTTAAATTTATTATAGTTTTCAATTTTTTGCATACATAAACTCTAAAATTTTCATTTTGTAGTGATCTATTTGCCTTATCTTTTTGTTTACAAGAATATGGGAGTAAAAACTCAAGTTTGGATTAGAAAAAAATAATCATCCAAAATGGAAATACACAAATGCTAAGAGAGATAATGACAAAATTATCTGTGTGTTTTTGAGGATTTTGAACTCTTTTAGTTATTTATATATTAGGTTTTGCAATCATAAAAAAGGCAGGGCGAGGCTTTTTTAACTGAATGTTGACTCCCCAACCATAAGTCATTTCTAACAAAAATAATAGCCGTTACACATCATTAATTGATCAAAACATTTACGATGATCTATGATTGTTAGGTCCGCATTTTGTAAATAGGCAAAAAGTGAGTTGTTTGGCTCAGGTAAATATCCGACTGCACGTTAACTTGAGAATTTACTTTTTCCTACACCTTGAAATTTTTCGATCGTTAGGTCATTTGCATCATCAATATTTTTTGGCAAGCATATCTATATTTAAAACATGTTATGAACAATTAAAAATCTCTTTCTTTTAAAATTCCACTAAGGTATTAGGGGTTGTACTGGAGGAATTTCCAAACCATGGATAACAAAAATTTTTTGTACATTTTTAGTGCATGAAATAATTTACTTCACTTACATTTAATATAGTTTTCTATTTTTTCATACATAAACTCTAAAATTTTCATTTTTTTGTGATCTATTTGCCTTATCTTTATGTTTACGAGAAAAATGGAAGAGTGAAAACTCAAGTTTGGATTTGAAAAAAAATTGAACACCTAAAATGGAAATGGACAAATGCTGAGAGAGATAATTCCTAAAAGTATCTGTGATTTTTAAGGATTGTATACACTTTTAGTTTTTAATATATTACATTTTGCACTTATCAAATAACGGTGGGCAATAAACTAAGTGTTTACTCCCAAACCATAAGTAATCTCCAACAAAAATTATGGCCATTACACATCATTAATTGACCAAAATATTTACAATGATCTATGATTGTTAGGTCCGCTTTTTGTAAATAGGAAAAATGTGGGTTGTTTTGCTCTCATAAATATCCCACCACACATTAACTTGAGAACTTAATTTTTTCTATTGCTTGAAATTTTTGGATCATTAGGTGATTTGCATCTGCAACATGTTTCAGGCATATCCATATTTAAAGATTGTTAGGATCAATTAGAAATCTCTTTCTTATAAAATTCCACTAAGCTATTAGGCGTTGTACTACTGGAATTTCCCAAACATGGATAACAAAACTTTGGTGTTCGTTTTTAGGGCATGAAATAATTTTCTTCACTTACATTTATTATAGGTTTCAATTTTTTGCATACAAAACTCTAAAATTTTCAATTTGTTGTGATCTATTTGCCTTATCTTTTTATTTATGAGAAAAATGGGAGAGTGAAAACTCAAGTTTGGATTTGAAAAAAAAATTAAGCATCCAAAATGGAAATGCACAAATGCTGATAGAGAAAATTCAAAAAAGTATCAGTGATTTTTAAGGATTGTAAACTCATTTAGTTTTGTTATATATAAGGTTTTGCAATCATCGGAGAAAGGGGGGGGGGGGGGGGGGGGGGGGGCGGGGGGCGAGGCCTTTTAACTAAGTGTTGACTACCAAACCATAAGTCATTTCTAACAAAAAGTATAGTAGTTACACACCATTAACCGATCAAAACATTTAGAATGATCTATGATTGTTAGGTCTGCTTTTTGTAAAAAGGCAAAAGGTGGGTTGTTTGTCTCATGTAAAATAGCCCATTGCACGTTAACCTGAGAATTTAATTTTTTATACTACTCTAATTTTTTGTATCATTAGGGCATTTACATCTTCAACATGTTTCAAGAATGAATATCCATATTTAAAACATGTTAGGATCGATTAAAAATCTCTTTTTTTATAAAATTCCTCCAAGATATTTGGGGTCGTACTAGTGGAATTTCCAAAACATGGATGACAAAACTTTGGTGTTCATTTTTTGTGCGTGAAATTATTTAATTCACTTAAATTTATCATAGTTTTCAAATTTTTGCATACATAAACTCTAAAATATTCATTTTGTTGTGATCTATTTGCCTTATCTTTTTGTTTAAGAGAAAAATAGGAGAGAGAAAACTCAAGTTTGGATTTGAAAAAAAATTGAACATCCAAAATAGAAATGTACAAATGCTGAGAGAGATAATTCAAAAACTATCAGTCATTTTTACGGATTGTAAACTCTTTTAGCTTTTTATAAATTAGGTTTTGCAATCATCAAAAAAGGGTGGGCGAGGCAGTTTTAACTGAGTGTTGACACCCAAACCATAAGTCATTTTTAACAAAAAATATAGCCGTTACACATCATTAATTGATCAAAACATTTATGATGATCTATGATTGTTAGGTCCACTTTTTGTAATTAAGCAAAAAATGGGTTGTTTGGCTCTAGTAAATATCCCACCGCACGTTAACTTGAGAAATTAATTTTTTTTCTACTATTTGAAATGTGTGGATCATTAGGCCATTTGCATCTTCAACATGTTTTAGGCATGCATATCCATATTTAAAACATGTTAGGATCAGTTAGAAATCTCTTTCTTATTAAATTCCACCAAGCTATTAGGGGTTGCACTGGTGGAATTTTCCTAACATGGATAATAAAACTTTGGTGTTCATTTTTAGTACGATAAATAAATTTCTTCACTTACATTTATTATAGTTTTCAATTATTTTCATACATTAACTCTAAAATTTTCATTTTCTTGCGATCTATTTGCCTTCTTTTATTTATGAGAAAAATGAAAGAGAAAAAACGCAAGTTTGGATATGAAAAAATATTGAACATCCAAAATGGAAATGCACAAATGCTGAGAGAGATAATTAAAAATTGGTATCTGTAAATTTTAAGGACGGTAAATGTTTTTGGTTTTGTATATATTAGGTTTTGCAATCAATGGAAAAGGGAGGGGGGGGGGGGGGGGGGGGGGGGGAGGGGAGAGGCATTTTTAAATGAGTGTTGACTCCCAAACCATAAGTCATTTCTAAAAAAAATTATAGGTGTTACACATCATTAATCGATCAAAAAACTTATAGTGATCAATGATTGTTAGGTCCGCTTTTTGTAAATTGGAAAAAAGTGGGTTGTTTAGCTCTTGTAAATATCCCACCACACGTTAAATTGAGAATTTAATTTTTTACTCAAAATTTTTGGATCATTTGGTCATTTGCATCTTCAACATGTTTCAGGCATGCATATCTGAATTTAAAATATGTTAGGATAAATTAGAACTCTCTTTCTTATAAAATTCCACCAAGCTATTAGGAGTTGTACTGGTGGAATTTCCCAACCATGGATAACAAAACTTTTGTGTTCATTTATAGTGCGTGAAATAATTTACTTCACTTACATTTATTATAGTTTCTTAATTTTTTTTCATACATAAACTCTAAAATTTTTATTTTGTTGTGATCTATTTACCTTATCTTTTTGTTTTCGAGAAAAAGGGAGAGTTAAAACTCAAGTTTGGATTTGAAACAAAATTGAACAGCCAAAATGGAAATGCACAAATGCTGAGAGAGATAATTCCAAATAGTATCTTTGATTTTTAAGGATCATAAACTCTTTTAGTTTTTCATATCTTAGGTATTACAGTCATCGAAAAAGGGGGAGCGAGCCATTTTCAACTGAGTGTTGACTACCAAACCATAAGTCATATCTAACAAAAATTATAGCCGTTATACATCATTAATCGATTCAAACATTTATTATTATCTATGATAGTTCGATCCGCTATTTGCGTAGTGGGTTGTTTGGCTCCTGTAAATATCCCACTATATGTTAACTTGAGAATTTAATTTTTTCTACTCGAAATTTTTGGATCATTAGGTCATTTGCATCTTCAACATGTTTCAGGAATGTTTATCCATATTTAAAACAAGTCAGGATAAATAAGAAATCACTTTCTAATAAAATTCCACCAATCTATTAGGGGTTGTACTGGTGGAATTTTCCAAACATGGATACCAAAACATTGGTGTTCATTTTTAATTCATGAAATAATTTTCTTCACTTAGATTTATTATAGTTTTCATTTTTTTTGCATACATAAACTCAAAAATTTTCATTTTGTTGTGATCTATTTGCCTTATCTTTTTGTTTACAAGAAAAATAGAAGTGAAAACTCAAGTTTGGATTTAAAAAAAAAATGAACATCCAAAATGGAAATACACAAATGTTAAGACAGATAATTACTAAAATTATCTGTGTTTTTTAATTATTTTAAAATCCTTTATTTTTTTATATATTAGGTTTTGCAATCAACAAAAAAGGGTGGGTGAGGTTTTTTTAACTGAGTGTTGACTCCCAAACCATAAGTCATTTCTAACAAAAATTATAGCCGTTACACATCATTAATTGATCAAAACATTTACAATGATCTATGATTGTTAGGTCCGCATTTGGTAAATAAGCAAAAAGTGGGTTGTTTGGCTCAGGTAAATATCCAACCGCACTTTAACTTGAGAATATAATTTTTCCTACACCTTGAAATTTTTCGATCATTAGGTCATTTGCATTTCTGGCATGCATATCTATATTTAAACATGTTAGGATCAATTATAAATCTCTTTCTTGTAAAATTCCACTAAGCTATTAGGGGTTGTATTGGTGGAATTTCCCAACCATGGATAACAAAACTTTTCTGCACAGTTTTAGTGCGTGAAATAATTTACTTCACTTACAGTTACAATAGTTTTCAATTTTTTGCATACATAAACTCTAAAATTTTCATCTTGTTGTGATCTATTTGCCTTATCTTTTTGTTTACGAGAAAAAAGGGAGAGTGAAAACTTAAGTTTGGATTTAAAAAAAATTGAACATCCAAAATGGAAATGCACAAATTCTGAGAGAGATAATTCCAAAAAGTATCTTTGACTTTTAAGGATTGTATACTCTTTTAGTTTTTAATATCTTAGGTTTTGCACTTATCAAAAAATGGTGGGCAATAAACTAAGTGTTTACTCCCAAACCATAAGTAATTTCTAACAAAAATTACGGCCGTTTCACATCATTAATCGACCAAAACATTTACGATGATCTATGATTGTTAGGTCCACTTTTTGTAAATAGGCAAAATATGGGTTGTTTTGCTTTGATAAATATCCCACCGCACGTTAACTTGAGAATTTAATTTTTTTCTACTCCTTGAAATTTTTGGATCATGAGGTGATTTGCATCTTCAACATGTTTCAGGCATACCCATATTTAAAGATTGTTAGGATCAATTAGAAATCTCTTTCTTATAAAATTCCACCAAGCTATTAGGGGTTGTACTAGTGGAATTTCCCAAACATGGATAACAAAACTTTGGTGTTCGTTTTTAGTGCGTGAAATCTTTTTCTTCACTTACATTTATTATAGTTTTCCATTTTTTGCATACATAAACTCTAAAATTTTCATTTTGTTGTGATCTATTTGCCTTATCTTTTTATTTACGAGAAAAATGGGAGAGTGAAAACTCAAGTTTGGATTTGAAAAAAAATTAAGCATCCAAAATAGAAATGCACTAAAGCTGATAGAGATAATTCTAAAAAGTATTAATGATTTTTAAGGATTGTAAACTCTTTTAATTTTTTTGATATATTAGGTTCTGCAATCATCGGAGAAAGCAAGGGCGAGGCCTTTTAACTAAGTGTTAACTCCAAACCATAAGTCATTTCAAACAAAAAGTATAGTAGTTACACATCATTAACCGATCAAAACATTTACGATGATCTATGATTTTTAGGTCTACTTTATGTAAATAGGCAAAACGTGGGTTGTTTGGCTCATGTAAATAGCCCACCGCACGTTGACCTGAGAATTTAATTTTTTCTATTATAATTTTTTGGATCTTTAGGTCATTTACATCTTCAACATGTTTCAGGAATGAATATCCATATTTAAAACATGTTTGGATCAATTAAAAATCTCTTTTTAAAAAAATTCCACAAAGATATTTGGTGTTGTACTAGTGGAAATTCCCAAACATGGATGACAAAACTTTGGTGTTTAATTTTAGCGCGTTAAATAATTTTCTCCCCTTACATTTATTATAGTTTTCAATTTTTTTCATACATAAACTCTAAAATTTTCATTTGGTTGTGATCTATTTGCCATATCTTTTTGTTTAAGAGAAAAATGGGAGAGAGAAAACTCAAGTTTGGGTTTGAAAAAAAATTGAACATCCAAAATTGAAATGCACAAATGCTGAGAGAATTAATTCAAAAAACTATCTGTGATTTTTATGGATTGTAAACTCTTTTAGTTTTTTATAAATTAGGTTTTGCAATCATCAGAAAAGGGTGGGCATGGCATTTTTAACTGAGTGTTGACTCCCAAACCATAAGTCATTTCTAACAAAAATAGTAGCCGTTACACATCATTAATTGATCAAAACATTTACGATGATCTATGATTTTTAGGTCCGCTTTTTGTAAATAGGCAAAAAATGGGTTGTTTGGCTTTGGTTAATATCCCACTGCATGTTAACTTGAGAATTTAGTTTTTTCAACTATTTGAAATGTTTGGATCATTAGGTCATTTGCATCTTCAACCTGTTTTAGGCATGCATATCGATATTTAAAACATGTTAGGATCAGTTCGAAATCTCTTTCTTATTAAATTCCACCAAGCTATTAGGGGTTGTACTGGTGGAATTTCCCAAACGTTAAATTGAGAATTTAATTTTTCCTACTCGAAATTTTTGGATCATTAGGTCATTTGCAACTTCAACAAGTTTCAGGCATGCATATCTATATTTAAAACACGTTAGGATCAATTAGAAATCTCTTTCTTATAAAATTCCACCAAGCTATTCGGGGTTGTACTAGTGGAATTTCCCAACGATGGATAACAAAACTTTTGTGTTCATTTTTAGTGCGTGAAATAATTTACTTCACTTACATTAGTTATAATTTCTTAATTTTTTAGATACATAAACTCTAAAATTTTCATTTTGTTGTGATCTATTTGCCTTATCTTTTTGTTTGCGAGAAAAAGAGAGAGTTAAAACTCAAGTTTTGATTTGAAACAAAATTGAACATCCAAAATAGAAATGCACAAATGCTGAGAGATATAATTCCAAAAAGTATCTTTGATTTTTAAGGATCGTAAACTCTTTTAGTTTTTCATATATTAGGTGTTACAATCATCGAAAAAGGGGGAGCGAGCCATTTTCAACTGAGTGTTGACTACCAAACCATAAGTCATATCTAACAAAAATTATAGTCGTTACACATCATTATTCGATTCAAACATTTATGATGATCTATGATTGTTATGTCCGCTTTTTGCCTAGTGGATTGTTTGGCTCTGGTCAATATCCCACTACACGTGAACTTGATAATTTAATTTTTTCTACTCCTTGAAATTTTTGGATCATTAGGTCATTTGCATCTTCAACATGTTTTAGGCATGTTGATCCATATTTAAAACATGTTAGGATCAATAAGAAATATCTTTCTTATAAAATTCCACCAATCTATTAGGGGTTGTACTGGTGGAATTTCCCAAACATGGATAACATAACTTTGGTGTTCATTTTTAGTTCATGAAATAATTTTCTTCACTTAAATTTATTATAGTTTTCAATTTTTTGCATAGATAAACTCTAAATTTTTCATTTTGTTGTGATCTATTTGCCTTATCTTTTTGTTTACAAGAAAAATGGGAGAGAAAACTCAAGTTTGGATTAGAAAAAAAATTGAACATCCAAAATGGAAATACACAAATGCTAAGAGTGATTATTAAAAAAATTATCTATGTTTTTTAAGGATTGTAAACTCTTTTAGTTTTTTATATATTAGGTTTTGCAATCCTCAAAAAGGGGGGAGAGGGGGGGGGGGGGGAGGGGGGGGGGGGGGGGGGGGGGGGGGGGGGGGGGGGAGGCTTTTGTAACTGAGTGTTGACTCCCAAACCATAAGTCATTTCTAAAAAAAATTATAGCCGTTACACATCATTAATTGATCCAAACATTTACAATGATCTATGATTGTTAGGTCCGCATTTTGTAAATAGGCAAAAAATGGGTTGTTTGGCTAAGGTAAATGTCCAACCGCACGTTAACTTGAGAATTTAATTTTTCCTGCACCTTGAAATTTTTCGATCATTAGGTCATTTGCATCTTTAATATGTTTTCGGCATCCATATCTATATTTAAAACATGTTAGGATCAATTAGAAACCTCTTTCTTTTAAAATTCCACTAAGCTATTAGGGGTTGTACTGGTGGAATTTCCCAACCATTGATAACAAATTTTTTCTGTGCATTTTTAGTGTCTGAAATAATTTACTTCACTTACATTTATTATAATTTTCAATTTTTTGCATACACAAACTCTAAAATTTTCATTTTGTTGTGATCAATTTGCCTTATCTTTTTGTTTAAGAGAAAAATGGGAGAGTGAAAACTCAAGTTGGATTAGAAAAAAAATTGAACATCCAAAATGGAAATGCACAAATGCTGAGAGAGATAATTCCAAAAAGTATCTGTGATATTTAAGGATTGTATACTCTTTTAGTTTTTAATATATTAGGTTTTACACTTATCGAAAATGGTCGGCAATAAACTAAGTGTTTACTCCCAAACCATAAGTAATTTCCAACAAAAATTGCGGCCGTTTCACTTCATTAATCGACCAAAATATTTACGATAATCTATGATTGTTAAGTCCGATTTTTGTAAATAGGCAAAATGTGGGTTGTTTTGCTCTGATAAATATCCCACCGCACGTTAACTTGAGAATTTAATTTTTTCTACTCTTTGAAATTTTTGGATCATTAGGTGATTGGCATCTTCAACATGTTGCAGGCATATCCATATTTACAGATTGTTAGGATCAATTAGAAATCTCTTTTTTTTTTAAATTCCACCAAGCTATTAGGGGTTGTACTAGTGGAATTTCCTAAACATGGATAACAAAACTTTGGTGTTCTTTTTTAGTGTGTCAAATAATTTTCTTCACTTACATTTATTATAGTTTTCAATTTTTTGCATACAAAAACTCTAAAATTTTCATTTTTTTGTGATCTATTTGCCTTATCTTTTTATTTATGAGAAAAATGGGAGAGTGAAAACTCAAGTTTGGATTTGAAAATAAATTCAACATCCCAAATGGAAATACACAGATGCTGAGAGAGATAATTCCAAAAAGTATCTGCGATTTAAGGATTATAAACTCTTTTAGTTTTTTATATATTAGGTTTTGCAATGATCGGAAAATGGTAGACGAGGCATTTTTAACTGAGTGTTGACTCCCATACCATAAGTCATTTCTAACAAAAAGTATCACCGTTACACATCATTAATCTAACCAAACATTTTCGATTATCTATGATTGTTAGGTCTGCTTTTTGTAAATAGGCAAAAAGTGGGTTGTTTGACTCTAGTAAATATCCTACCGCTAGTTAATTTGAGAATTTATTTTTTCTACTCATCTAAATTTTTGGATTATTAGGTCATTTGCATCTTCAACATGCTTCAGGCATGCATATCCATAATTAAAACATGTTAGGATCAATTAGAAATCTCGTTCGTATAAAATTCCTCCAAGCTATTAAGGGTTGTACTAGTGGAATTTCCCAAACATGGATAACAAAACATAGGTGTTCATTTTTAGTGCATGAAATAGCTTTTTTCATTTATTATAGTTTTCGATTTTTTGCATACATAAACTCTAAACTTTTCATTTTTTGTGATTTATTTGCCTTATCTTTTTGTTTACGAGAAAAATGGGAGAGTGAAAACTCTTCTTTGGATCAGAAAATAAATTAAATATTCAAAATAGAAATGCACAAATTCTGAGAGAGAAAATTGCAAAAAGTATATGTGATTTTTTAGGATTGTAAACTCTTTTAGTTTTTTATATATTAGGTTTTGTAATCATCGAAAAATGGGGGGCGAGGTATTTTTAACTGAGTGTAGACTCCCAAACCATAAGTGATTTCTAACAAAAATTATAGTCGTTACATATCATTAATCGATCAAGACATTTACGATGATCAATGATTGTTAGGTCCGCATTTTGTAAATAGTCAAAAAGTGGTTTGTTTGGCTCTAGTGATCCCACCGCAAGTTAACTTGAGAATTTAATTTTTTCTACTATTTGAAATTTTTGGATCATTAGATCATTTGCATCTTCAACATGTTTTAGGCATGCATATCCATATTTAAAACATGTTAGGATCAATTAGAAATCTCTTTCTTATCAAATTCCACCATGCTATTAGTGGTTGTACTAGTAGAATTTCCCGAACATGGATAACAAAACTTTGGTGTTCTTTTTTAGTGCGTGAGATAATTTTCTTCACTTATATTTATTATAGTTTTCAATTTTTTGCATACAAAAACTCAAAAATTTTAATTTTTTTGTGTTCTTTTTGCCTTTTCTTTTTGTTTAAGAGAAAAAAGGGAGAGTGAAAACTCAAGTATGGAAGTAAAAAAAAATTGAACATCATAAAAGGAAATGCAAAAATGCTGAGAGAGACAATTCCAACAAGTATCTGTGATTTTTAAGGACTGTAAACTCTTTTAGTTTTTTATATATTAGGTTTTGCAATCATCCGAAAAGGGGTGGTGAGGCATCTTTAACTTTGTGTTGACTCCAAAACCATAAGTCATTTCTAACAAAAATTATAGCCGTTAGACATCATTAATTGATCAAGACATTTATGATGATCTATGATTGTTAGGTCCACTTTTTGTAAATAGGCAAAAAGTTCTTTGCCTCTGGTAAATATCCCGCCGAACGTTAACTTGAGAATTTAATTTTTTTCTACTGTTCTAAATTTTTCGATCATTAGGTTATTTTGCATCTTCAATAAGTTTTAGGCATTCATATCTATATTTAAAACATGTTAGGATCAATTCAAAATATCTTTCTTATAAAATTCCACCAAGCTATTAGAGGTTGTAATGGTGGAATTTCCCAAACATGGATAACAAAACTTTGGTGTTCATTTTTAGTGTGTGAAATAATTTTCTTTACTTACATTTAATTATAGTTTTAAATTTGTTTGCAAACATAAACTCAAAAATTTTCATTTTGTTGTGATCTATTTGCCTTCTCTTTTTGTTTACGAGAAAAATGGAAGACTGAAAACTCCAGGTTGGATTTGAAAAAATATTGAATATCCAAAATAGAAATGCACAAATGGTTAGGGAGATAATTCCAAAAAGTATCTGTGATTTCTAAGGATTTTAAAATATTTTAATGTTTTATATATTAGGTTTTCCAATCGGTGGAAAAGGGGGGGGGGGTGCGCATGGCATATTTAACTGAGTGTTGACACCCGAACCACAAGTCATTTCTAACAATAATTATAGCCATTACACATCATTAACCCATCAAAAAATTTACGATGATCTATGATTGTTAGGTCCGCTTTTTGTAAATAGGCAAAAAGTGGGTTGTTTGGCTCTTGTAAATATCACTAGAGAATATAGGTTTTTCAACTCCTTGAATTTTTTGGATCATTAGGTCATTTGCGTCTTTAACATGTATCAGGCATGCATATCCATTTTTAAAACATGTTAGGATCAAATAGAAATCTCTTTCCAATGAAATTCCACCAAGCTATTAGGGGTTGTACAAGTGGAATTTCCCAAACATGGACAAAAAAACTTTGGTGTTCATTTTTAGAGCGTGAAATAATTTTCTTCACTTACATTTATTAAAGTTATCAATTTTTTGCATACATAAGCTCTAAAATTTTCATTTTGTAATAATCAATATGCCTTATCTTTTTGTTTACGAGAAAAATGGGAGAGTGAAAACTCAAGTTTGGATTTGAAAAAAAATTTAGCATCCAAAAGGGAAATGTACAAATGCTGAGAGAGATAATTCCAAAAAGTATTTTTTATTTTTAAGTATTTTAAACTCTTTTAGTTTTTTAAAAATTAGGTTTTGCGATCATCGGAAAAGGGGGGGGGGGGGGGGGGGGGGGGGGGGGGGGGGGGGGCGAGGCTTTTTTAACTGAGTGTTGACTCCCAAACCAAAAGTCATTTCGAACAAAAATTATAGTGATTACACATCATTAATTGATAAAAACATTTACGATGATCTATGATTTTTAGGTCTGCTTTTTGTAAATAGGCAAAAACTGGGTTGTTTGGCTCAAAAAAATATCCCACCGCACGTTAACTTGAGAATTTAATTTTTTCTACACCTTGAAATTTTTGGATCATTACGTCATTTTCATCTTCAACTTGTTTCAGGCATACATATCCATATTTAAAACATGTTAGGATCAATTATAAATCCCTTCTTATAAAATTCCACAAAGAGATTAGGGGTTGTACTAGTGGAATTTCCCAAACATGGATAACAAAACTTTGGTGTTCATTTTTAGTGTATAAAATAATTTTTTCACTTACATTTATTATACTTTTCAATTTTTTGCATACATAAACTCTAAAATTTTCACTTTGTTGTGATCTATTTGCCTTATCTTTTTGTTTACAAGAAAAATGGGAGAGTCAAAACTCAAGTTTGGATTTGAAAAAAAATTGAGCATTCAAAATGGAAATGCACAAATTCTGAGAGAGATAATTCCAAAAAGTATCTATGATTTTTAAGGATTGTAAACTATTTTAGTTTTTCATATATTAGGTTTTTCAAAGATCGGAAAAGGGTGGGCGAGATATTTTTAACTGAGTGTTGACTTCCAAACCATAAGTCATTTCTAACAAAAAGTATCGTTGTTACACATCATTAATCTCACCAAAAATTTACGATGATCTATGATTTTAAGGTCCGATTTTTGTAAATAGACAAAAAGTTGCTTGTTTGGCTCTAGTACATATCCCACTGCACGTTAACTTGAGACTTTAATTTTTTCTACACCACTAAACTTTTGGATCATTAGGTCATTTGCGTCATCAACATGTTTCAGGCATGCATATCCATACTTAAAACATGTTAGGATCAATTAGAAATCTCTTTCTTATAAAATAAAACCAAGATATTAGGTGTTCTCCTAGTGCAATTTCCCAAACATAGATAACAAAACTTTGTTGTTCCTTTTAGTGCGTGAAATAATTTTCTTCACTTAAATTTATTATAGTTTTCAATTTTTTGCATACATAAACTCTAAAATTTTCATTTTGTCGTGATCTATTTGCCTTATCTTTTCGTTTACGAGAAAAATGGGAGAGTGAAAACTTAAGTTTGGATTTGAAAAAAAATAGAACATCCAAAACAGAAATGCACAAATGCTGAGAGAGATAATTCCAAAAAAAATTTGTGATTTTTTTGCATTGTAAACTCTTTTAGTTTTTTATATATTAGGTTTTGCGATCATCGAAAAAGGGGGCCCAAGGCATTTTTAACTGAAAGTTGACTCCCAAACTATAAGTCATTTGTAACAAAAAAATATATCTGTTACACATCATTAATCGATCAAAACATTTACGATGATCTATGATTCTTAGGTTCGCTTTTTTTAAATAGGCAAAAAGTGGGGGGTTTGGCTCTGGTAAATATTCCACAGCACGTTAACTTGAGAATTTAATTTTTTCTACTCCTCTAAATTTTTGGATCATTTGGTCATTTGCGTCTTCAACAAGTTTCAGGCATGATTATCCATATTTGAAACATGTTAGGATCAATTAGAAATCTCTTTCTTATAAAATTCCGCCAAACTACTAGGGGTTGTACTAGTGGAATTTCCCAAACATGGATAATAAAAGTTTGGTGTTCATTTTGTTGTGATCTATTTGCTTTATCTTTTTTTTTTTATGAGAAAAAATGGCAGAGTGACAACTCAAGTTTGGATTTGAAAAAAATTAAACATCCAAAATGGAAATGCCCAAATGCTGAGAGAGGTAATTCCAAAAAGTATCTAAGATTTTTGAGGATTGTAAACTCTTTTAGTTTTTGATATATTAGATTTTGCAATCATCGGAAAAGGGGGGCGAGGCATTTTTAACTGAGTGTTGACTCCAGATCCACAAGTCATTTCTAAAAAGAATCATAGCTGTTACACATCATTAATCCATCAAAACATTTATGATGATTTATGATTGTTAGGTCAGCTTTTTGTAAATACGCAAAAAGTGGGTTGTTTGGCTCTAGTAAATATACCACCACAATTTCACTTGAGAATTTAATTTTTTCTACTCCTTAAAATTTTTGGATCATTAGGTCATATTAATCTTCTACATGTTTCAAGCATGCATATCCATATTTAAAACATGTTAGGATCAATAAGAAATCTCATTCTTATAAAATTCCACCAAGCTTTTAGGGTTGTTGTACTAGTGGAATTTCCCAAACATGGATAACAAAACTTTGGGGTTCATATTTAGTGCGTGGAATAATTTTCTTCACTTAAATATATTATTTTTTTCAATTATTTGCATATATAAACTCTAAAATTTTCATTTTGTTTATGAGAAAAATGGGAGAGTGAAAACTCAAGTTTGGATTTGAAAAAAAATTGAACATCCAAAATGGAAATGCACAAATACTGAGAGTCATAATTCCAAAAAGTATTTGTGATTTTTATTGATTGTAAACTCTTTTAGTTTTTTATATATTATGTTTTGTAATCAACGAAAAAGGTAGGGGGGGGGGGGGGGGGGGGAGAGGTGAGTAGTGGGGGTGGGCTATGCATTTTTAACTGAGTGTTGACTCCCAAACCATAAGTCATTTCAAATAAAAATTATCCCCCCGTACATTAACTTGAGAATTTATTTTGTTCTACTCCTTCAAATTTTTGGATCATTAGGTCATTTGAATCTTCAACATGTTTCAGGCATGCATATCCATATTTAGAACATGTTAGGATCAATTAGAAATATCTTTCTTATAAAATTCCACCAAGCTATTAGGGGTTGTACAACTAAAATTTCGTAAACAAGGATACCAAAACTTTGGTGTTCATTTTTAGTGTGTGAAATAATTTTCTTCACTTACATGTATTATAGTTTTCAATATTTTGCATACATAAACTTTAAAATTTTCATTTTTTTGTGATCTATTTGCCTTATCATTTTGTTTACGAAGAAATTGGGAGAGTGAAAACTCAAGTTTTGATTTTTAAAAAAATTAAACATCCAAAATGGAAATGCACAAATGCTGAGAGAGATAATTCCAAAAAGCATGTGTTTTTAAGGATTGTAGACTCTTTGTTTTTAATATTAGGGTTTACAATGAACCGAAAGGGGGGGGGGGGGGGGGGGGGGGGGGGTTGGAGGATGCATTTTTAACAAAGTGTTGACTCCCAAACCACAAGCCATTTCTAACATAAATTATAGTCATTACACATCATAATCGATCAAAAAATTTATGATGATCTATGATTGTTAGGTCCGATTTTTTTAAATACGCAAAAAGTGGGTTGTTTGGCTCTTGTAAATATCCCACCGCACGTTAGCTTGAGAATTTAATTCTTCCTACTCGTTGAAATTTTTGGATCATTAGGTCATTTGCATCTACAACATGTTTCAGGCATGCTTATCCATATTTAAAACATGTTAGGATCAATTAGAAATCACTTTCTTATAAAATGCCACCAATATATTGGGGGTTGTACTGGTGGAATTTCCCAAACATGGATAACAAAACTTTGGTGTTCCTTTTTAGTGTATGAAATAATTTTCTTCTAATAAATTTATTATAGTTTTCAATTTTTTGCATATATAAACTCTAAAATTTTCATTTTGTTGTGATCTATTTGCCTTATCTTTTTGTTTACGAGAAAAATGGGTGTGACAAAACACAAGTTTGGATTTGAAAAAAATTGAACGTCCAAAATAGAAATGCAAAATTACTAAGAGAGATAATTCCAAAAAGTATCTGTGATTTTTATGGATTGTAAAACTCTTTTAGTTTTTTATATATTAGGTTTTGCAATCATCGGAAAAGGTGGCGCAAGGCATTTTTAACTGGCTGTTGACTCCCAAACAATAAATCATTTCTAACAAAAATTTTAGCCATTACACATCATTTATCGATCAAAACATTTATGATGATCTATGATTTATAGGTCCACTATTTGTAAATAGACATAAAGTGGGTTGTTTGGCTCATGTAAATATCCCACCGCACGTTTACTTGAGTATTTAATTTTTTCGTCTCCTTGAAATTTTTGGATCATTAGATCATTCTCATCTTCAACATGTTTCAGTCATGCATATCCATATTTAAAATATGTTAGGATCAATTAGGAATCTCTTTCTTATAAAATTCCACCAAGCTATTTGGGGTTGTACTGGTGGAATTTCGAAAATATGGATTACAAAACTTTGGTGTTCATTTTTAGTGCGTGAAATAATTTTCTACACTTTAATTTATTACAGTTTTCAATTTTATCCATACATAAACTCTAAAATTTTCATTTTGTTGTGATCTATTTGCCTTATCTTTTTGTTTACGAGAAAAATGGGAGAGTGAAAAATCAAGTATGGATTTGAAAAAAAATTGAACATCCAAAATGGAAATGTCGAAATTCTGATTGAGATAATTCCAAAAAGTATCTATGATTTTTAATGATTGTAAACTCTTTTAGTTTTTTATATATTAGGTTATGCAATCTTCGAAAAAGGGGAGGGGGGGTGCGAGGCATTTTTAACTGAGTGTTGATTCCTAAACCATAAGTCATTTCTAAAAAACATTATAGTCGTTACCCATCATTAATTGATCAAAACATTTATGATGCTCTACGATTGTTAGGTCCGCTTTTTGTAAATAGGCAAAAAGTGGGTTGTTTGGCTCTTGTAAATAACCCACCGCATGTTAATTTGAGAATTTAATTTTTTCTACTTCTTGAAATTTTTGGATCATTAGGTCATTTGCAACATCAACATGTTTCAAGCATGCATATCCATATTTAAAACATGTTAGGATCAAATAAAAATCTCTTTCTTATAAAATTCCACCAAGCTATTTGGGGTTGTACAAGTGGAATTTCCCAAACATGGATAACAAAATGTTGGTGTTCATTTTTAGCGCATGAAATAATTTTCTTCTCTTACATTGATTATAGTTTTCAATTTTTTGCAGACATAAACTCTGAAATTTTCATTTTTTTGTGATCTATTTGCCTTATCTTTTTGTTTACGAGAAAAATAGGTGAGTGAAAAATCAAGTTTGGATTTGAAAAAAAATTTAACATCATAAATCGAAATGCACAAATGCTGAGAGAGATAATTCAAAAAAGTACCTATGATTTTTATGGATTGTAAACTCTTTAAGATTTTTATAAATTAGGTTTTGCAATCATCGAAAAAAGGGGGGCAAGGCATTTTTAATTAAGTGTAGACTCACAAACCATAAGTCCTTTCTAACAAATATTATAGCCATTACACATCATTAATCGATCAAAACATTTACGATGATCTATCATTGTTAGGTCCGCTTTTTCTAAACAGGCAAAAAGTGGGTTGTTTGGCTCTCGTAAATATCCCAATGCACGTTAACTTGAGAATTTAATTTTTTGGATCATTAGGTCATTTGCATCTTCAACATGTTTCAAGAATGCATATCCCTATTTAAAACATGTTAGGATCAATTAGAAATCTCTTTCTTATAAAATTCCACCTAGTTATTAGGGGTTGTACTAGTGGAATTTCCCAAACATGGATAACAAAACATTGGTGTTCATTTTTAGTGCGTTAAATAATTTTTTTAATTACATTTATAATAGTTTTCAATTTTTTTCATACATAAACTCTGAAATTTTCATTTTATTGTGATCTATTTGCCTTATCTTTTTATTTACGAGTAAAATGGGATAGTGAAAACTCAAGTTTGGATTTGAAAAAAAATGAACATCCAAAATGGAAATGCACAAATACTGTGAGAGATAATTCTAAAAAGTTTCTGTGATTTTTATGGATTGTAAACTCTTTTAGTTTTTTATAAATTAGGTTTTGCAATCATCGAAAAAGGCGGGGCGATGCATTTTTAACTGAGTGTTGACTCCCAAACCATAAGTCATTTCTAACAAAAATTATAGCCGTTACACATCACATTTACGATGATCTATGATTGTTTGGTCCGCTTTTTGTTAATAGGCAAAAAGTTTGTTGTTGGGCTTTGGTAATTACCCCACCACACATTAACTTGAGAATTTAAATTTTTCTAGTCCTTGAAATTTTCTGATCATTAGGTCATTTGCATCTTCAACATGTTTCAGGCATGTATATCCATATTTAAAATAGGTTAGGATCAATTAGAAATTTCTTTCTTATAAAATTTCACCAAACTATTACGGGTTGTTGTACTGGTGGAATTTCCAAACATGGATAACATAACTTTGGTGTTCATTTTTAGTGCATGAAATAATTTTCTTCACATACATTTATTATAGTTTTCAATTTTTTGCATACATAAACTCTAAAATTTTCAACTTTTTGTGATCTGTTTGCCTTATCTTTTTGTTTACGAGTATAATGGAAGAGTGAAAACTCAAGTTTGGATTTGAAAAAAAATTGAACATCCAAAATAGAAATGCACAAATGCTAAAAGAGATAATTACAAAAAGTATTTGTGATTTTTAAGGACTGTAAACTATTTTAGTTTTTTTATTTATTAGGTTTTGCAATCATCAGAAAAGGGGGGTGGGGCAATTTTAACTGAGTGTTGACTCCCAAACCATAAGTCATTTCTAACAAAAATTATAGCCATTACACATATTTTAATCAATCACAACTTTTATGATGATCTATGATTTTTAGATCTGCTTTTTGTTAATAGGCAAAAACTGGGTTGTTTGGCTTTGCTAAATATCCCTCCGCACGTAAGATTGAGAGTTTTATTTTTTCTACTCCTGAAATTTTTGGATCATTAGATCATTTACATCTTCAACATGTTTCATGCATGCATATCGATATTTAAAAGATGTTAGGATCAATTAGAAATTTCTTTTTTTATAAAATTCCACCAAGCTATTAGGGGTTGTACTATTTGAATTTCCCAAACATGGATAAAAAAACTTTGGTGTTCATTTTTAGTGCCTGAAATAATTTTCTGCACTTACATTTATTATATTTTTCAAATTTTTTGTTGTGATCTATTTGCCATATCTTTTTGTTTAGGAGAAAAATGGGAGAGTGAACACTCAAGTTTGGATTTGAAAAATAAATTGAACATCAGAAATGGAAATGCACAAATGCTGAGAGGGATAATTCTAAAAAGTATCTATGATTTTTATGGATTGTAAACTCTTTTAGTTTTTTTATGAATTAGGTTTTGCAATCATTTGAAAAGGGTTTAGGGTTTAGCGGCATTTTTAACTGAGTGTTGACTCCTAAACCATAAGTCATTTCTAACAAAAATTATAGCAGCTACACATCATTAATTGACCAAAATATTTACGATGATCTATGATTGTTTGGACCGCTTTTTGTAAATTGGCAAAAAGTGGGTTGCATGGCTCTGGTAAATATCCCACTGCATGTTAACTTGAGAATTTAATTTTTTCTACTCCTGGAAATTTTTGGATCATTAGGTCATTTGCATCTTCAACATGTTTCAGGCATGCATATCCATATACAAAACATGTTAGGATCCATTAGAAATCATATTCTAATAAAATCCCACCAAGCTATTAGGAGTTGTACCGGTGGAATTTCTCAAACATGGATAACAAAACTTTGGTGTTCATTTTTAGTGCGTGAAATAATTTCTTCACTTACATTTATTATAGTTTTCAATATTTTGCATAAATATACTCTAAAGTTTTCATTTTCTTGTGATCTATTTGCCTTATCTTTTTGTTTACGAAAAAATGGGTGAGTGAAAACTCAAGTTTGAATTTGAAAAAAAATTGAACAGCCAAATTAGAAATGCACAAATGCTGAGAGAGATAATTCCAAAAAGAATCGGTGATTTTTAAGGATTGTAAACTGTTTTAGTTTTTCTATATTAGGTTTTATAAACATAGGAAAAGTGGGAGCGAGGCATTGTTAATTGTGTTGACTCCCAAACCATAAGTCATTTATAACAAAAAATAAAGTCGTTACACATCATTAATCGATCAAAATATTTACGATGATCAATGATTGTTAAATCCAGTTTTTGTAAATAGGCAAAAATTGGGTTTTTTTGGCATTGGTAAATATCACACCGCACGTTAACTTTTGAATTTAATTTTTTCGACTCCTTGAAATTTTTGGATCATTAGATCATTTGCATCTTCTACATGTTTCAAGCTTACATATCCTTATTTAAAACATGTTAGGATCAATTAGATATATCTTTCTTATAAAATTCCACCAAGCTATTAAGGGTTGTACTAGTGGAATTTACCAAACATGGATAAAAAAATTTTGGCGTTCATATTTAGTGAGTGAATTATTTTATTCAATTTTATTTATTATAGTTTTTAATTTTTTTGCATACATGAACTCTAAAGTTTTCATTTTATTGTGATCTATTTGCCTTATCTTTTTGTTTATGAGTAAAATGGGAGAGTTTTAACTGAGTGTTGAGTCCCAAACCATAAGTCATTTCTAACAAAAATTATAGCCGCTACACATCATTAATTCATCAAAATATTTACAATGATCTATGACTTTTAGGAATAATTTTTGTAAATAGGGAAAAATTGGGTTTTTTGGCTCTAGTAAATATCCCACTGCCCGTTAACTTGAGAATTTAATTTTTCCTACTCCTTGAAATTTTTGGATTATTAGGTCATTTGCATCTTCAACATGTTTCACGTATGCATATCCATATTTAAAACATGTTAGGATCAATTAGAAGTTTCTTTCTTAAAATATTCCACCATGCTATTAGGGGTTGTACTAGTGGAATTTCCCAAACATGGATAATTAATGCGTGAAATTATTTTCTTCACTTACATTTATTATAGTTAATTTTTTTTTTGCATACATGAACTCTTAAATTTTCATTTTGTTGTAATCTATTTGCCTTATCTTTTTGTTTACGAGTAAAATGGGAGAGTGAAAACTCAAGTTTGGATTTGAAAAAAAAAAAGAACATCATAAATGGAAATGCTCAAATACTGAGAGAGATAATTTCGAAAAGTATCTGTGATTTTTATGGATTGTAAACTCTTTGAATTTTTTATCAATTAGGTTTTGCAATCATCTGAAAAGGGGGGGCGAGGCATTTTTAACTCGAGTGTTGACTACGAAACCATAAGTCATTTCTAACAAAAATTATAGCCGTTACACCTATTAATGGCTCAAAACATTTACGATTATCTATGATTGTTAGGTCAGCTTTTTGTAAATAGGCAAAAAGTGGGCTGTTTGGCTCTGGTAAATATCCCAACGCTCGTTAACTTGAGAATTTAAGTTTTTCTACTCCATAAAATTTTTGGCTCATTTGCATCTTCAACATGTTTCAGGCATGCATATCCATATTTTAAACATGTTTGGATCAATTAGAAATCTCTTTCTAATGAAATTCCACCAAGCTATTAGGGGTTGTACTAGAGGAATTTCCCAAAGATGGATAACAAAACTTTGGTGTTCATTCTATGCATGGAATAATTTTATTCACTTACATTTATTATAGTTTTCAATTTTTTGCATACATAAACTCAAAATTTTTTATTTTCTAGTGATCTATTTGCCTTATCTTTTTGTTTACGCGAAAAAAGGCAGTGGGAAAACACAAGTTTGGATTTGAAAAAAAATTGTACATCCAAAATGGAAACGCACAAATGCTGAAAGAGATAATTCCAAAAAGTATCTGTGACTTTTAAGGACTGTAAACTCTTTTCGTTTTTTATATATTAGGTTTTGCAATCATCGGAAGAGGGCGAGGCATTTTTAACTGAGTATTGACTCCCAAACCAGAAGTCATTTCTAACAAAAGTTATAGCCATTACACATCATTAATCAATCACAACATTTAAAATGATCTATGATATTTAGATCCGCTTTTTGTAAATAGGTAAAAAATTGAGTAGTTCGGCTTAGGTAAATTATTCACCGCACGTTAACTTGAGAATTTAATTTTTTCTACATGTTGAAATTTTTGGATCATTAGATCATTTGCATCTTCAACCTGTTAGGATCAATTAGAAATCTCTATATTATAAAATTCTACCAAGCTATTAGGGGTTGTACTAGTGGAATTTCCCAAACATGGATAACAAAACTTTGGTGTTCATTTTTAGTTCGTGAAATAATTTTCTTCCCTTACATTTATTATAATTCTCAAGTTTTTGCATACATAAACTCTGAAATTTTCATTTTATTGTGATCTATTCGCCTTGTCTTTTTGTTTACGAGAAAAATGGGAGAGTGAAAACTCAAGTTTGGATTTGAAAAAATATTGAACATCCAAAATGGATATGCACAAATGTTGAGAGAGATAATTCAAAAAAGTATCTGTGATTTTTAAGGATTGTAAACTCTTTTAGTTTTTATATATTAGGAAGGGTGAGGCCTATTTAACTGAGTGTTGAATCCCAAACCTTAAGTCATTTCGAACAAAAATTATAATAGTTAGACATCATTAATCGATCAAAAAATATACGAAGATCAATGTCTGTTAGGTCTGCTGTTTGTAAATAGGCAAAAAGTGGGTTGTTTGGCTCTGGTAAATATCCCACCGCACGTTAACTTCAGAATTTAATTTTTTCTACACCATGAAATTTTTGGATCATTAGATCATTTGCATCTTCAACATGTTTCAGGCATGCATATTTATGTATAAAACATGTTAGGATCAAGTAGAAATCTCTTTCTTATAAATTCGACCCAGCTATTAGGGGTTGTACTAGTGGAATTTCCCAAACAAGGATAACAAAACTTTTGTGTTCATTCTTATTGCGTGAAATAACTTTCTTCACTTACATTTATTATAGTTTTAAATTTTTTGCATACATAAACTCTAAAATTTTCATTTTGTTGTCTATTTGCCTTATCTTTTTTTCTTTCGAGAAAAATGGGAAAGAGAAAACTCAAGTTTGGATTTGAAAAAAAATTGAACATAAAAAATGGAAATGCACAAATGCTGAGAGAGATAATTCCAAAAATTATCTGTGATTTTTAAGGATTGTAAAGACTTTTAGTTTTTTAAATATTAGGTTTTGCAATCATCGAAAAAGGGGGCGAGGCATTTTTAACTGAGTGATGACTCCCAAACCATAAGTCAGTTCTAACCAAACTTATAGCCGTTACACATCATTAATCGATCAAAATATTTATGTTGGCCTATGATTGTTAGGTCCGCTTTTTGTAAATAGAGAAAAAGTGGGTTGTATAGATTTTGTAAATATCCCATCACACGTTAACTTGAGAATTTAATTTTTTCGACTGCCCTAAATTTTTGGATCATTGGATCATTTGCATCATCAACATGTTTCAGGCATGCATATCCAAATTTGTTAGGATCAATTAGAAATCACTTTCTTATAAAATTCCACCAAGCTATTAGGTGTTGTACGGGTGGAATTTCCCAAACAAGGATAACAAAACTTTGGTGTTCATTTTTAGTGAGTCAAATAATTTTCATCACTTTCATTTATTATGGTTTTCATTTTTTTGCATACATAAACTCTAAAATTTTCGTTTTGTTGTGATCTATTTGCCTTATCTTTTTTATTACGAGTAATATGGGAGATTGAAAACTCAAGTTTGGATTTGAAAAAAAATTGAACATTCAATAAGGAAATGAACAAATGCTGAGGGAGATAATTCAAAAAAGTATCTGTGATTTTTAAGGACTGTAAACTCTTTTTTTTTATATTAGGTTTTGCAATCATCAGAAAATGGGGGACGAGGCATTTTAAGTGTGTATTTACTCCCAAACCATATGTAATTTCTATAAAACATTATAGCCATTACACATCATTAATCAATCAAAATATTTATGATTATCTATGATAATTAGGTCCACTTTTTGTAAATAGGCAAAAACTGGGTTGTTTGGCTTTTATAAATATCCCACCGCACTTTAACTTTAGAATTTAATATTTTTACTCCTTGAAATTTCTGGGTCATTAGACCTTTCACATCTTCAGAATGTTTCAGGCATGCATATCCATATTTAAAACATGTTAGGATAAATTAGAAATCTCTTTCTTATAAAACTCCACCAAGCTATTAGGGGTTGTACTAGTGGAATTTCCCAAACGTGGATAACAAAACATTGGTGTTCATTTTTAGTTTGTGAAATAATTTTCTTCACTTACATTTATTATAGTTTTTCTGTTTTTTGCATACATAAACTCTGAAATTTTTATTTTGTTTTGATCTATTTGCCTTATCTTTTTCTTTACGAGAAAAATGGGAGAGTGAAAACTCAAGTTTGGATTTGAAAAAAAATTGAACATCCAAAATGGAAATGCAAAAATTCTAAGAGAGATAATTCCAAAAAGTATCTGTAATTTTTAAGGATTGTAAACTCTTTTAGTTTTTTATATATTAGGTTTTCAAATCATCACAATAAGAGGGGCGAGGCATTTTTAACTGCGTGTTGACTCCCAAACCATAAGTCATTTCTAACAAAAATTATAGCCGTTACACTTCATTAATCGATCGAAACATTTACAATGATCTATGATTGTTAGGTCCGCTTGTTGTAAATACACAAAAAGTGGGTTGTTTGGCTCAGGTAAATATCCCAATGCATTTTAACTTGACAATTTAATTTTTCCTACACCTTGATATTTTTCAATCATTAGGTCAATTGTATCTTCAATATGTTTCAGGCATTCATATCCATATTTAAAACATGTTAGGATCAAATAGAAATCTCTTTCTTAAAAAATTCCACCAAGCTATTAGGAGTTGTTCTGGAGGAATTTCCCAAGCATCGATAAAAAAACTTTGGTATTCATTTTTAGTGCGTGAAATAAATTTCTTCACTTACATTTATGATAGTTTTTAATTTTTTGCATATCAAAAATTTTTTTTTGTTGTGATCTATTTGCCTTATCGTTTTGTTTACAAGTAAAATGGGAGAGTGAAAACTCAAGTTTGGATTTAAAAAAAAATTGAACATCCAATATGCAAATGCACAAATGCTGAGAGACATAATTCCAAAAACTATCTGTGATTTTTAAGGACTGGAAACTCTTTTATTTTTTTATATATTAGGTTTTGCAATCATCGAAAAAGGGGGGACAAGGCATTTTTAACTGTGTGTTGACTCCCAAACGTTAAAATTTTTGTATCATTAGATCATTCGCATCTTCAACATGTTTCTGGCATGCATATCCATATTTAAAACATCTAAGGATCAATTAGAAATCTCTTTCTTATAAAATTCCACCAAGCTATTATGGTTTGTACTAATGGAATTTCGCAATCATGGATAACAAAATTTTGGTGTTATTTTTTAGTGCATGAAATTATTTTCTTCTGTTACATTTATTATAGTTTTCAATTTTTTTGCACGCATAAACTCTAAAATTTTCTTTTTATTGTGATCTATTTGGCTTATCTTTTTGTTTACGAGAAAAATGGGAGAGTCAAAACTAAAGTTTGGATTTGAAAAAAATTGAAAATCCAATAAGAAAATGCACGAATGCTGAGAGAGATAATTTCAAAAAGTATATGTGATTTTTAAGGATTGTAAAATCTTTTAGTTTTTTATATATTAGGTTTTATAATCATCGAAAAAGGGTGGGCGAGGCAATTTTAACTGAGTGTTGACTCCGAAGCCATAAATCATTTCTAACAAAAATGATAGCGTTACACATCATTAATCAATCAAAACATTCACCATGATCTATGATTGTTAGATCCACTTTTTGTAAATAGGTAAAAACTGAGTAGTTTTGCTTAGGTAAATATCCCCCCACACATTTACTTGAGAATTTAATTTTTTCCTAGTCCTTGAAATTTTTGGATCACTAGATCATTCGCATCTTCAACATGTTTCTGGCAAGCATATCCATATTTAAAAAATTTTAGGATCAATTAGAAATCTCTATCTTATAAAATTCCACTAAACTATTAGGGCTTGTACTAGTAGAATTTCCCAAACATGGATACCAAAATATTGGTGTTCATTTTTAGTGCATGAAATTATTTTCATCAGTTACATTTATTATAGTTTTCAATTTTTTTCCACAGATAAAATCTAAAATTTTCATTTTATTGTGATCTATTTGCCTTATCTTTTGGTTTACTAGAAAAATGGGAGAGTGAAAACAAAAGTTTGGATTTCAAAAGAAATTAAACATCGAATATGGAAATGCACAAATGCTGAGAGAGATAATTCCAAATAGCATCTGTGATTTTTAAGGATTGTAAACTCTTTTAGGTTTTCATATATTAGGTTTTGTAATCATCGAAAAAGGGTGGGCGAGGCATTTTTAACTGAGTGTTGACTCCCAAACCATAAGTCATTTCTAACAAAAATTATTGCCACTACACATCATCAATCAATCAAAAGAATTACAATGATCTATAATTGTTAGGTCCACTTTTTTTAAATAGGCAAAAAGTGTGTTGTTTGGCTCTGGTAAATATCCCACCGCACGTTAACTTGAGAATTAAATTTTTTCTACTCCTTGAAATTTTTGGATCATTAGCTCATTTGCATCTCCAACATGTTTCAGGCATGCATATCCATATTTAAAATATGTTAGGATCTATTAGAAACTGCTTTCTTATAAAATTCCACCAAGCTATTAGGGGTTGTACTGGTAGAATTTCCCAAACATGGATAACAAAACTTTGGGCTTCATTTTTAGTGCATGAAATAATTTTCTTCACTTACGTTTATTATAGTTTTCAATTTTTTGCATACATAAACTCTAAAATTTTCATTTTTTTTTTTGTGATCTATTTGCCTTATCTTTTTGTGTACAAGTAAAATGGGAGAGTGAAAACTCAAGTTTGGATTTGAAAAACATTGAACATCCAAAATGGAAATGCACAAATGCTGAAAGAGATAATTCCAAAATGTATTTGTGATTTTTTAGGTTTGTAAACTCTTTTAGTTTTTTATATATTCGGTTTTGCAATCATCCGAAATGGGGTGGAGATGCAATTTTAACTGAGTGTTGACTCCCAAACCATAAGTCATTTCTAACAAAAATTATAGCCGTTACACATCATTAATCAATCAAAAATTTTATGATGAACTATGATTGTTAAATCCGCTTATTGTTACTAGGCAAAAATTGGCTTTGGTAAATATCCTACCGCACGTTAACTTGAGAATTTCATTTTTTCTACTCCAGAAATTTTTGGATCATTAGATCATTTGCATCTTCAACATGTTTCAAGCAAGCATATCAATATTTAAAACATGTTAGGATCAATTAGAAATCTCTTTTTTATTAAATTCCACCAAGCTATTAGGGTTTGTACTAGAGGAATTTCCCAAACATGGATAAAAAAAAATTTGGTGTTCATTTTTAACTCAGAAATTTTCATTTTGTTGAGATCTAATTGCCTTATCTTTTTGTTTACGAGAAAAAAGGGAGAGTGAAAACTCATGTTTGGATTTGAAAAAAAATTTAACATCCAAAACGAAAATGAAAAAAATACTAAGAAAGATAATTCCAAAATGTATCTGTGATTTTTAAGGATTGTAAACTCTTGTAGGTTTTTATATATTAAGTTTTGCAATCATCGAAAAAGAGTTGTGGGGGGGGGGGGGGGGGGGGTGGGGGGGGGGGAGACATTTTTAACCGAGTGTTGATTCCCAAACCATAAGTCATTACTAACAAAAATTAATGCCGTTACACATCATTAATCAATCAAAACATTTACGCAAATCAATGATTGTTAGGTCCACTTTTTATAAAAAGACAAAAACTAGGTTGGTTCGCTTTGGTAAATATCCCACCGCACTTGAACTTGCGAATTTAATTTTTTCTACTCCTTGAAATTTTTGGATCATTAGGTCATTCCCATCTTCAACATGTTTCAGGTATGCATATCCATATTTAAAACATTTAGTATCAATTAAAATCTGTTTCTTATAAAATTCCATCAAGTTATTAGGGGTTGTACTAGTGGAATTTCCCAAACTCTGATAACAAAACTTCGGTGTTCATTTTAGTGTGTGAAATAATTTTCTTCACTTACAACATGGGAGAGTTTAAACTCAAGTTTGGATTTGAAAAGAAATTGAACCTCCAAAATGGAAATACACAAATGCTGAGATTGATAATTCCAAAAGTTATCTGTGATTTTTAAGGATATTCAACTCTTTTAGTTTTTTATTTATTAGGTTTTACAATCATCAGGAAGGTGGTGCGAGGCATTTTTAAATGAGTGTTACTCCCAAACCGTAAGTCATTTCGAACAAAAATTATAACGGTTACACATCTTTAATCGAACAAAACATTTACGATGATCATTGATTGTTAGGTACGCTATTTTTAAAAAGGCAAAAAGTGGGCGGTTTGGCTCTGGTAAATATCCCACTGCACGTTAACCTGCGAATTTAATTTTTTATTCTCCTTGAAATTTATGGATCATTAGGCCATTTGCATCTTCAACATGTTTCAGTCATGCATATCCACCACATTTAAAACATGTTAGGATACATTTAGAAATCTATTTATTATAAAATTCCACCAAGCTATTAGGGGTTGTACACTAGTGGAATTTCCCAAACATGGATAACGAAACTTTGGTGTTCATTTTTAGTGTGTGAAATAATTTGTTTTACATATATTTATTATAGTTTTCAATTTTTTCATCCAAAAACTTTAAAATTTTGATTTTGTTGTGATCTATTTGCCCTATCTTTTTGTTTATGAGAAAAATGTGAGAGTGAAAACTCAAGTTTTGATTTGAAAAAAAATTGAACATCCAAAATGGAAATGCACAAATGCTGAGAGAGATAATTCTGAAAAGTATCTGTGATTTTTAAGGATTATAAACTCTTTTAGTTTTTTATATATTAGGTTTTGCAATCATCGGAAAAGGGGGGGCGAGTCATTTTTAACTGAGTGTTGACTCCCAAACCATAAGTCATTTCTAAAAAAAATTATAATGGTTACACATCATTAATTGATCAAAAAATTTACAATAATCTATGATTGTTTGGTACGGTTTTTGTAAATACGCAAATACTAGCTTGTTTGGCTCTGGTAAATATCCCACCGCACGTTAACTAGAGAATTTAATTTTTTCTACTCCTTGAAATTTGTGGATCATTAGGTCATTTGCATCTTCAACATGTTTTAGGCATGCATATCCATATTAAAAACAAGTTAGGATCAATTAGAAATCTCTTTCTTTTAAAATTCCAGCAAGCTATTAGGGGTTGTACTAGTGAAATTTCGCAAACATGGATAACAAAACTTAGCTGTTCATTTTTAGTGCGTGAAATAATTTTCTTCACAGACATTTATTATAGTTTTAAATTTTGTTGCATACATAAACTCTAAAATTTTCATTTTTTTTGTCATCTATTTGCCTTATCGTTTTGTTTACGAGAAAAATGGGAGAGTAAAAACTCAAGTTTTGATTTGAAAAAAATTGAACATCCAAAATGGAAATGCAAAAATGCTGAAAGAGATAATTCCAAAACGTATATGTGTTTTTAAGGATTTTAAACTCTATTTGTTTTTTATATTAGGTTTTACAATCAACCAAAAAGGGGGGGTTGGGGATTTTTAACTGAGTGTTGACTCCCAAACCGTAAGTAATTTCTAACCTAAATTATAGTCGTTACACATCATTAATTGAAAAAAACATTTATGATGATCTATGATTGTTAGGTCCGCCTTTTGTAAATACACAAAAAGAAGGTTGTTGGCTCTGGTAAATATCCCACCACACGTTAACTTGAGAATTTAAGTTTTCCTACGCCTTGAAATTTTAGGATCATTAGGTCATTTGCATCTACAACATGTTTCAGGCATGTATATCCATATTAAAAACATGTCAGGATCAATTAGAAATCTCTTTCTTATAAAATTCCACCAAGCTATTGGGGGTTGTACTGGTAGAATTTCCCAAACATGGATAACAAAACTTTGGTGTTCCATTTTAGTGTGTAAAAATAATTTTCTTCACATACATTTATTATAGTTTTCAATTTTTTGCATACATAAACTCTAAAATTTTAATTTTGTTGCAATCTATTTGCCTTATCTTTTTGTTGACGAGAAAAATGGGAGAGAGAAAACACAAGTTTGGATTTGAAAAAAAATGAACATCCAAATTGGAAATGCAAAATCACTCAGAGAGATAATTCCAAAAAGTACCTATGATTTTTATGGATTGTAAACGCTTTTATTTTTTTATATATTTGGCTTTGCAATCATCGGAGAAGGTGGCATGAGACATTTTAACTGGGTGTTGACTCCCAAACAATAAATCATTTTTAACAAAACTTTTAGCCGTTACACATCATTAATCGATCAAAACATTTATTATTATCTATGATTGAAAGGTCCGCTTTTTGTAAATAGGCAAAAAGTGGGTTGTTCGGCTCTGGTAAATATCCCTCCGCACGTTTACTTGAGAATTATGTTTTTCCAACTCCATTAAATTTTTGGATCATTAGATCATTTGCATCTTCAACATGTTTCAGTCATGCATATCTATATTTAAAATATGTTAGGATCGATAAGAAATCTCTTTCTTATAAAATTTCATGAAGCTATTTGGGGTTGTACTGGTGGAATTTCCCAAACAAGGATAACAAAACTTAGGGTTAATTTTTAGTGCGTGAAATAATTTTCTTCACTTACATTTATTATAGTTTTCAATTTTTTTCATACATAAAGTCTAAAATTTTAATTTTTTTGTGATCTATTTGCCTTATCTTTTTGTTTACGAGAAAAAATTGAACATCCAAAATGCAAATGCACAAATTCTGAGAGAGATAATTCCCGAAAGTATCTATGCTTTTTAAGGATTGTAAACTCTTTTAGTTTTTTTATATATTAGGCTTGGCAATCTTCGGAAAAAGGGTGGCGAGGCATTTTTGACTAAGTGTTGACTCCGAAACCATAAGTCATTTCTGACAAAAATTATAGCCGTTACACATCATTAATCGATAAAAATATTTACGATGATCTACGATTGTTAGGTCCACTTTTTGTAAATAGGAAAAAAGTGGGTTGTTTGGCTCTGGTAAATTTCCCACCCTATGTTAACTTGAGAGTTTTATTTTTTCTACTCCTTGAAATTTTTGGATCATTAGGTCATTTGCAACATCAACATGTTTCATGCATGCAAATCCATATTAGAAACATGTTATTATCAATTAGAAATCTCTTTTTTATAAAATTCCACCAAGCTATTAGGGGTTGTACTGGTGGAATTCCCAAACATGGATAACAAAATGTTGATGTTCATTTTTAGTGCATGAAATAATTTTCTTCACTTACATTTATTATAGTTTTCAATTTTTTGCATACATAAACTCTGAAATTTTCTTTTCTTTTTGTTTATGAGAAAAATGGGAGAGTGAAAAATCAAGTTTGGATTAGAAAAAAAATTAAACATCTTAAAGGGAAGTGCACAAATGTTGAGAGAGATAATTCCAAAATGTATCTGTGATTTTTATGGATTGTAAACTCTTTTAGTTTTTTAAAAATTAAGTTTTGCTATCATCGGAAAAAAGGGGGGCGAAGCGTTTTTAACTGAGTGTTGACACCCAAACCATAAATCCTTTCTAAAAAAAATTATAGCCGTTACACATCGTTAATGAATCAAAATATTTACGATGATCTATGATTGTTAGGTCCGCTTTTTCTAAATAGGCAAAAAGTAGGTTGTTCGTCTCTAGTAAATATCCCACCGCACATTAACTAGAGAATTAATTTTTTTCAACTCTAATTTTTTGGATCATTAGGTCATTTGCACCTTCAACATGTTTCAAGCATGTAAATCCATATTTAAAACATGTTAGGATCAATTAGAAATCTCTTTGTTATAAAATTCTACCTAGTTATTAAGAGTTCAACTAGTGGAATTTCCAAAACATGGATAAAAAAAATTTGTTTTTCTTTTTTAGTGCATGAAATACTTTTCTTCAATTAAATTTATAAAACTTTTCAATTTTTTCCATACATAAACTCTGAAATTTTCACTTTATTGTGATCTATTTGCCTTATCTTTTTGTTAACGCGAAAAATGGGAGAGTGAAAACTCAAGTTTGGATTTGAAAAATAATTGAACATCCAAAATGGAAATGCACAAATGCGGAGAGAGATAATTCCAAAAAGTATCTGTGATTTTTATGGATTGTAACCTCTTTTAGTTTTTTAAAAATTAAGTTTTGTTACCATCGTAAAAGGGCGGGCGAGGAGTTTTTAAGTAAGTGTTGATTCCCAAACCATATATCCTTTCTACCAAAAATTATAGCTGTTACACATCATTAATCAATAAAAACATTTACGATGATCTATGATTGTTAGGTACGCTTTTTCTAAATATGCAAAAAATGGGTTGTTTGGCTGAGGTAAATATCCCATGGCACATTAACTTGAGAATTTAATTTTTTCTACTCTAATTTTTTGGATCATTAGGTCATTTGCATCTTCAACATGTTTCAAGCATACAAATCCATATTTAAAACATGTTAGGATCAATTAGAAATATCTTTGCTATAAAATTCTACCTAGTTATTAGGGGTTGAACTAGTGGAATTTCCCAAACATGGATAACAAAACTTTGTTTTTAATTTTTAGTGCGTGAAATAATTTTCTTCAATTAAATTTATAAATGTTTTCAATTTTTTCCATACATAAACTCTAAAATTTTCTCTTTATTAAGATCTCTTTGCCTTATCTTTTTGTTTACGCGAAAAATAGGAGAGTGAAAACTCAAGTTTGGATTTGAAAAATAATTAAACATCCAAAATGGAAATGCACAAATGCGGAGAGAGATAATTCCAAAAAGTATCTTTGATTTTTATGGATTGAAACACTTTTTGTTTTTTATAAATTAGGTTTTGTAATCATCAAAAAAGGGGGGCGACGCTTTTTTAACTGAGTATTGACTCCCAAACAATAAGTCATTTCTAAAAAAAATTATAACCATAACACATCATTAATTGATCAAAACAATTACGATGATCTACGATTGTTAGGTCCTTTTTTTTAAAAAAGGCAAAAAAGTGAGTTGTTCAGCTTTGGTAAATATCCCATTGCACGTTAACTTGAGAATTTAATTTTTTCTACACCTTGAAATGTTTGGATCATTAGATCATTTGCATCTTCAACATTTTTGATCATGCATATCCATAATCGATCAAAACATTTATGATGATCTATGAAATTTATGATGATGATCTATGAAATTTATGATGATCTATCAAAACATTTATGATGATCTATGAAAAGTGGGTTGTTTGGCTTTTGTTAAAATTTGCCGTCGCATATTTAATTTAATTTTTACTACTTGAAATTTTTTGATCATTAGGTCATTTGCATATTCAACATTGTTCAGGCATGCATATCCATATTTAAAATATGTTAGGATCAATTAAAAATCACTTTCTTAAAAAATTCCACCAAGTTATTAGGGGTTGTTGTAGTGGAATTTCCCAAACATGGATAACAAAACTTTGGTGTTCACTTTTAGTGCGTGAAATAACTTTCTTCAATTACATTTATTATAGTTTTCAATTATTTGCATACATAAACTCTGAAATTTTCATTTCGTTGTGATCTATATGCCTTATCTATTTGTTTATGAGAAAAATGGGAAAGGGAAAACTCAAGTTAGGATTTAAAAAAAAAATGAACATAAAAAATGGAAATACACAAGTCTTGAGAAAGAAAATTCCAAAAAATATTTGTGATTTTTAAGGATTGTAAACTCATTTAGATTTTTTATATTAGGTTTTGCAATCATCGAAAAAGGGGGGGATGAGGCATTTTTAACTGAGTGTTGACTCCCAAACCAAATGTCCTTTCGAACCAAAATTATAGTGGTTACACATCATTGATCGATCAAAACATTTACGATGATCTATGATTGTTTGGTTCACTCTTTGTAAATACGCAAAAAACTGGCTTGTTTGGCTCTGGTAAATATCCCACCGCACGTTAACTTGAGAATTTAATTTTTTCTACTCCTTGAAATTTCCGATCATTAGGTCATTTGCATCTTCAACATGTTTCAGGCATGCATATCCATATTTAAAACATGTTAGTATCAATTAGAAATCTCTTTCTTATAAAATTCCACCAAACTATTAGGGGTTGTACTACTGAAATTTCGCGAACATGGATAAAAAAACAGTGGTGTTCATTTTTACTGCATGAAATAATTTTCTTCATTTACAGTTATTATATTTTTCAATTTTTTGCATACTTAAACTCTAAAATTTTTATTTTATTTTGATCTATTTGCCTTATCTTTTTGTTTACGAGAAACCGGGGGAGTGAAAATTCAAGTTTGGATTTGAAAAACAATTGAACATCCAAAATGGAAATGCCAAATGCTGAGAGAGATTATTCCAAAAAATATCCATGGTTTTTAAGGATTTTAAACACTTTTAGGTTTTTATATATTAGGTTTTTTAATCATCGAAAAAGGGGGGGCGAGGCATTTTTAACTGAGTGTTGACTCCCAAACCATAAGTCATTTGTAACAAAAATTATTGCCGTTACACATCATTAATTAATAAAAACATTTAGGATAATCTATGATTGTTTAGACCGCTTTTCGTAAATAGCTAAAAAGTGGGTTGTTTGGCTCTGGTGAATATCCCACCGCACATTACCTTGAGAATTTAATTTTTTCTACTCCTTCAAATTTGTGGATCATTAAGTCATTTGCATCTTCAACATGTTTTAGGCATGCATATCCATATTTAAAACTTTTTAGGACCAACTAGAAATCTCTTTCGTATAAAATTCCACCAAGGTATTAGGGGTTGTACTAGTGGAATTTCCGGAACATGGATAAAAAAACTTTGGTGTTCATTTTTAGTGCGTGAAATAATTTTCTTAACTTACATTTATTAAAGTTTTCAATTTTTTGCCTACATAAACTCTGAAATTTTTATTTTGTTGTGATCTATTTGCTTTATCTTTTTGTTTACGAGAAAAATGGGAGAGTGAAAACTCAAGTTTGGATTTGAAAAAAATTTGAACACCCAAAGTGGAAATGCACATATGCTGAAAGGGATAATTCCAAAAAGTATCTATTATTTTTATGGATTCTAAAATCTTTTAGTCTTTTTATATATTGGGTTTTCCAATCATCAGAAGAGGGTGGGGGGGTGGTGTTGGTGTTTGGTGAGGCATTTTTAACTGAGTGTTGACTCCCAAACCATAAGTCATTTCTAACAAAAATTATAGCCGTTACACATCATTAATTGATGAAAACATTTACGATGATCTATGATTGTTAGGTCCACTTTTTGTAAAATAGGCAAAAAGTGGTTGTTTGGCTTTGGTAAATATCCCACCACACGTTAACTTGAGAATTTAATTTTTTCTACTACTTGAAATTTTCTAATCATTAGTTCATTTGCATCTTCAACATGTTTCAGGCATGCATATCCATATTTTAAATATGGTAAGATCAATTAGAAATCTCTTTCTTATAAAATTCCACCAAGCTTTTAGGGGTTGTATTATTGATATTTCGCAAACATGGATAACAAAACTTTGGTGTTAGTTTTTAGTGCATGAAATAATTTTTTTCACTTACAGTTATTATTGTTTTTAATTTTTTACATACATAAACTCTAAAATTTTCATTTTGTTCTGATCTATTTGGCTTATCTTTTTGTTTACGAGAAAAATGGGAGAGTGAAAACTCAAGTTTAGATTTGAAAAAAAATTGAACATCCAAAATGCAAATGCACAAATGCTGAGAGAGATAATTCCAAAACATATCTGTGATTTTGAAGGATTGTAAACTTTTTTAGTTTTTTATATATTAGGTTTTGCAATCATCGGAACAGGGGGGCGAGGCATTTTTAACTGAGTGTTGACTCCCAAACCATAAGTCATTTCTAACAAAAATTATAGAGGTTACCCATCATTAATTGGTCAAAACATTTACGGTGATCTATAATTGTTAGGTCCGCTTTTCGTAAATCGGCAAAAACAAGGTTGTTTGCCTCTTGTAAATATCCCACCGCAGGTTAACTTGAGAATTTAATTTTTTGTACTCCTTGAAATATTTTGAACATTAGGTCATATGCATCTTCAACATGAGTCAGGCATGTATATCCATATTTAAAACTTGTAATGATCAATTAGAAATCTCTTTCTTATAAAATTCCACCAAGCTATTAGGGATTGTACCAGTGGAATTTCCCAAACATGGATAACAAAACTTCGGTGTTCATTTTTAGTGCATGAAATAATTTTCTTCGCTTACATTTATTATTGTTTTCAATTTTTTGCATACATGAACTCTAAAATTTTCATTTTGTTGTCATCTATTTGCCTTATCTTTTTGCTTACGACAAAAATGGGAGAGTGAAAACTTAAGTTTGGATTTGAAAAAAAATTGAACATAAATAATTTAAATGCACAAATCCTGAGAGAGATTATTCCAAAAAATATCCATGATTTTAAAGTTTTGTAAAATCTTTTAGGTTCTAATATATTACGTTTTGCAATCATCGAAAAAGCGGGGGCGAGACATTTTTAACTAAGTGTTGACTCCCAAACCATAAGACATTTGTAACAAAAATTATAGCTGTTACACTTCATTAATCGATACAAACATTTACGATGATCTATGATTGTTAGGACCGCATTTTGTAAATAGCTAAAAATTGGGTTTTTTGGCTCTGGTAAATACCCCACAACACGTTAACTTGAAAATTAACTTTTTCTACTCCAAATTTTTGGATCATTAAGTCATTTGCATCTTCAACATGTTTCAGGCATGCATATTCATATTTAAAACATGTTAAGACCAATTAGAAATCTCTTTCTTATAAAATTCCACCAAGGTTGTACTAGTGGAGTTTCCTGAACAAGGATAACAAAACTTTGGTGTTCATTTTTAGTGTGTGAAATAATTTTCTTCACTTACATTTATAAAAGTTTTCAAGTTTTTGCAAACATAAACTCTGAAATTTTCATTTTGTTGTGATCTATTTGCCTTATCCTTTTATTTTCGAGAAAATGGGAGAGTGAAAACTTAATTTTGGATTTAAAAAAAATTTGAACATCCAAAATGGAAATGCACATATGCTGAAAGAGATAATTCCAAAAAGTATTTGTGATTTTTAAGGATTGTAAACTCCTTTAGTTTTTTTATATAGAGGGTTTTGCAATCATCAGAACAAGGGGGGGGGGGGGGGGGGGGGGGGGGGGGGAGGGGGAAAGTCATTTCTAAAAAAATTTATAGCCGTTACACATCATTAATCGATCAAAACATTTATGATGATCTATGATTGTTAGGTCCGCCTTTTGTAAAATAGGCAAAAAGTAGGTTGTTTGGATGTGGTAAATATCCGACCACACGTTAACTTAAGAATTTAATTTTTTCTACTCCAAATTTTTTGATCATTAGGTCATTTTCATCTTCACATGTTTCAGGCATGCTCTCCATATTTAAAACATGGTAGGATCAATTAGAAATTTCTTTCTTATAAAATTCCACCAAGTTATTAGGAGTAGTACTATTGAAATTTCGCAAACATGGATAACAAAACTTTGGTGTTCGTTTTTAGTGCATGAAATAATTTTCTTCACTTACAGTTATTATAGTTTTCAATTTTTGGCATACATAAACTCTAAAATTTTGATTTTGTTCTGATCTATTTGCCTTATCTTTTTGTTTACGAGAAAAATGGGATAGTGAAAACTCAAGTTTGGATTTGATAAAAAATTTAACATCCAAAATGGAAATGCACAAATTCTGAGAGAGATAATTCCAAAAAGTATAAGTGATTTTTAAGGATTGTAAACTCTTTTAGTTTTTTATATATTATGTTTTGCAATCATCGGAAAAGGGGGGCGAGGCATTTTTAACTGAGTGTTGACACCTAAACCGTAAGTCATTTCAAACAAAAATTATAGCGATTACACATCATTAATCGATCAAAACATTTACGATCATCTATGATTGGTAGGTCTGCTTTTTGTAAATAGGAAAAAACAGGGTTGTTTGGCACTTGTAAATATCCCATCATGCGTTAACTTGAGAATTTTTGGACTCCTTGAAATTTTTGGATCATTAGGTCATTTCCATCTTCAACATGGTTCAGGCATGCATATCCATATTTAAAACATGTTAGGATCAATTAGAAATCTCCTTATTATAAAATTCCACAGAGCTATTAGGGGTTGTACTAGTGGAATTTCCTGAACAAGGATAACAAAACTTTGGTGTTCATTTTTAGTGTGTGAAATAATTTTCTTCACTTACATTTAGAAAAGTTTTCATTTTTTTGCATACATAAACTCTGAAATTTTTATTTTGTTGTGATCTATCTGCCTTATCCTTTTGTTTTCGAGAAAAAAGCGAGAGTGAAAACTCAATTTTAGATTTAAAAAAAAATTGAACATCGAAAATGGAAATGCACATGTGCTGAGAGAGGTAATTCCAAAAAGTATCTGTGATTTTTAAGGATTGTAAACTCTTTTAGTTTTTTTATATATAGGGTTTTACAATCATCGGAAAAGAAGGGGGGGGGGGGGGGGGGGGGGGGGGGTGGAGGGGGGAATGATTTCTAAAAAAATTTATAGCCGTTACACATCATTAATCGATCAAAACATTGATGATGATCTATGATTGTTAGGTCCGCATTTTGTAAAATAGGCAAAAAGTAGGTTGTTTGGATGTAGAAAATATCCGACCGCACGTTAACTTAAGAATTTAATTTTTTCTACTCCAAATTTTTTGATCATTAGGACATTTTCATCTTCACATGTTTCAGGCATGCTTATCCATATTTAAAACATGGCAGGATCAATTAAAAATTTCTTTCTTATAAAATTCCACCAAGTTATTAGGAGTAGTACTATTGAAATTTCGCAAACATGGATAACAAAACTTTGGTGTTCGTTTTTAGTGCATGAAATAATTTTCTTCACTTACAGTTATTATAGTTTTCAATTTTTGGCATACATAAACTCTAAAATTTTGATTTTTTTCTGATCTATTTGCCTTATCTTTTTGTTTACGAGAAAAATGGGAGAGTGAAAACTCAAGTTTGGATTTGATAAAAAATTTAACATCCAAAATGGAAATGCACAAATTCTGAGAGAGATAATTCCAAAAAGTATAAGTGATTTTTAAGGATTGTAAACTCTTTTAGTTTTTTATATATTATGTTTTGCAATCATCGGAAAAGGGGGGCGAGGCATTTTTAACTGAGTGTTGACACCTAAACCGTAAGTCATTTCAAACAAAAATTATAGCGATTACACATCATTAATCGATCAAAACATTTACGATCATCTATGATTGGTAGGTCTGCTTTTTGTAAATAGGAAAAAACAGGGTTGTTTGGCACTTGTAAATATCCCATCATGCGTTAACTTGAGAATTTTTGGACTCCTTGAAATTTTTGGATCATTAGGTCATTTCCATCTTCAACATGGTTCAGGCATGCATATCCATATTTAAAACATGTTAGGATCAATTAGAAATCTCCTTATTATAAAATTCCACAGAGCTATTAGGGGTTGTACTAGTGGAATTTCCTGAACAAGGATAACAAAACTTTGGTGTTCATTTTTAGTGTGTGAAATAATTTTCTTCACTTACATTTAGAAAAGTTTTCATTTTTTTGCATACATAAACTCTGAAATTTTTATTTTGTTGTGATCTATCTGCCTTATCCTTTTGTTTTCGAGAAAAAAGCGAGAGTGAAAACTCAATTTTAGATTTAAAAAAAAATTGAACATCGAAAATGGAAATGCACATGTGCTGAGAGAGGTAATTCCAAAAAGTATCTGTGATTTTTAAGGATTGTAAACTCTTTTAGTTTTTTTATATATAGGGTTTTACAATCATCGGAAAAGAAGGGGGGGGGGGGGGGGGGGGGGGTGGTGGAGGGGGGTGTGATTTCTAAAAAAATTTATAGCCGTTACACATCATTAATCGATCAAAACATTGATGATGATCTATGATTGTTAGGTCCGCATTTTGTAAAATAGGCAAAAAGTAGGTTGTTTGGATGTAGAAAATATTCGACCGCACGTTAACTTAAGAATTTAATTTTTTCTACTCCAAATTTTTTTATCATTAGGACATTTTCATCTTCACATGTTTCAGGCATGCTTATCCATATTTAAAACATGGCAGGATCAATTAAAAATTTCTTTCTTATAAAATTCCACCAAGTTATTGGGAGTAGTACTATTGAAATTTCGCAAACATGGATAACAAAACTTTGGTGTTCGTTTTTAGTGCATGAAATAATTTTCTTCACTTACAGTTATTATAGTTTTCAATTTTTGGCATACATAAACTCTAAAATTTTGATTTTTTTCTGATCTATTTGCCTTATCTTTTTGTTTACGAGAAAAATGGGAGAGTGAAAACTCAAGTTTGGATTTGATAAAAAATTTAACATCCAAAATGGAAATGCACAAATTCTGAGAGAGATAATTCCAAAAAGTATAAGTGATTTTTAAGGATTGTAAACTCTTTTAGTTTTTTATATATTATGTTTTGCAATCATCGGAAAAGGGGGGCGAGGCATTTTTAACTGAGTGTTGACACCTAAACCGTATGTCATTTCAAACAAAAATTATAGCGATTACACATCATTAATCGATCAAAAAATTTACGATCATCTATGATTGGTAGGTCTGCTTTTTGTAAATAGGCAAAAACATGGTTGTTTGGCTCTTGTAAATATCCCATCATGCGATAACTTGAGAATATTTGGACTCCTTGAAATTTTTGGATCATTAGGTCATTTCCATCTTCAACATGGTTCAGGCATGCATATCCATATTTAAAACATGTTACGATCAATTAGAAATCTCCTTGTTATAAAATTCCACAGAGCTATTAGGGGTTGTTCTAGTGGAATTTCCTGAACAAGGATAACAAAACTTTGGTGTTCATTTTTAGTGTGTGAAATAATTTTCTTCACTTACATTTAGAAAAGTTTTCATTTTTTTGCATACATAAACTCTGAAATTTTTATTTTGTTGTGATCTATCTGCCTTATCCTTTTGTTTTCGAGAAAAAAGCGAGAGTGAAAACACAATTTTAGATTTAAAAAAAAATTGAACATCGAAAATGGAAATGCACATGTGCTGAGAGAGGTAATTCCAAAAAGTATCTGTGATTTTTAAGGATTGTAAACTCTTTTAGTTTTTTTATATATAGGGTTTTAGAATCATCGGAAAAGAGGGGGGGGGGGGGGGGGGGGGGGAGGAGGGGGGAGTGATTTCTAAAAAAATTTATAGCCGTTACACATCATTAATCGATCAAAAAATTTATGATGATCGATGATTGTTAGGTCCGCATTTTGTAAAATAGGCAAAAAGTAGGTTGTTTGGATGTAGAAAATATCCGACCGCACGTTAACTTAAGAATTTAATTTTTTCTACTCCTTCAAATTTTTTGATCATTAGGACATTTTCATCTTCACATGTTTCAGGCATGCTTATCCATATTTAAAACATGGTAGGATCAATTAGAAATTTCTTTCTTATAAAATTCCACCAAGTTATTAGGAGTAGTACTATTGAAATTTCCCAAACATGGATAACAAAACTTTGGTGTTCGTTTTTAGTGCATGAAATAATTTTCTTCACTTACAGTTATTATAGTTTTCAATATTTGGCATACATAAACTCTAAAATTTTAATTTTTTTCTGATCTATTTGCCTTATCTTTTTGTTTACGAGAAAAATGGGAGAGTGAAAACTCAAGTTTGGATTTGATAAAAAATTTAACATCCAAAATGGAAATGCACAAATTCAGAGAGAGATAATTCCAAAAAGTATAAGTGATTTTTAAGGATTGTAAACTCTTTTAGTTTTTTATATATTATGTTTTGCAATCATCAGAAAAGGAGGGCGAGGCATTTTTAACTGAGTGTTGACACCTAAACCGTAAGTCATTTCAAACAAAAATTATAGCGATTACACATCATTAATCGATCAAAACATTTACGATCATCTATGATTGGTAGGTCTGCTTTTTGTAAATAGGCAAAAACAGGGTTGTTTGGCTCTTGTAAATATCCCATCATGCGTTAACTTCAGAATATTTGGACTCCTTGAAATTTTTGGATCATTAGGTCATTTCCATCTTCAACATGGTTCAGGCATGCATATCCATATTTAAAACATGTTAGGATCAATTAGAAATCTCCTTGTTATAAAATTCCACAGAGCTATTAGGGGTTGTTCTAGTGGAATTTCCTGAACAAGGATAACAAAACTTTGGTGTTCATTTTTAGTGTGTGAAATAATTTTCTTCACTTACATTTAGAAAAGTTTTCATTTTTTTGCATACATAAACTCTGATATTTTTATTTTGTTGTGATCTATCTGCCTTATCCTTTTGTTTTCGAGAAAAAAGCAAGAGTGAAAACTCAATTTTAGATTTAAAAAAAAATTGAACATCGAAAATGGAAATGCACATGTGCTGAGAGAGGTAATTCCAAAAAGTATCTGTGATTTTTAAGGATTGTAAACTCTTTTAGTTTTTTTATATATAAGGTTTTACTATCATCGGAAAAGAGGGGGGGGGTGGGGGGGGAGTCATTTCTAAAAAAATTTATAGCCGTTACACATCATTAATCGATCAAAACATTTATGATGATCTATGATTGTTAGGTCCGCATTTTGTAAAATAGGCAAAAAGTAGGTTGTTTGGATGTAGAAAATATCCGACCGCACGTTAACTTAAGAATTTAATTTTTTCTACTCCTTCAAATTTTTTGATCATTAGGACATTTTCATCTTCACATGTTTCAGGCATGCTTATCCATATTTAAAACATGGTAGGATCAATTAGAAATTTCTTTCTTATAAAATTCCTCCATGTTATTAGGAGTAGTACTATTGAAATTTCGCAAACATGGATAACAAAACTTTGGTGTTCGTTTTTAGTGCATGAAATAATTTTCTTCACTTACAGTTATTATAGTTTTCAATTTTTGGCATACATAAACTCTAAAATTTTAATTTTGTTCTGATCTATTTGCCTTATCTTTTTGTTTACGACAAAAATGGGAGAGTGAAAACTCAAGTTTGGATTTGATAAAAAATTTAACATCCAAAATGGAAATGCACAAATTCTGAGAGAGATAATTCCAAAAAGTATAAGTGATTTTTAAGGATTGTAAAATCTTTTAGTTTTTTATATATTATGTTTTGCAATCATCGGAAAAGGGGGGCGAGGCATTTTTAACTGAGTGTTGACACCTAAACCGTAAGTCATTCCAAACAAAAATTATAGCGATTACACATCATTAATCGATCAAAACATTTACGATCATCTATGATTGGTAGGTCTGCTTTTTGTAAATAGGCAAAAACAGGGTTGTTTGGCTCTTGTAAATATCCCATCATGCGTTAACTTGAGAATTTTTGGACTCGAAATTTTTGGATCATTAGGTCATTTCCATCTTCAACATGGTTCAGGCATGCATATCCATATTTAAAACATGTTAGGATCAATTAGAAATCTCCTTGTTATAAAATTCCACAGAGCTATTAGGGGTTGTACTAGTGGAATTTCCTGAACAAGGATAACAAAACTTTGGTGTTCATTTTTAGTGTGTGAAATAATTTTCTTCACTTACATTTAGAAAAATTTTCATTTTTTTGCATACATAAACTCTGAAATTTTTATTTTTTTGTGATCTATCTGCCTTATCCTTTTGTTTTCGAGAAAAAAGCGAGAGTGAAAACTCAATTTTAGATTTAAAAAAAAATTGAACATCGAAAATGGAAATGCACATGTGCTGAGAGAGGTAATTCCAAAAAGTATCTGTGATTTTTAAGGATTGTAAACTCTTTTAGTTTTTTTATATATAGGGTTTTACAATCATCGGAAAAGAGGGGAGGGGGGAGTCATTTCTAAAAAAATTTATAGCCGTTACACATCATTAATCGATCAAAACATTTATGATGATCTATGATTGTTAGGTCCGCATTTTGTAAAATAGGCAAAAAGTAGGTTGTTTGGATGTAGAAAATATACGACCGCACGTTAACTTAAGAATTTAATTTTTTCTACTCCTTCAAATTTTTTGATCATTAGGTCATTTTCATCTTCACATGTTTCAGGCATGCTCATCCATATTTAAAACATGGTAGGATCAATTAGAAATTTCTTTCTTATAAAATTCCACCATGTTATTAGGAGTAGTACTATTGAAATTTCGCAAACATGGATAACAAAACTTTGGTGTTCGTTTTTAGTGCATGAAATAATTTTCTTCACATAAAGTTATTATAGTTTTCAATTTTTGGCATACATAAACTCTAAAATTTTGATTTTGTTCTGATCTATTTGCCTTATCTTTTTGTTTACGAGAAAAATGGGAGAGTGAAAACTCAAGTTCGGATTTGATAAAAAAATTAACATAAAAAATGGAAATGCACAAATTCTGAGAGAGATAATTCCAAAAAGTATAAGTGATTTTTAAGGATTGTAAACTCTTTTAGTTTTTTATATATTATGTTTTGCAATCATCAGAAAAGGGGGGTGAGGCATTTTTAACTGAGTGTTGACACCTAAACCGTAAGTCATTTCAAACAAAAATTATAGCGATTACACATCATTAATCGATCAAAACATTTACGATCATCTATGATTGGTAGGTCTGCTTTTTGTAAATAGGCAAAAACAGGGTTGTTTGGCTCTTGTAAATATCCCATCATGCGTTAACTTGAGAATTTTTGGACTCCTTGAAATTTTTGGATCATTAGGTCATTTCCATCTTCAACATGGTTCAGGCATGCATATCCATATTTAAAACATGTTACGATCAATTACAAATCTCCTTGTTATAAAATTCCACAGAGCTATTAGGGGTTGTTCTAGTGGAATTTCCTGAACAAGGATAACAAAACTTTGGTGTTCATTTTTAGTGTGTGAAATAATTTTCTTCGCTTACATTTGGAAAAGTTTTCATTTTTTTGCATACATAAACTCTGAAAGTTTTATTTTGTTGTGATCTATCTGCCTTATCCTTTTGTTTTCGAGAAAAAAGAGAGAGTGAAAACTCAATTTTAGATTTAAAAAAAATTGAACATCGAAAATGGAAATGCACATGTGCTGAGAGAGGTAATTCCAAAAAGTATCTGTAATTTTTAAGGATTGTAAACTCTTTCAGTTTTTTTATATATAGGGTTTTACAATCATCGGAAAAGGGGGGGGGGGGGGGGGGGGGGGGGGGGGTGGGTGGGTGGGTGGGGAGGAGGGTGGAGTCATTTCTAAACAAATTTATAGCCGTTACACATCATTAATCGATCAAAACATTTATGATGATCTATGATTGTTAGGTCCGCATTTTGTAAAATAGGCAAAAAGTGGGTTGTTTGGATGTAGAAAATATCCGACCGCACGTTAACTTAAGAATTTAATTTTTTCTACTCCTTCAAATTTTTTGATCATTAGGTCATTTTCATCTTCACATGTTTCAGGCATGCTTATCCATATTTAAAACATGGTAGGATTAATTAGAAATTTCTTTCTTATAAAATTCCACCAAGTTATTAGGTGTAGTACTATTGAAATTTCGCAAACATGGATAACAAAACTTTGGTGTTCGTTTTTGGTGCATGAAATATTTTTCTTCACTTACAGTTATTATAGTTTTCAATTTTTGGCATACATAAACTCTAAAATTTTGATTTTGTTCTGATCTATTTGCCTTATCTTTTTGTTTACGAGAAAAATGGGAGAGTGAAAACTCAAGATTGGATTTGATAAAAAATTTAACATCCAAAATGGAAATGCACAAATTCTGAGAGAGATAATTCCAAAAAGTATATGTGATTTTTAAGGATTGTAAACTCTTTTAGTTTTTTATATATTATGTTTTGCAATCATCGAAAAAGGGGGGCGAGGCATTTTTAACTGAGTGTTGACCCCTAAACCGTAAGTCATTTCAAACAAATATTATAACGGTTACACATCATTAATTGATCAAAACATTTACGATTATCTATGATTGTTAGGTCTGCTTTTTGTAAATAGGCAAAACCAGGGTTCTTTGGCTCTTGTAAATATCTCATTGCGCGTTAACTTGAGAATTTTTGGACTTCTTGAAATTTTTGGATCATTAGGTCATTTCCATCTTCAACATGGTTCAGGCATGCATATCCATATTTAAAACATGTTAGGATCAATTAGAAATCTCCTTGTTATAAAATTCCATAGAGCTATTAGGGGTTGTACTAGTGGAATTTCCTGAATAAGGATAACAAAACTTTGGTGTTCATTTTTAGTGTGTGAAATAATTTTCTTCACTTACATTTATAAAAGTTTTCAATTTTTTGCATACATGAACTCTAAAGTTTTTATCTTGTTGTGATCTATTTGCCTTATCTTTTTGCTTACAAGAAAAATGGGACAGTGAAAACTCAAGTTTGGATTTGAAAAAAAATTGAACATAAAAAAAAGATATGCACAAATCCTGAGAGAGATTATTCCAAAAAATATCCGTGCTTTTTATGGATTGTAAACTCTTTTAGGTTCTAGGTTTTGCAATCATCAGAAAAGGTGGACGAGGCATTTTTAGTTGAGTATTGACTCCCAAACTATAAGTCATTTGTAACAAAAATAATAGTTGTTACACATAGTTAATCGATGAAAACATTTACGAGGATCTATGATTGTTAGGACCGCTATTCGTAAATATCTAAAAAGTGGGTTGTTTGGCTCTGGTAAAATATCCCTCCACAAGTTAACTTGAGAATTTAATTTTTTCTACTCCTTTAAATATTTGGATCATTAAGTTATTTGCATCTTCAACATGTTTCAGGCATGCATGTCCATATTTAAAACATGTTAGGACCAAATAGGAATCTCTTTGTATAAAATTTCACCTAGGTATTAGGGGTTGTTCTAGTGGAATTTCCTGAACAAGGATATCAAAACTTTGGTGTTCATTTTTAGTGCGTGAAATAATTTTCTTCACATACATTTATTAAAGTTTTCATTTTTTTGCATACATAAACTCTGAAAATTTTATTTTATTGTGATCTATTTGCTTTATCTTTTTGTTTACAAGAAAAATGGGAGAGTGAAAACTCAAGTTTGGATATGAAAAAAAATTGAACATCCAAAATGGAATTGCACATACGCTGAGAGAGATAATTCCAAAAAATATCAGTGATTTTTATGGATTGTAAACTCTTTTAGTATTTTTACATATTGGGTTTTGCAATCGTCGGAAGAGGAGGGGGGACGCCTTTTTAACAAAGTGACTCCCATACCATAAGTCATTTCCAACAAAAATTATAGCGGTTACACATCATTAATCGATAAAACATTTACGATGATTTATGATTGTTAGGACCACTTTTCGTAAATAGCTAAAAATTGGGTTGTTTGGCTCTGGTAAATATCCCACAACATGTTAACTTGAGAATTTAATTTTTTCTACTCCTTCAAATTTTTGGATCATTAAGTCATTTGCATCTTCAACATGTTTCAGGCATGTATATCTATATTTAAAACATGTTAGGACCAATTAACAATCTCTTTTATATAAAATTCCACCAAGGTATTAGTGGAATTTCCGGAACATGGATAACAAAACTTTGGTGTTCATTTTTATTGCGTGAAATAATTTTCTTCACTTCCTTTTATTATAGTTTTCAAATTTTTGCAAACACAAACTCAGAAGTTTTTATTTTTTTGTGTTCTATTTGCTTTATCTTATTGTTTACGAGAAAAAATGGGAGAGTGAAAACTTAAGTTTGGATTTGAAAAAAAACTGAACATCAAAAATGAAAATGCACATGTGCTGAGAGAGATAATTCCAAAAAGTATCTGTGATATTTAAGGATTGTAAACTCTTTTAGTTTTTTTATATATTGGGTTTTGCAATCATCGGAAGAGGAGGGGGGGGGGGGGGGGGGGGGGGAGGCATTTTTAACTGAGTGTTGACTCCCAAACCGTAAGTCATTTCTAACAAAAATTATAGCCATTACACATCATTAATCGATCAAAAAATTTACGATGATCTATGATTGTTAGGTCCGCTTTTTTTAAAATAGGCAAAAAGTGTGTTGTTTGGCTCTGGTAATTATCCCGCCGCACATATCCATATTTCAAACATGGTAGGATCTATTAGAAATCTGTTGGGGTTGTACTAGTGAAATTTCGCAAATATGGATAACAAAACTTTGGTGTTCGTTTTTAGTGTGTGAAATAATTTTCTTCACTTACAGTTATTATAGTTTTCAATTTTTTGCATACATAAACTCCAAAATTTTTATTTTGTTCTGATCTATTTGCCTTATCTTTTTGTTTATGAGAGAAATGGGAGAGTAAAAACTCAAGTTTGGATTTGAAAAAAAATTTAACATCCAAAATGGAAATGCACAAATGCTGAGAGAGATCATTCCTAAAAGTATCTGTGATTTTTAAGGATTTTAAACACTTTTAGTTTTTTATATATTAGGTTTTTTAATCTTCGGAAAAGGGGGGCGAGGCATTTTTAACTGAGTGTTGACTCGCAAACCATAAGTCATTTCTAACAAAAGTTATAGCGGTTACACATCATTAATCGATCAAAACCTTTATGATAATCTATGATTTTAGGTCCGCTTTTTGTAAATTGGCAAAAACAGGGTTGTTTGGCTCTGGTAAATATCCCACCGCACGCTTACTTGAGAGTTTATTTTTTCTACTCTTTCAAATTTTTGGATCATTAGATCATTTGCATTTTCAACAAGGTTCAGGAATGCATATCCATTTATAAAACATGTTAGGATCAATTAGAAACCTCTTTCTTTTAAAATTCCACTAAGCTATTAGGGTTGTACTAATACAATTTCCTAAACATGGATAACAAAACTTCGGTGTTCATTTTTAGTGCGTGAAATAATTTTCGTCACTTACTTTTATTATAGTTTTCAATTTTTTTCATACATGAACTCTAAAACTTTCATTTTGTTGTGATCTATTTGCCTTATCTTTTTCCTTACAAGAAAAATGGGAGAGTGAAAACTCAAGTTTGGATTTGAAAAAAAATTAACATAAAAAATTGACGTGCACAAATCCTGAGAGAGATTATTCCAAAAAATATCAATGATTTTTATGGATTGTAAACTTTTTTAGGTTTTTATATATTAGGTTTTGCAATCATCGAAAAAGGGGGACGAGGCATGTTTAACTGAATGTTGACTTCCAATCCATAAGTCATTTTTTACAAACATTATAGCGGTTTCACATCATTAATCGATAAAAATATTTACGATGATCTATGATTGTTAGGACTGCTTTTCGTAAATAGCTAAAAAGTGGTTGTTTGGCTCTGGTGAATATCCCACCGCATGTTAACTTCAGAATTTAATTTTTTCTACTCCTTCAAATTTTTGGATCATTAAGTCATTTGCATCTTCAACATGTTTCAGGCATGCATATCCATATTTAAAACATGTTAGGACCAATTAGAAATCTCTTTCGTATAAAATTCCACCAAGGTATTAGCGGTTGTACAAGTGGAATTTCCCGAACATGGATAACAAAACTTTGGTGTTCATTTTTAGTGCATGAAATAATTTTCTTCACTTACATTTATTATAGTTTTCAAGTTTTTGCATACATAAATTCTGAAATTTTTATTTTGTTGTGATCTATTTGTTTTTTCTTTTTGTTTACGAGAAAAATGGGAGAGTGAAAACTCAAATTTGGATTTGGAAAAAAATTGAATATCAGAAATGGAAATGCACATATACTGAGAGAGATAATTTCAAAAAATATCTGTGATTTTTAAGGATTGTAAAATCTTTTAGTTTTTTTATATATTGGGTTTTGCAATCATCGGAAGAGGGGAAGAGAGGGGAGGGGGGTGGCTTTTTTAACTGAGTGTTGACTCCCAAACCATAAGTCATTTCTAAAAACAATTATTGCCGTTACACATCATTAATCGATGAAAATATTTACGATGATCTATGATTGTTAGGTCCACTTTTTGTAAAATAGGCAAAAAGTGGGTTGTTTGGCTGTGGTAAATATCCCACCACATGTTAACTAGAAAATTTCATTTTTTCTTCTCCTTGAAATTTTCTAATCATTAGGTTATTTGCATGTTCAAGATGATACAGGCATCCATTTCCATATTTAAAACATGGTAGGATCAATTGGAAATTTCTTTCTTATAAAATTCCACCAAGCTATTAGAGGTTATACTATTGAAATTTCGCAAACATGGATAACAAAACTTTGGTGTTCATTTTTAGTGCGAGGAATAATTTTCTTCACTTACTGTTATTATAGTTTTCAATTTTTTTCATACATAAACTCTTAAATTTGCATATTGTTCGGATATATTTGCCTTGGGCCTTGTCTTTCAACATAAATTCTTTTAGTTTTTTATAAATTAGGTTATGCAATCATTGGAAAAGGGGGGCCGAGTCATTTTTAACTGAGTGTTGACTCCCAAACCATAAGTCATTTTTAACAAAAATTATAGCTGTTACACATCATTAATCGATAAAAACATTTACAATGATCTATCATTGTTTGGTCTATTTTTTGTAAATAGACAAAAAATGGGTTGTTTGGCTCTGGTAAATATGCCATTGCATGTTAACTCTAGAATTTATTTTTTTCTACTCCTTGAAATTTTTGGATCATTAGGTCATTTGCATCTTCAACATGATTCAGGTATGCATATCCATATTTAAAACATGTTAGGATCAATTAGAAATCACTTTCTTATAAAATTCCACCAAGCTATTAGGGGTTGTACTAGTGGAATTTCCCAAACATGGATAACGAAACTTTGGTGTTCATTTTTAGTTCGTGAAATAATATTCTTTAGTTACATTTATTATAGTTTTTAATTTTTTGTATACGTAAACTTTGAAATTTTCATTTCGTTGTGATCTATATGCCTTATCTCTTTGTTCACGAGAAAAATGGGAGAGTGAAAACTCAAGTTTGGATTTGAAAACAAATTGAACAACAAAAATGGAAATGCACAAATTTTGAGAGAAATAATTCCAAAAAATATATGTGATTTTTAAGGATTGTAAACTCTTTTAGGTTTTTATGTATTAGGTTTTGCAATCATCAGAAACAGGGGGGGGGGGGGGGGGGGGGGGGGGGGGGGGGGGTGAGGCATTTTTAACTGATTGTTGACTCCCAAACCACAAGTCATTTCTAATCAAAAGTATAGCCTTTCCACATCATTAATCGATAAAAATATTTGTGAAGATCTATGGTTGTTAGATGCACTTTTCCTATATAGCTCAAAATTAGGTTGTTTGGCTCTGGTAAATATCCCACCGCACATTAACTTGAGAATTTAATTTTTTCTACTCAAAATTTTTGGATCATTAGGTCATTTGCATCTTCAACATGTTTCAGGCATGCATCACCATATTTATGTTAGGATCAATTAGAAATCTCTTTCTTATAAAATTCCAGCAAGCTATTAGGGGTTTTACTGCTGGAATTTCCCAAGCATGGATAACAAAAGTTTGGTGTTCATTTTTAGAGCGTGAAATAATTTTCTTCACTTTTATTTATTATAGTCTTCAATTTTTTGCATACATAAACTCTAAAATTTTCATTTTCTTGTAATCGATTTGCCTTATCTTTTTGTTTACGAGAAAAATGGCAGAGTAAAAACTCATGTTTGGATTTGAAAAAAAATTGAACATCCAAAATAGAAATGTACAAATGCTGAGAGAGATAATTCAAAAAAGTATCTGTGATTTTTAAGGATTGTATACTGTTGAATTCATGGAAAAGAGAAATACTTCATTGACTTCAATAACATGTTGTAATCAGAGTACATGAACCTCTATTTAGAGTAGAGGAGGATGTAGAGTCCTCTTACAACTTATCATTCAATCTTATTTACATTACAACTCTAACTCTTCAATTTAAGTAAGTCTAATTTAAGTAAGTCTATCTAAACAACTAGAAGACTAACTTGAGTAGAACTAGGAGTCCTTCTCTATCTTCCAACTGATGTGATAAGGATGCCACCTCATGGTAATCATTGTGGGTCCTACTTCTTATGGGTTTGGGCCTTCCTTGGTCATGTGGCCCATCTTATAATACTCTTATATATGTGGGCCTTTCTTGGTCTTATGGGCTTGTGCCCATATTCTAATACACTTCAATATGTGAGTCTTCCTTGGTCGTGTGGGCTTGGGCCCTGTCTTCCAACTATCCCCTCAAACTGGGGGTGAGAGAACAACATGAGCTCCCAGCTTGGTGCAAATGATGTATAGAATATTTTTATTTTTTCTATAAAATGGCACATCTTCGAATATGCCTTCAACATTCCCCCACACATTGTTGCGTCCTTCATTGAGGCTTTGCGGCATTATATAAGTGAGAGTAAAAATCACTCCTAGCCAGTAAGCCATTGCTTCATAATCCAGTCCTAATACTGGATGTAGGGCACACTCCACTGCTATCAGTAGTGTGTCTATCGGCATTGCTCTGAAGTGTCCACCACTGTGTCCATCCACAAAATAACAACTTTGAAGTGGTAGGAGTCAAAAAAGCCATTATAGGGGGGGGGGGGGGGGGGGGGGGGGGGGGGGGGGGGGGGATAACATAGATGTAATAATAAGTTCCTCTGTCATGGTTTCCCACCGTAATTTTTTTTACAGGGCCTATTATGGTTTTCAAACTATGATATTTTTTTTATGGGGCCCATCATTGTTTCCTAACCGTGATATTTTTTGATAGGGTATCCTCCGTCATGGTTTCCCAACCGTGATATTTTTTTACGGGGTAAAATAAATGATGATATGAGACCACCTCTTCTTCAATAATAATGTCCCCAAAGAGACATAATAGTAGAAACTCTATATAACATGACCATCTTCCAACACATATAACACAAACCAAATAATAAACTTTGTAGAAGGACCCATGAAATAATCATAATCTAATATAAATATTTTTTCTTAAATGCACAAGCTTCATCTTTTGTGCTCCCCCTTTCGTGAATATTTTACTCACATCAACTTATCCACAACATAAAGAATAAAATACCTCATTCTTGTTCTTCTTCTACTTCTCCCCTTCAAACTGGGAGGTAATGGCAATGATCCCAGCTTGAACCAAATATCATAGACGTAGCAATAAACCCAAATAACAGAGATTTATAAATAAACCCTCAAACCAAGGAGAAGTGAGATATTTTCCTGATCAACTCAAAAAGTGACCCAAAACAATTGGCATAGATTCGGATTTTTCAATACAACAGAATACCAGCATGACCTTTGATTCTTCCAATTCAAATATGTCTTTCAATATAGATCAGATTGACATGAAAGTTTTTCCTTATGAAAGTAGACTTAAAAAAATTTCATCCAAGTATAACATATGTTCATAAAATATAATTATCAGAAGATAAATAATCTGATAGGTTTCGGTCTCTGTCATCTGGCTGAACTAAGTTCTGTTTCTCCTGTCTTTCCAGAACGACCATTGACTCTTCCAAGATCAATATCTCCTTAAAAAAAATCATACCGAGAATTGGTTGAATAGGTCATAAAACAGCCTTAAATAACTTTCTCTTGATATATAATTATCCATATAAAGTCTCTTTCTTGATAGCTTAAAATACCTCGGAATTTGAAGCTTTCTGTTGCCGCTCGAACCTCTTTTTCAATTTGAGTTGTTGCTGGTTTAAATATCGATTTATCTTTGCACATAACTCAGATAAAAAATTGATTGAATAGGTAAAATAATATAATTAAATATATTTCATTTGATATATATTTCTCCATATAAAGTCTAGTTCTTGATAGCAAAAAATACCTCGGAATTTGAAGATTACTGCTGCTGCTCGAACCTTTTCGCAATCTGACCTTCACTCATTCAAATATCGATATCTCTCTGTAGATAACTCTGATTGGAACAACATTTTCTTCTTTGGAAAGTAGACTCAAATATATTTCCTTAAATATATATCTTGCAATATGAAAAACTAATCATAGATGTTAAAAACTCAAAGAAATATACATGTGTAGGGACTGAAAAAAACAAATAACTACGAACCTAGACTTAGGGTTTAGGGTTTAGAGAAAAGGATCACATTACCTCCGTGAGTTGACCCTCAACTCACAGAACCTGCTCTGATACTATATTGATTTTATGGAAAAGAGAAATACTTCATTGACTTCAATAACATGTTGTAATCAAAGTACATGTACCTCTATTTATAGTAGAGGAGGATATAGAGTCCTTATACAACTTATCATTCAATCCTAATTACATTACAACTCTAACTCTTCAATTTAAGTTACTCTAATTTAAGTAAGTCTATCTAAACAACTAGAAGACTAACTTGAGTATAACTAGGAGTCTTTCTTGATCTTCCAACTGATGTGATAAAGATGCCAGTTCATGGTAATCATTGTGGGTACAACTTCTTATGTGCTTGAGCCCATCTTGTGGGCCTTCCATGGTCATGTGGCCCATCTTATAATACTCTTATATATTTGGCCTTCCTTGGTCTTATGGGCTTGGGCCCATCTTCAAATACACTTCAATATGTGAGTCTTCCTTGGTCGTGTGGGCTTGGGCCCTGTCTTCCAACATAAATTCTTTTAGTTTTTTATATATTAGGTTTTGCAATTATTGGAAAGGGGGGCAAGGCATTTTTGATTGAGTGTTGACTCCCAAACCATAAGTCATTTTTAACAAAAATTATAGTCGTTACACCTCATTAATCGATCAAAACATTTACAATGATCTATCATTGTTAGGTCCGCTTTTTGTAAATAGGCAAAAACCGGGTTATTTGGCTTTGGTAAATATGCCACCACACGTTAACTTGGGAATTTAATTTTTTCTACTCCTTGAAATTTTTGGATCATTATGTCATTTGTATCTTTAACATGTTTTAGGCATGCATATCCATATTAAAAACAAGTTAGGATGAATTAGAAATCTCTTTCTTTTTGAAATTCCACCAAGCTATTAGGGGTTGTACTAATGGAATTTCCCAAACAGGGATAACAAAACTTTGATTTTCATTTTTTGTGCGTGAAATAATTTTCATCACTTACATTTATTATAGTTTTAATTTTTTTTCGCATACAAAACTCTAAAATTTTCATTTTTTTGTGATCTATTTGGCTTATCTTTCTGTTTACAAGAAAAATAGGAGAGTGAAAACTCAAGTTTGGATTTTGAAAAAAAATTGCACATCCAAATTGGAAATGCTCAAATGCTGAGAGAGATAATTCCAAAACTAATCTGTGATTTTTAAGGAATGTAAACTCTTTTAATTTTTTATATATTAGGTTTTGAAATCATTGAAAAAGGGGGGGTGGGGGCGAGGGATTTTTAACTTAGTGTTGACTCCCAAACCATAAGTCATTTCTAACAAAAATTATAGCCGTTACACATCATTAATCGATAAACACTTTTACGATGATCTATGATTGTAAGGTCCTCTTTTTGTAAATAGGCAAAAAGTGGGTTGTTTGTCTCTGGTAAATATCCCACCGCACGTTAACTTGAGAATTTAATTTTTTCTACTCCTTGAAATTTTTCGATTATTAGGTCATTTGCATCTTTAACATGTTTAGGGCATGTATATCTATATTTAAAACATGTTAAGATCAATTAGAAATATAAAATTCTACCAAGGTATTAGGGGTTCTACTAGTGGAATATCCCCAACATGGATAACAAAACTTTGACGTTCATTTTTATTGAGTGAAATAATTTTCTTCTCTTACATTTAATATAGTTTTCGATATTTTGCATACATAAAATCTTAAATTTTCATTCTATTTTGATTTAATTGCCTTATCTTTTTGTTTACGAGAAAAATGGGAGTCAAGTTTGGATTTAAAAAAAATGGAAAATCCAAAATGGAAATACAAAAATACAAAGAGAGAAAATTCCAAAAAGTACATGCGATATTTAAGGATTGTAAATTCTTTTAGTTTTTTATATATTAGGATTTGCAATCATCAGAAAATGGGGGGCGAGGCATTTTTAACTGAGTGTTGACTCCCAAACCATATGTCATTTCTACCAAAAATTATAGCAGTAACACATCATTAATCGATCAAAACATTTACGATGATCTATGATTGCTAGGTCCGGTTTTTGTAAATAGGAAAAAAGTGGGTTGTTCGGCTCTTGTAAATATCCCACCAGACATTAACTTCAGATTTAATTTTTTCTACTTCTTGATTTAATTTTTTATCATTAGTGCATTTGCATCTTCAACATGTTTCAGGCTTGCATATCCATATTTAATACATGTTAGGATCCAATTAGTAATCACTTTCTTATAAAATTCCACAAAGCTATTAGGGGTTGTACTAGTTGAATTTCCCAAACATGGATAACAAAACTTTGGGGTTAATTTTTAGTGTGTGAAATAATTTTCTACACTTACATTTGTTATAGTTTTCAATTTTTTGCATACATAAACTCTACAATTTTATTTTTGTTGTGATCTATTTGCCTTATCCTTTTGTTCACGAGAAAAATGGGAGTTTGAAACCTCAAGTTTGGATTTGAAAAAAAAATAAACATCCAAAATGGAAATGCACAAATGTTGAGACAGATAATTTCAAAAAGTATCTGTGATTTTTAAGGATTGTAAACTCTTTTATTTTTTTATATATTAGGTTTTGCAATCATTGACTCCCTAACCTAAGTCATTTCTACCAAAAATTATAGCCGTTACACATCATTAATCATTCAAAACATTTACGGTGATCTATAATGGTAAGGTCCACTTTTTTCAAATCGGAAAAAAGTGGGTTGTTTGGCTCTAGTAAATATCCCACCACACGTTAACTTGAGAATTTAATTTTTTCTTCTCCATGAAATTTTTGGATAATTAGGTCATTTGCATCTTCAACAAGTTTCTGGCATTCATATCTATATTTAAAACATGTTCGGATCCAATTAGAAATCTCTTTCTTATAAAATTCCATCAAGCTTTTAGGGGTTATACTAGTGGAATTTCCCAAACATGGATAACAAAACTTTGGTGTTCATTTTTAGTTGGTGAAATAATTTTCTTCACTTAGATTTATAATAGTTTTTGATTTTTTGCATAAATAAACTCTAAAATTTTCATTTTGTTGTGGTTTATTTGCCTTTTCTTTTTTTTTACGAGAAAAATGGAGAGTGAAAACTCAAGATTGGATTTGAAATAAATTTAACATCCAAAATGGAAATGAAAAAATACTGGAGAGATAATTCCAAAATGTATATGTAAACTCTCTTATTTTTATATATTAGGTTTTGCAATCATTGGAAAAGAAGGGGGGGGGGGGGGGGGGGGGGGGGGGGGAGGGGGGGTGGGGGGGTGTGAGGGGGTGAGGCATTTTTAACTGAGTGTTGACTCCCAAACCATAAGTCATTTCTAAAAAAATTTATAGCCGTTACACATCATTAATCGATAAAAACATTTACGATGATCTATGATTGTTTGGTCCACTTTTCCTAAAAAGCTAAAAAGTGGGTTGTTTGGCTCTGGTAAATATCCCACCACACGTTAACTTGAGAATTTAATTTTTTCTTGTCCTTGATATTTTTGGATCATTATGTCATTTGCATCTTCAACATGTTTCTGGCATGTGTATCCATATTTAAAACATGTTAGGGCCAATTTGGAATCTCTTTTGTATCAAATTCCACCAAGGTATTAGGGGTTGTGCTAGTGGAATTTCCCAAACATGGATAACAAAACTTTGGTGTTAATTTTTAGTGAGTGAAATAATTTCCTTCACATACATTTATTATATTTTTCAATTTTTTGCGTACATAAACTCTAAAATTTTCACTTTGTTGTGATCTAATTGCCTTATCTTTTTCTTTACAAGAAAAATGGGAGAGTAAAAACTGAAGTTTGGATTTGAAAAAAAATTGAACATCCAAAACGGAAATGCAAAAATACTGAGAGAGATAATTCTGAAAAGTATATGTGAATTTTAATGATTGTAAACTCTTTAAGTTTTTTATATATTAGGTTTTGTAATCATCGGAAGAGGGAGAGGGGGGGGGGGGGGAGGGGCGAGGCATCTTTTACTGAGAGTTGATACCAAAAACATAAATCATTTCTAAGAAAAATTGGTTCCGTCACACATCATTAAACGATCAAAAGATTTACGATGATCAAGAATTGTTAGGTCCATTTTTTTAAAAAAGGCAAAAACTAAGTTGTTTCGCTCTCGTAAATATCCCACCACATGTTAACTTGAGAATTTATTTTTTTCTTCTCCTTGAAATTTTCGGATCATTAGGTCTTGCATCTTGAACATGTATCAGGCATGCATTTCCATATTTAAAACATGTTAGGATCAATTAGGAATCTCTTTCTTATAAAATTCCACCAAACTATTAGGGGTTGTACTAGTGGAATTTCCCAAACATGGATAAGCTGACTTTGGTGTTCATTTTTAGTGCGTGAAATAATTTTCTTCATTTATATTTATTATAGTTTTCAATTTTTTGCATACATAAACTCAGAAATTTTCATTTTGTTGTGATCTATTTGCCTTATCTTTTTGTTTACAAGATAAATGGGAGAGTGAAAGCTCAAGTTTGGATTTGAAAAAAAAATTGAACATCCAAAATGGAAACGTACAAATGCTGAGAGAGATAATTCCTAAAAGTTTCTGTGATTTTTATGGATTGTAAACTCTTTTAGTGTTTTATATATTAGGTTTTGCAATCATTGGAATAGGGGAACGAGGCATTGTTAACTGAGTGTTGACTCCCAAACCATAAGTCATGTCTAACAAAAATTATTGCCATTACACATCATTAATCGATCAAAACATTTACGATGATCTATGATTGTTAGGTCCGTTTATTGTTAAAAAGTAAAAATTAGGTGTTTTCGCTCCACCGTACGTAAACTTGAGAATTTAATATTTTGTACCCCTTGAAATTTTTGGATCATTGCGTAATTTGCATCTTCAACAAGTTTAAAGCATGCATATCCATATTTAAAACATGTTAGAATCAATTAGAAATCTCTTTCTTACAAAATTCCACCAAGCTATTAGGGGTTGTACTAGTGGAATTTCCCTAACATGGATAACAAAACTTAGGTGTTCATTTTTAGTGTGTGAAATAATTTTCATTACTTATATTTATTATAGTTTTCATTTATTTGCATCCATAAACTCAAATTTTTTTTTTTTTTTTTGTGATCTATTTGCCTTAGCTTTTTGTTTATGAGAAAAAAGGAGTGAAAACTCAAGTTTTGATTTGAAAAAATTGATCCAAAATGGAACTGCACAAATGCCGAAAATTATAATTCCAAACAGTATATGTGATTTTTAAGGATTGTACACTCTTTTAGGTTTTTATATATTAGGTTTTGCAATCATCAGAAGAGGGGAGGGGGGGGTGGTGGGAGAGGCATTTTTAACTATGTCTGGACTCCCAAAACAAAAGTCATTTCTAACAAAAATTATAGCCATTTCACATCATTAATCAATCAAAACATTTACGATGATCTATGATTGTTAGGTCCGCTTTTTGTAAATAGGCAAAAAGTGGGTTGTTTGGCTCTATTAAATATCCCACCGCACGTTAACTTGAGAATTTAATTTTTTTTACTCCTTGAAATTTTGAATCATTTGGTCATTTTGCATCTTCAACATGTTATAGGCATGCATATCTACATTGAAAACAAGTTAGGATCAATTAGAAATCTCTTTCTTATAAAATTCCACCAAGCTATTAGGGGTTGTACAAATGGAATTTCCCAAACCTGGATAACAAACTTTGGTGTTCATTTGTAGTGCGTGAAATAGTTTTCTTCACTGACATTTATTATAGTTTTATATTTTTTTCAAACATAAACTCTAAAATTTTCATTTTGTTGTGATCTATTTGCCTTATCGTTTTCTTTACGAGAAAAATGGGAGAGACAAAAATCTTGTTTGGATTTGAAAAAAAATTGAACATCCAAAATGGAATTGCACAAATGCTGAGAGAAATAATTCCAAAAAGTTTCTGTGATTTTGAAGTACTGTAAACTCTTTTATATTTTTATATATTAGGTTTTCCAATCATCGGAAAAGGGGGATAGCAAAACTTTGGTGTTCATTTTTTGTGCGTGAAATAATTTTCTTCACTTACATTTATTATAGTTTTCAATTTTTTGCATCCATAAACTCTAAAATTTTATTTTTGTAGTGATCTATTTGCCATATCTTTTTGTTTTCGACAAAAATACGACAAAAATGGAAGAGTGAAAACTCAAGTTTCGATTTGAAAAAAAAATGATCCAAAATGTAAATGCACAAATACTGAGAGAGATAATTCCAAAAAGTATCTGTGCTTTTTAAGGATTCTAAATTCTTTCAGTTTTTTATATATTAGGTTTTGCTATCATCAGAAAAGGGGCGTGAGGCATTTTTAACTGAGTGTTGACTCCAATACCATAAGTCATTTCTAACAAAAATTACAGTCGTTACACATCATTAATCAATCAAAACATTTACGATGATCTATGATTGTTAGGGTCACTTTGGTGACTAGGCAAAAATAGGGTTGTTTGGCTCTGGTAAATATCCCACCACACGTTAACTTGAGAATTTTATTTTTTCTACTCCTTGAAATTTTTGGATCATTAGGACATTTGTATCTTCAACTTGTTTCTGGCATGCATATCAATATTTAAAACATGTTAGGATCAATTATAAATCTCTTTCTTATAAAATTCCACCAAGCTATTAAGGGTTGTAGTTGTGGAATTTCCCTACAAAGGATAACAAAACTTTGTTGTTCATTTTTAGTGTTTGAAATAATTTTCTTCACTTTCATTTATTTTAGTTTTAAATTTTTTTCAAACATAAACTCTAAAATTTTCATTTTTTTGTGATTTATTTGCCATATCTTTTTGTTTACGAGAAAAATGGGAGAGTGAAAACTCAAGTTTGGATTTGAAAAAAAATTGAACATCCAAAATGGAAATGCGAAAATGTTTAAAGAGATAATTCCAAAAAGTATCTGTGATTTTAAAGGATTGTAAACATTTTTAGTTTTTTATATATTTGGTTTTGCAATCATCGGAAAAGGGGGGCGAGGCATTTTTAACTAAGTGTTGACTCGCAAACCATAAGTCAGTTTTAACAAAAATTATGGCCGTTATACTTCATTAATCAATCGAAACATTTATGATAATCTATTATTGTTAGGTCCATTTTTTGTAAATAGGCAAAAACTAGGTTGTTTGTCTCTGGTAAATATCCCACCTCCCGTTAACTTGAGAATTTAATTTTTTTTATTCCTTGAAAATTTTGGATCATTAGGTTATTTGCATCTTCAACATGTTTCAGGGATGCATATCCACATTTAAAACATGGTAGGATCAATTATAAATCTCTTCCTTATAAAATTCCACCAAACTATTAGGGGTAGTACTAGTGGAATTTCCCAAACATGGATAACAAAACTTTTGTGTTCATTTTTTGTGCTTGAAATAATTTTCTGCACTTACATTTATTATAGTTTTCAATTTTTTGCATACATAAACTCTAAAATTTTTATTTTGTTGTAAGCCGTTATCCTTATCTTTTATTTTCGAGTAAAATGGGAGAGTGAAAACTATAATAAATGAAATGAACAAATGCTTAGAGAGATAATTCCAAAAAGTATCTATGATTTTTAAGGATTGTAAAATCTATTAGTTTTGATATATTAGGTTTTGCAATCATCGGAAAAGAGGGTGCAAGGAATTTTTAACTGAGTGTTGATTCCCAAACCATAAGTCTTTTCTGGCAAAAATTGTAGCCGTTACACATCATTAATCGATCTATGATTTTAGGTCTGCTTTTGGTAAATAGGCAAAACATGGGTTGTTTGGCTCAGGTAAATATCCCACCAGACGTTAACTTGAGAATTTAATTTTTTCTACTCCTTGAAATTTATGGATCATGAGGTCATTTGCATCTTCAACATGTTTCAGGCTTGCATATACATATTTAGAACTTGTTAGGATCAATTAGAAATCAATTTCTTCTAAAATTCCACCAAGCTATTAAGGGTTGTAGTAGTGGAATTTCCCAAACATGGATAACAAAACTTTGGTGTTCATTTTTAGTGTGTGAAATAATTTTTTTCTCTTACACTTATTACTGTTTTAAATTTTCTGCATACAAAAACTCTAAAAATTTTATTTTGTCGTGATATTTTTGCCTTATCTTTTCGTTTAT